>NW_026844334.1:11244165-11844165 GCF_029955315.1 Cylas formicarius
TAACTATCATAACTAGAAACTCTATCTCAAATGAAACACACGACTAATTAGACCAAAAATCATCAGGGACATTCTACTTCAATAAATCTATCCAAATCATTCAAACAAAATTACTGCGTTAATTACCAAATAAGGTCGATTACTCAGATTACATGACCTGCTGATGTGGTAGCCGAATTTCACTCCTTGAATATTAGCGGTGGTCGAGGGTAAGTGATTTACATTGTTAGTGAGTTCAATATATCTGTGGTCACACTACAAACCTGTGAGAAAGTGTAGGCACACATATATTTAAGAACTTCGTTTAAAACCAATTGAATATTAGGTGCATAAATAATACACACAAATAAAAGTGTCAATATATTAGTTATATTTTATATTTTTTATTTAATGGGTGTGAAAAATTATAAACTCACTGCTTATATTTATATTTGTCTGTCATTGCCGTAATGTTTCGTCCAGACACCTTTACACTTTCTTTTCGTTTTTTTAGGCATGCTACCAATTAACTCCTTAAGTGTACTAGTTGAAAATTTGGCCCATGTTCTAATAATTGGATGCCAAAGTGTTGAAACCACTGTTGTGTAGTTGCAGCTACATGAATGAGTACGCTGCCCTGTCGAAAAATTATGTTTTCGTCTTCAGTCAGCATTGTGAATGGTAGATGGTAATCATGTAAATATTGCTTGGTAACTAACAGCAGTCATACGCCCGTCGATAAATGCCAATTCGGTTTTAATGGAGGAACTTCATACTTTAATTCTTAGAGACATAATTATAATGCCAATAATACTGACATCCATCGGGACCATCAAAGAGTGAATTTCTTTTCCCTAATAAAATGTTTCATTACATATTTTTCTGCATACTTAAGTCGATTCAATTTATGTTGTGTTTTCAAGGCCGGTTTACTAAGACATTTTTGATATTTTAAATGTTTTCTGATTCAGCCGCCCACTTTCTCACTAAACAATTTAGATTATATTATATTATTATAACAGTGCTGCCGATGATGCCCAGGTAGCCGATAACTCTCTTAAAACTGCGCGTTTTACGGTGGATTAAAACCGACCAGAACGCCCTGAACATTTGTTTTACCACACTTTGAGAACTACCATTTAATGCCTTACCACCCGGCATATTTATCAAAAATCGAAACCAAAATGAACAGATAAACCGATTATATTAAATGTTAATTATACGTTTTGATCATAGCTTCCAAAAATAATGATACACAAAATACGTCTTGAATTGAAAAGGTCTTCTCTCCTACTCCTACTCAAGACAACCGGGCGACGACGTCTCAGCGTCAAGGTAAAATAAGGTAACTAACTAAACTAAGTCCAGACAGCAACGCCTATTATATACCCATTTATATGTTAGTGACCTTTGTGTAACCAAATATTGAAATTTGAGTATATATTTTTTTCACAGGTATGTATACATGAAAATTGTTAAGGACACTTGATAATTCGACGCCAACACAACAAATGAATTCACATATTGATGAATTGATGCCATAATAGAGATTAACTAACTTCTTCTATAAATATTTTCATGCAACAATTACAATGTTGAAAAACTAAAGAATCCTAAAATTTTCCAACACAAATTCTACCCGAGATAAAAATCAATAGCGAATTCATGAAATATTACAAAATTGACGGTAGATTTCGCTAAAATGCAATTTTAGTATTTCCCGTATACGTTAAATTTGTTACATCCTTGCTTTTGCAATTTTATTCTCAGAAAAATTTCCCTATAACTAAAAGATCTATTGTATCTACTTAAATGTCTACAATTCTGCAGTAACGATATCGACACCTTTCGCTTTACGAAAATGTACTGTCGCCAGGATGTTAACTACAGTATTCCAAATTGCTTATTAGAAAATTGTTCCTTGATTATTAATATACCCAATAAAATTAAAAAAGGTCGTTCAAAAGGCTGGTGCGGTATAAAATTACACAAGGGACAAATAAAGGTTTAGGTCAAAATTTATTGAAAAATTCCGCCGAATTAGGGCAAATCCTTTCCGTCTCAAAATTTTAATTAATCAATTCAAACTATTAAAAATTGTTTGTTCCAATAATAATAACAATAGATATCGCTATATAATGTAGTAATAATACAAGACAAAGGAGGATTATTAGAAACTCTTAAAATACGAAGCATAAGAATATAATTAATCGAAAAATTTAGAGAAACAAGTGAATTTCTAGAATTAAAAATCAAAGCACCATTTAATTGTAATCAGATCTTTGCTGGAAATACATCATATATTTTTAATTAATATTTATTTTAAAAGTTACCTTAGAAGAAACGCGCAAATTGTAAGTAGAGTATAATAGTTTTATAAGTAATACGCACTGAAAAAATAAATGACATTTCATAGACGCGGCGGCGTCTGTGTCGCAACATTTATTGTTTGTCCGAGCGCTCCGGGGTTGGGGATTAGTACGCCACTGCCGTCCTCGACCGGAAAGGGTATAGACCGACATCGGAGTGTCAATATTTGGACGCGGAGAAAGACGCGCCGTTATTAGAAACGGCAGTAATGCGCCCGACCTCGCAATCGTGTTTGTCCGGGATCTTCTTTCTCGACATTTTTGGGACACGTGTTAATATTTTCCGACAACAGATTTTGTTACTTTGGTAGCGGCTACCATTTTTAAAAACGAATGTTTGACTCGGTCGTTACGCCTTTTAAAACGCCGGACTGTCCGAATTGACACTCTGACATTGTGATTGTGTGAATTCATCCAAAAGCCGCTGATATTTTTAGGTCCGACACGCACATTTTTAACGACATATACTACCATTGACACACAATAAGAGTATAGAAGAACCGAATTGGACATTTACAGAGGACATTTTTGAAATTCCTCTCTTAGGAAGAACGTGACTCAAGACATAAATGACATACCAACGTATGCTCTTGCATAAAATTTTGCAAGAATTAGCAAGAATTCCATTTAATGTAGCTCCTCGACAATTTAGAACTAAGCCTTTCTTTATTATTCGCTATAGAAACACCGTCAATAACTCCCATTAAATTTTCCCATACCACGAATGCTGAAGGCTGTAAACCGCTACTGCTAAGACCTAAGACCTAGTCGCATGATTCCCTAAAGAAGACCTTTAAACACTAATATTTTATTCTTTCATTGTCTTTTCTATTTACAAGTTAGGCTAAGACTAGCTTGTGCGGTGTTTGAACATTGGGTTAATTGTTCTTTGAAATTTAAAATTTATTTATTTACTTGTATCTTTCTTTTTATGCAGAATTCAATTCGTATTTATTTTTTGTCTCCGTTGATAACAAAGCTTTACATTGTAACACAGTAGTTAAACGCCGCTGCGTGTTTATCCTGTTTGAATCGCAAAGAGCAAATATATAAGCATCAGAAAAGCGAACGAAAAGACAAGAAATCAAGAAGCCAGTATGAGCTGAAAACGCATCTGAAATTCATCTCAGGACTTATTATTAACCCTGATTTTTTAAATTGTAGCGAGGAGGAGATGAAACCCCTATACCCTTATTGTGGCAATGTTAAGACAAAAATACAAGTACATGTTTTAAATTAATTAATTAAAAAATTAATATGATTGGCTAACACCGACTCTACAAAAAACATCAAAAGAGTGCGAAAGCCAAATCATACGTTCCCCATTATTTACACTTTTGCTTCATGTCGTGGTCCTTTAATTAATTTAATTCAGTTATTAACTTAATTAAAGCGAAAGAATAGAGACAGTGCGAGAAACAAAATACGCGACGATACATCCGACGGATCCCGGAATTTAATAAAAAGCGGCGCCGCGTACGCCGCTGCCTGCCGCCCCTTCTCGCACTTCGCCCCCCCGTCCCGTCAACGGAACGCTGGTTCCATCAGCGAGCAACCCTGAACAAACTACGGGGCTGCAGTTTCTATTGGGTAAATTATTTGAGTTGCTGAACTAACAAAACTAACGGTCCCGTGTTTACCCTCGGTATTATCTGTGATGAAAATGCGCCCCGTTTATCTACAAACAACTTGCAGCGTTCTTTATTTTGCCGTCCCTCCCTATATACCCCGTCGTTCTCTCACATACACAATGTCGTGACGTTATATTTGCGATTACATCGGATCCGAGCTTAATGTTTGCATCGTCTGTGAATTCCAGACCAAACGTTAACATATTTTTATATTCGCGTCTCCGGACAAATGAAGACATAAATAGGTAACAATCATAATTTTTGGACTGAAGAAATCCTCCTCTACTTTTTTAGTGTTATTTAAGATTTATGCCAGGATGTTTTCACCTTCCGGCGCTTCTACATCGGATCATCTCCCGTACAACCAGTTGCGACAAGCTATCTCTTGGTCCCCTCATTAGATATCCTAGGTATTCAAGTTTCCTCTTTTTGATTGTTAAAAGTATTTCCGGCTCGCATCCCATCCTTTTGTAAATCTAAACGTTTGAGATCCTTCCTGTATAAGATATCTTCAAAATCCTTGTGTAACACTAGAGCTCAAACGCGACCAGTTTATTGACTTGCATCTGCTCTAGCTCCATACCATCAAAAAGGATGGGGAATATGTAGCACCGAACCGCTCTCACACGCAGTATCAAACTCAAGTCCCTGTTGGTAATAGTTTATGCAACAAGTGCGGTAAACGGCATTTGACTCATTAGTTTATTTGACACGAGCGGAGCGAGTGTTTAATAAACGTATGACTTAAAAAATTTACCGAACGTGTTGCATACTACACTTTTTCTACGACCACATTTTCGCCAAACAACACGAATACATTCACTGACACGGCCGCCAGAATTGACAAACGTCAAATTGAAGGCTTGCGAAATATCTCCGAAATCATCCGATTGCCCCCAAACCCGTGCGGTAAAACCCCGGAAATGACCGAAGTGGCTCGGATACGTGCGAAATAAAACTGACTAAATGTTCATTTTTGCAAATCGTATCGTGGCGTTCGGGGCAGCGCGGGAGTGAGGCCGACAAAGCGTTTCCGTGGAGAAAGAATTTTCCTCGATAGAGAATAATTACGATTATATATACATTTATATATATTTACAGTGACTCGGCTTAAAAGGTTTCAGTTGCATTTTAAGTAATCAAAGAGCCAAACCAGGTGTAAATGTGTTTGTTTAAAGGTTCTCAATTATTTTAACTAAATCATTGCGGCCATTGTAAAATTGTATTTAGGTATCTTTTATTCGAAAAATTGCATACGGCGATTATGACGAATCATGAAAGGTTCTTGAGGGTATATGGTTGTCAATTAAAGCACTTTGGATTATGCAAAAAATTAACCACCTACCTGGCATACCCAAGAATCAAAAAGTAAAAGTTACCCAAGTAGTTATCAGGATAACAATTATGAAAAAATTGAAACTGCATTAAAATTTTAGAAAAGAACAGCGCCCATTACTTAAAGATACCTATTTTAAAATGGTAAATTATAAAATAAAAATCCCTTGGGTGGCAATGAAATACCTACCATGTTTAATAGAAGTTGTAAATTTTTTTAAGATTAAACAATAGCGTAAATTGTTCTGTATATCATGTCCAATAAGCTCTACTTTATTTTCTAAACCACTAATTTTATTTTGTTTGTAAGTACACTGTATAGTAACCTATATAGATAATGAACCAAAGTAAAAAATTTTAACCGCATTTTATAACTGTTTGATTTCAATACAGTGTTGATGTCGCGTGTGTCTATCTTTTTAACCCCTAGAACGTCCGTTAGTCGGTGAACCCTAGGCACATATCCTGATTCAGGTTGAGGCATCTTTGCGTTAAAACATTCGTGCCAAACAGTGCCTCTCTTGTACCAATCCCCTCTCTAAAAACCGAACTGAGCGTTACTAATGTCCGTTTCGAGGGTTCTGACAATTCGGCAGTGGATAATCTTAAGAAACATTTTTAATATATGACTCATCAAGGGTATGGTTCTATGGTCCGCGCAGGTCGTGGCATTTGGCTTTTTAGAGATCGCAACGAAAGTCGACTGGAGACATTGTCCAGGTACTACGACAGTCTGATATATCGTGTTAAACAGGTCGACTAAGACATCAATTACGTCTTCATCAATAAGTTTTATTATTTCAATTGGAATTTTTTATTGCACACGTGACAATAAATTGTGATATGTGATGTAAAACATTCCGTGTTATTTTTGCTGTGGCCACCAGTGTGGTATTTATGTTATTTCAACGACCAGATTATGTTCTAGATTTTTATTATGCATAATTTTTGTTTCTACAATCTGTAATGACTTTTAGCGTTCTGAGATGGTACCGATAAATCTAAATATTTTTCAAGCACAAATTGAGCCTTCAAGAAAAACATTACAATGGAAAACGGCATATATATTTTAGTTTTTTCTTTTTTTTTTTGGAAAGAACAAAGCCTTCGATATCAAACTACTATACATATTATAGGTACGATCGTAACGAACGGTTTAATACCCCAAAAAGGCCAATAATCACCCTCGATTCGTCCCCCTTGTCGCGGCACCACACGCACGTACCCGACAACGATTTCGCACCCCCTCGCGGACGCTCATTAAAAACACCCGCGTATCCTCGCCGTAAAATCAAATTCGCCCCGCACACATACATATTAACAATTAAATAGACAGCCGCTCGAAAGATACCGTGGGGGCAGAATGAGAGAGGGTGTGGGCGAGAGGGGGGCGACATAATGATAGGTCACGTTTCGATGCTCGATAAGCCTCACCCCCGACTTTATCCCGAGCTTTGCTCTTTGGCGAGGGTGCGAATTACATCCCGCGGCAGCTTATCTTTCCCCATTTATTTTGCCCGGGCCGTCGGCGTCGGGCTTCCCGTGCAATTATTCCATTACGGCGTCGCGACGCTCCCCGAGGTTTGATTTTTGCTTTGAATAAATTACGGCGACCACGGGGGAAATTGTTTTAGATCGCAATGGGGACCCAGGAAGGGAGCACCTAATGTAAAGATTTATTTATTACGATGAAATAATAATTCGAATGGGTGGCGCCATAATCGCATTAATTACATTAATTACCATAATGGTGATCTGATTTCGTTGCTTACAGAATAATATTATAAAGCTGCTTTATTTTACGTACGCTTTGATTCATACCGTTTCTATCACATATTTATTTTATAACATATATAAAATAATACCTGTAAGGTCTGTAAGGAGAAAACGGAAGGACAGTAACTGGACTATTAGTAAAAAAAGATAACTGTATAATGGCTATTTAGTGTACAAATCAAACTTTCGCTTGTGGTTACGAGAATTACAGGATTAAAAACAGGCGAACCACAAGCAAAAGCTTGATTTGCTAAATAAATAGCCTTTACACTTTGAGCAGCAAACAGGTAAAGCTCCCTCTGCAGTTCTTGGTTGTTCTGCCGTGATATGAATTTAATAAGTTAAGTTTAAGTTTTTTATTAATATGTTTTGACAAAGTTTGACGCAAAGGATCTATCAAAATGTACATTTATCTATAAAAAATATTTAATAAATAGGTTATTCTTAAATTAATCGAAAAATTTTATTAGAAAAAGTTGGACAAACTTGATGTCTTTTACGTTTTTCCAGCATAACATTTTTTTGGTAAACAGTAATTTAAATAAATAGGCATAGAACTACTTAGATGCAATAGACTGAAGTGATTTCGGAGCGCGAGCATTGAAGATGCCAAGTGAGATCTTGGCGAAACGTCTGCAGGATTCCAGTAGAACGGATTCCAAACGAACGGATGATTTCCCGGAAGCTATTGTCATCACATTTTTCCATCCGTGAATCAATACGTGAAAACAAAGTTATTAGGATTTCAACATTTTAAAGAATGTTCCCATGTGACGCGTATTTTAATGGTGACACAATACCTATAATCTAATCTATGATAACCACGAAACAGACATCCGTAAAAAAATAACAGTTTTGGCAGGTAAAGGCGCAGGTTTAAAAACTCCCGTAAATTGATTTATTATTTTTGATGCACAAACTATCCACAGCATCAATATTTGCTGGAATTATTTAATAAATTAATAAAAAATGTTTCCATATAATGAGGACATTAGTTGTGAACTCGCATATTTTAAAGTTAACAGACTAAAGAAAGGTAAGGTTGCAAAAACCAAAATTTTTTGTTACAACACATACAATTAACAATTATTATGTCATCTTTAAACATTTGAGTTTCTTACATATCTTTATTTTATATCTTATATCTATAGTCAAATTTTAAAGAAAAATAAATTCGAACCCTTCTATGTGAAATAATCGGGAAAAAACTTGCACAATGGTAGTTAAACGAAACTGTTTTGGAATATTGTTTTAATGTTCAACATTTTTTTTAAAAAAGAGCGTTAATCTCCGGGCATTTACGATTTCTACAGCCTACTGAGAATACTGAAAAACGACAAATCACTATATCATTTTGTAATAGTTAATAAGTTTCTCCAACCGATCCATGAAACATAGGTATACCGATTCCACTTCACATACTGACCCAACAGAGGTGTGGAAAAAAAGAGGTAGATAGTCACGTGAGTCCAGCGAAATAACCAATATAGTATTCTGCAAACTTTGCTGATGGTGATAGTAAATTTCCAATTGGATCATAATACCGAATTAGTCATTTCGCAAACAATGATATGATGATTATATATGATCTAATATATAATAAAATATCATCGCTAGTAGTGACAGCTTAAATTGGTAACTGTAACCATTATGAACTGAGTATGAGCTCTGAAGTAGTACCACAGCTTTTTTTTTGAAATAGTAGATAAATTTATTGCGCTTTTGAAAACGTCAACGTCAAAATGTTAGCAAATAACACACAAAAAGCTCTCGACACTATGACAAGTAAATAGCTTGTGCTTACTCAGCAAACTCACGCAATGAACACGGTTTGTAGTTAGAGTGCACAAGTGGGGGATAGATCAGCCGATAAAGAGTAGCTCTTCTCGCCTTTGTTAACATTCGGTGCTTAAGAGTAATTATATCAATTCAATTACCAGTATCAGTCGACACCATATTTAAAGCAACAATTAAAAGGTTAGACTACCACAGAGTGAACTAAATTGTTAATTAAAAAAATTATAGCTGTAATCAGGGTTCGGTTTTTTTAGTAATAAAAACTATTTAACTCAGTGCAAAACTCCCAAATAAAAAAAAACCCCTTCGCCAGAGCGACACCCAAAAACAAAAACCCGGGGAGACACATTTACATTTATTGTTTGGCCCGTCTCGCATCCCCAAATAACAACCTCGAACCCGACGACTAAAGTGCCAAGGGCGGGGCGGGGGACCCGAAACGAGCTGCAGGGAATGAAGAGGGCACGAAAGAGGGAGGAGGGGCGGCCTTTGTGTAACGTCGAGCCCGCAGCCTCGGGGAAAGTGGCCACTGATGCGATCACGAGCCGTGCAAATCGATGTTCCTTTCGCCCCCCTCACCCCCTCCGGGACACCCAACGTCCCATTCGGTCAAATAAACCACCCTCGGTTTTTATGGCACGTATACACCTAGGGGAGGAAGGATCGTAGCAGCTCCCCTTTAACGGAGCAAGGGTCCTAATTAATTTAAAAGCAGTAAAGTTCCGCGGCAATTTCTGTCCGACGTGTTTTCGACACGCTAATGAACAGAAATTATTATGTGCGCCGGAGAAATGCGTCGCCGACCTCGCTTAATGGGACAATTACGCCGGTTAATGTTTATTTTATTTTACTAAGCCGGATTCTTAGTTATCGTCATGTTTCTCGAATATATAGAGCGCGCAAAGGACGAAAAGCGAAAATCAATTGGACAAGGAAAATTTTTATATTTCCACGTTTCACTTTGCGAAACCGCCTCCCATAGTTTAGTTCAGTTTATTTATTTAACCACACAATACAAGATTATGTACATTACTATGGAAACAATTATGAAACACTGGCTTGATTGCCCTGTGAAAAGCTTTTTCACTCAAAGCTTGACTATTTGTTGGAAGAGAATTGTAAAATGCTAGATTTAAATAGTAAAGATGAGTGAGTGAAAGTGAACATTTGATGGGCCTAACGCATGAGGGGAAATCGTTTATGCAAATAATGCAGAAAAGTGGCTCTTGGATAGATCCTTGAGGGACTCCATGTTTTAGATTTAAAGTAGATCAATCGTTCAATCACTAATCTTATTGTGTTCGATTTTTCACACATGATTCAAAAAATAATAGAGTAGATTGAGACAAGCCAATAGTTGATAACTTTCTCATCAAAATTTCAATACTGACGCAATCAAACGCTTTGGAAATATCGTAATCCCCATTGTCCCTCGCAAAAAAGGATATAATAAATAATCTAATAATAATTATTATAGGATTATTTAGAAGATTGTACCCAAAATAGGTCGATAATTATCTAAATCCGACCTTTTACCTATTTTGAATAATGGGATCACTTTTGCCTATTTAAACTGAACTGGAAATGTGGCAGAAGAAGCGTTGAATAAATGTGACAATAAAGGCACTAAAGTGTGCTTAGAATCTTTTATTATCCTACTATTATTATTACTATTATTATTATTAAAAACGTCTTGACTTGTGTGTGCTTAGAATCTTTTATTATCCTACTATTATTATTATTAAAAACGTCTTGACTTGTGTGTGCTTAGAATCTTTTATTATCCTACTATTATTATTATTATTATTATTATTAAAAACGTCTTGACTTGTGTTTCTTAAACAGTGGATTGCATTCACTACCATATCATCTGTAATGAAACGGAATTCAAAATAGTTTCCCGAGTACATTGTATTGCTAACTTCAAAGGAATGAGTCGAGGGTAGATCAAGAAGTTTGTCAATAAAATTTTCCGCCACCCTAGTAAAGAGGAGGTAAAATTGCTCACAATTAATATTAGAATAGTTAGGGTTAGGAATAACAGATGTTTATTTCAAAAATTTATTAATCTTCAAGACTCTCTGGATCTATTTTCGGAATAATTAATAACCAAATGCCTGTTTTTGGCAAGAGCTTAACATATTTGGTTTTGAGAGTGTTATAGATATTGGCAAAAGTGGGATCTTTTTTCGACAAAAAGCTTCTTTTTGTCGAAGTGATTCCGAGTATCAATTTACCGGGGGTTTACGTTTAGTGCTACTAATTCGCTTAAGAGGAAAATGTTATTAGAGAATATCATGCATAGTAAATGGGATAAGTAGAGAACGTCATAAGCAGAGAAGAAACTAGACCATTTAGGGATTCTAGAAATAGCGTAAACTTACGCAAATTCTTCTCAGTAAATTTTCTAGTATAGCATATATACATATTATAAAACATATAATGTTCCTTTAAATTAAAATGGTTAAATTAGAGATAAATACAAAATTACAATTACTGTAATTAACCTGGCACTACTACAAAAATTCTCAAAATATTTTACCGTCCAAACTTGGAAACAGCACAAACAATAAATACAATATCCACATGACAGGACATCGCAGCATATCGCTTTGTTTTGTTACAAGTTACAAAATTGTTGACAGAAGATGAGAGAGGAACGAAAAAATCAAATTCAGATTTAAAAACTAGGGCGAATCTAGTGAAAATCAAAGAACGTTTTCTTTCCGTATAACAAATATATTTAAATTAATTTTGTGCAACGTGTCACAAATTTGAGATAGGACGTCATCGACATTTAAAAAATATACGAATATTTAATGAAGAAATCTAATTCAACTTCATTCAGTTTTCGTGTGTGTGAAGCATCGCATTCTGCGCACTGTTATTTTAAACAAAATGCTGTACGGAACTGAAACCCACAAGAAGGAAATTTTAATGACGATGTTATGAAATGAAATGAATTTATCAAACTGGTAGGTAAATACCGAAGGGCTGAAAGAACGAAGTATTGCCGGTTAGAAAACAGAGTAAAATTTGAATATTTATTGAAGAAAGACTAATTTGCGAATGCACAAAAAAAAAAAGATGGAAAAATTAACAACGAACTCAGCACAAATAAATGTTACAAATGTCGATAGTTACTTACTTTATTTAATAATTTATAAATTATAAGTTATTGGTTAACTTAATCTTGTTATCAAACCTCTATCCCTTAAATGTTTAAACAACAATACCGCTTTTTAAAAATTGTATTATAAATTTCGATATGCAGTTAAAAAGTTTTAGCTGATTTATAACGTCAATTGAAAATATTATTTTGAGCATAAAAAAGCGTTCAAAATTGGAACTCGCTGTTGAAACTTTTATTTCAAACAATTTCATATTTTTGCTTTAAATTCGCCAATTCGTCGATTTTAACGTAATCAAAAGGACACACGTCGCTTGCTAAATTAATAAAAATATGTCCGCTGCGAAACATTCATTTACACGTTTTGCTCTCCGGCAGACCAAATACGGAGAGATGCGTGTATACACGGTTCGATTTAGCGGGGCAGTAAATCAAACAGTGCCCGTGTATTATATTTGTCATTTCAAAATTCGCAATAATTACGAGGCGGGGGCCGGTGACCGTCGCATTTGCAGAAAATCCAGCGCCCGGCGATAATTAAATCCTCGCACGAATCCTCGGCCATTGTTAAATAGACCGAAATTGCATTTAATCGATTAATTGTATCAACTAACATCCATATAACATCCGCCCGTCCATATTCAATCGGCGATAAACAAAACTGCCCCCTCAACTCTCCACTAGGGATGTTCCGATACCATTAAAGTATCGATACCTATTCATTTCGATAGTACTCAAATCTTTTTTCGATACTACTCAAATAAATACTCCTAAAGTATCGATACTTACTCATATCATAACTATAGTGTTGGGTTGGTCAATTGGCCGGTTCTTAATTGACCGGTCATTGGACCATTTCCTAATTGACTAATCAAAAAATGTTTTAAATAACACCTTGCAATTGTAGAGTGTTATCTATCATTATTTAATAATAATATGTAATTTATAATAAATTATTATGCGTTTGTGATGTTCAACTTACCTATAACCCTATTCAATGAATATTCGAATACGATACTCAGCGATACGGGGAACCCCGATAATAATATCGACTCCATTTGGTTCCCAGAACGACGCGACGGGGACGAAACGCAAAATATAGATAAACATAAATAAATAAATATAATAAACTTCATGGTATTTTTAAAATTATTTCGGTAAATATGCCCGTCAATTGACGCAAAAAAAATTGACCTCTCCATTCCACAACCCTCCATATAACGCAGCTTATTTCAAGTATTAATTGATTTAACGTTAATTATTATAATCAGCAATCAGCTTGATCGTTAATCTCACAATTTGTTTTGTTTATGTTCTTATGGCGCGCCCATAGGCTGCAAGGAACAAGGGATATATGATATAAGGACTCTTCCTTTCTGCAAATTCGTGTTCAGTCATTTCCAAAACACACGTTTTCCACACACAATTTCAGTTAGGCTCTGAAGAAGCCAACAGGTTGACTGGCGAAACGTCAGCAAGTTCGATTCGTTAACAACCGTATTCCGTAGAAGTTTTTTTTTTTGAAAAATTAACATTATTAGTTCTTTACACTACTCTCTAACTAAATATTAGGCTATAAAATTTTAACTGTTTTACTCCTTCTATGGGTATGTTGAATGTGCTACATGTTATTTGGAACGAACGATTTAATTTTGCTGCAGATTTCAGATTACAATCGATTAAATTTCACAGATAAAGCTCCCTTCACCAAAAAGTTTTCCAGTAAATCTAAAAGAAAAAAAGTAATGGAGATTTTTTACTAGTATTGACCAGAATATTTTTATGTCATTCACTAATTTCGGATATCGTTTTGACACGATCAATTTCATTTAAATGCATTGCATCTTTATTTAAGGGAAACCTGATCTATCTACGCGGCAGGACATAAAATGGATGTTGAAGACTCTGTCTCTGTCTGCATTCATTCGAGTTTTTCCAATGGAAATAGAAGTCTTTCTTTACGTTGACTTATTACAACTATAATACATCAAGTGAAAGTAAATGGACCATCGAACCCTTCCATAAACGAAACGGCAACATAAATCAATTCCGGGCACCTCGTCTCCACGGATTCCACGAAAAAATTGTCCTCTGGTGGTGGTGCGTCGGTAATTCCCAGCGGCAAAAGAATATACCGCGATGGGAAAAACGATATAATTAAATATTTAAATTTATGTAAATCCTTTTATATATCGAAGCGATGCCGAGTCGAGATATAAATCTCCGGTAATATGGCCATAATTTCCTTTTATGCGTGAACCTGATTGAAAATAATACGCGTGTTTAATGGCTTTTAACCGGTTTTAACAGATAGACGGCAATTTCGCTGATAGCGAGAGATCGAAATGGAATTAAAAAGTTTGCGTTGAAATTCCGCTGATAAATAATTCAAACCGTGCGACTGTGCGCCTCCTCGTCAGATACAAAGTACCGTCGATTTCGTTTCCATCTTTTAGCGGGACGTGATTATCAAACTTAATACTATCACGTGCGTCGCGGCAATGCATAATGCATAAATTCGCTCCAACAAAATGTTTGCTAATGGTTTTTGTTCCAGGATAACACTTAAAGAACTTAAAGAAATGTTACTCGACTTTCAAGAGACTCAACTACTCATGCACAACGAACGGACTACCTACAGCACCACCAGTGAAGACAATGGATAAGCCAAGGGAAAGAGAAAAGAGTAAATAGTCCTGGTTATCAAATAGGAATAAGTTTTGATATCGATATCAATGAAAAAAAAAATCATATAGTGACGAATACTGGAATTTGGTTCAGATTTAATAGGATCAGGTTTTTATATTAAACCAATCATAAAAAAGAAAATTTACGTAAACTTTATATAATTTATTCTTAAACAATGAGAAGAGAAGGTATAAATAATTTCATGAAAGTTATAGTTTATAAAAATAACGAAAAATTGCACACAAAATAAGTAATAGTGGAGAACATCGAAAATATTTGCCATTAAATACTATGTAAACTATGTAAAAATAACTTTGTAAAATTCAACTATCACTATATCTAAGTTTTTATAGTTCAAACTTTACCATTAATGGATGTTTGCGACATTTTCCATAACACGTATACTAGTCCACTGTCTCACGTTCCTCAGCCATGATATTCTCTTTCGTCCTAGTCCTCTTCTACCCTCGATCTTGCCTTCAATAATCAGTTTCAGAAATGGATATTTATGATTGCGCATTATGCAACTCAGATATACAGTCTTTCTTTTGTTGTACCTGTTGGCTTGTTAGTACGCCTGAGAACTTTTTGGTTTCTCTTTCTGGCTGTCTATGGTATCTTAAGAATTCTGCGGCATATCCATATCTCAAATGCTTCCAATTTGTTTATGGCTTTTTCTTATTCAGCCTTCAACACCGTACAGAAACACTGACGAAAAATAGCAGCCCACAAATCTAAACCGAATACCACAAGTGAACACTTTCTTGAATTTTAGGAATCAGACTCGGGCTTGTTCAATTCTGCTTTCAATTTCTTTGTCTTCATCAGGTTAAGTTCCTAAGTACCTAAATTTTTCCACGCGTTGTATAACTTTTCCATTACACTTTAAGCTGACGGTTTTAAATGTATCTATCCTTCTCGAGATAATCATGAATTTAGTTTTCTTTGTTTACATGTTCTTGTTCATATTCAATCCCATATCCTGGTTACAGTCTCCCACCATATTAACAATCTGTTGCAGATCATCCATGTTGTCCGAAATCAGAACGGTGTCATCAGTATAGAGTCTGTTATTTATCCAAACTCTATTAACTTTGATCCCAATTTCCATGTCCTCAATGTTAAACAACTTCGCTGCGTGTAGCGCGAACCAGATTTTTAGTTCAAAAAGAAGCCAATTCGGGGTTATTGTTCTTGACGGACGCATTGTTTTTCTATCGTGCTCTTGCGAATCACTAGGGAACTTTCGCAAAATCGATGTAATTTTATTGTGCATACCCCTGTATAAAGAAGTGTCGTTCCCGTTCCGCCGAACTTCAAAGTTACGACAACTTTTAATAAATGTTAAAATTTGTACAAATAATTTTCAAATTCGAATGATATTATTTCAAATATATCGCTCACCCTGTATTATACACGAAAATGAAACTCTCTTTCTCTCAACACAACTCACGATACTGTTTAAATCGAATTATCCTATGTTTGATAGTTTTTCATTTATGGTTAATAATTTAACCACGAAAACGGAAATTTTTAGGATCTTGATTTTTTGCTCATAAACACACCCTGTATATAATTCAAAGGATATACAAAATAGAGGTGATATCGCTGGATCTCCCACGTCTCCGCTAGACGAAAAGCGCAAATACAAGAATTGTAGGTCTTGATTCGGCCTATGACACTGTTTGAATCGATTAGCCATATTTTTTACGATTTTTGATTTGCGGCTAATAATTTACTCTGGAAAAGAACAATTTTCTGTTTTTTTTTATATTTTTGTCTGTAATTGGAAAACCCTGTATATAATCGAAAAAATGCTTGAAACAAATGATTTATTGCACTTTCCGCGTTTGCTGGTTAAATAATTTTGAGATAATGAGATTTTGTATTTTTTTAAAATACATCCCGAGCTCCCAACTCCCCAATTTCAGTAGGTTCCGTTAGAGGACGAAACGCTATTTGCCTGCCAAATTTGAAGTCGATAGTTTCAAATCTCGGACACAAAAAACAGTATAAATAAAAAAAAAGATGGACGCTGAGGCTTGAACGTAGCCATTTTTACATATCTTATGCAGCCCGAGGATGGTTAAAAAGGAGCAAAATTTGAAGCGTGTAGCTCAAACCGTTCGGAAGTTATCGTCGAAAAACCATGGAGCAGAGAACGGAGAACGGAGAGACAAAAAGAATTTTTTTTTTCGACGCTTATCATCTAGGACCACCATTACCGAGATCTGGAGTTTAGTGAGAAGCGCGTATACTTTCGAAAAGAATCGATTTCTTAGATTTTTCGAAAATAACAAGAGCGGCGACAGTATACACCCCTGCCGCACTCCTCGACGAATTTGGGTTTGGTTGGTCAGACCGTAAGCCACTCTGAGCTGTGCTGTTTGCAAACTCATATTTCTAAAAATTAATGTTGATAGCACCTGGGTATTCATACTCATAGGATTATTTCCAAATAAGTAGCCTATATTTTCAAAAACTTTTATGATTGAGAGAGGCTAAATGTCTACCTCTTTCCACGAGTTCGTTATTATTTCTACGAATAAATAAAAAGTTTTAAAGAAATTTCGCATTTTTTTAATAATTCTAGAAATTGGCATTTTTAGTGTGACGACAAACAAAACCAAAAATATTTATTCCATTAAAATAGAGAGAATGAAAATGGTGAATAATCCAAAAATTCCCTGATTTCCATAAATTGACCATTTTGATTGACTTCGATCTCTACATTCCAAGCATTTTCCATGTTAGCGGCGAGGGTTTGCGGCTTCCAGTTTTTTGCCAGTCGCTAAACGATCTCCTCCGATGTATATTAGTTGAAAAAGGAAATCAGGTCAACAATCTCGGCGTAGCGTTTTCCCGCCCCCGATCACTATACATACGTGTTCCTTTATTGATGCAAATTGAATTCCGAACCGTTTGAAAACGGAAAGCACGTGCCATTTTTCCGGAGGGGGCACCGGGCCGTAGCCCCCCCCCCCCACACCCACCGGGGCCGCTTTATCGCCCGAGTTAAAGTGGTATTTGGGAACGATTTTATATATACGCCCGCGCGCTCACTCGAAGAAAACGATTTTATGCCTTTACACGTAGCCGAAAGAAAAAAAGTAATATGGGGGGGTATTTCGTTTCTGATGCCGTTTTGAAGGTTTACCGTCGCGGTTTTTAAAGAGGACGGAAAGTAATGGGACGAATATACAGTGTGTTTCTTACTTGACTGTGTGAATGCTAAACTCAATTTTTTAATATCTGTAATGTTCACTACGAATGTTTGGTTAAACAAAGATTGATGCACCATATTTCTTATATTAAAAAGCAGTTACGTTCGTGCGCAATCTGGCAAGGATATTTTGGCATAGGAAACTGATTTCTCCCAAAACGAAAATCACTAAATCCGTATAAATAAGTCTGATACTTCATTTCTTCGCGGAAATTACTGAAAACTATAATTAATTATGGAGATAGATATTCCGAGGAAACAATATAAAAGGAAACTGAACTTTTACTCAGTTTTTTAGGCGATTGTATGGGGATTTCAAACCAAATCCGGTCTGTGCTGCGCTCCCTATTGCAATAACATCGAGCTTACAACCTTGTTAATACTATTAAGACTTGATTTAGGACGTAGGTTCATAATGCTGTAGTTACTGAAGGCCAAAATAAAAAGAAAAAAATGAAACTTTACTCAACATTTTATTTTATTTCTGTTATGGCAAATAGCTCAAACTTACCCTACAATATGAAAACAACGTTCTTCTTGAAATGGATACAAAAGTCGTGTCCACAAATATTGATTTCTACACCCAAACGAGTTACAATTAAACATGATTACTAGTTGCGAACAAAATTTCTTCTACAAATGTCAAAAAATATGGGTTATACTCAAAATTGCTCAATTAATAGTGTGGAACTGGCTTAAAATATTATTTTAATTCAAGTAATAATTCGTTATTGTTACATATTTAGAAATAAATTATTTCTTGGATTATTCAGGGCGACGTTAAAATACAAAAACCTCGGTGTCGCTTGGCACATGCTTATCACACATTTTTTTTGAAAATTTATCTTTGCCAAACCTACCCGAAACCAGCGACAACATGTACGACACTCTGTATTTTAGAACACCCTTGAAGACATCCATCAATTACAAGATTTCCATATGTACAGTGGAGTCCAGAGAATCATTAGAGAGTAATAAAAAATGAACCACGAAAGCAAACGTGTCTGCAGTTGCCCGTACAGCTCTCTTAATCATCCACTTTAATCATCCACATGGGTTGTAATAGTACGTATTTAAAAATTCTAGAACTAACCAAATGCCAAATTAGTTTTCCAGAAGTTTTAAGGAGACATGAATCACTCGATATATAGCTAATATCCAATTGTCGCTTTCGGCACCCTTGAAAAAAATATCCCCTCGCCAATCAGTTACCGGACCAGAAGCGTCGCATACACACCCAACTACAAGCAGGACGATATTCTCGGCAGCCCCCTCTAAATAAGTAAAATTAATCCCCTTAATGCCCGAAACGGGGATTTGATCCAGGCGGCCGCAACCCCCGGACTATATCGTCATTAAATTTAAGGGACATGTATATATATATATATGGGCGCGTTGATTTTCCCCTACGTTTTCAATTATACAATGGACAGATTAGGCGATACGGTGAACACACAATGGCTACGTTAAATACTTCTGCGAGGGACGATTCCCGTAGGGTATCGAAAAAGAAACCAGAATCGGACTTGGGATTAAAAAATCCATTCAATACATTCGTGACTAAAAGTATTTTTACCTGAGCAAAAAATAACGAAACTCCATCCTAGCTGCTGAATATATTAGAAAAAATCAAAGAGTCTCATAACCAATTTGGTAAATAAACAACTTCCTATACTTCATTTTACACATGTTAATGTTTAAATTAAATTATTAGTGACATGAACTCTCGGTCACTTAAAAGTCTTGGTAATCTACAAAATGACAACATATTATTAAAATTTGAGACGAAGGACTTGTTCAAAACTTTTGCTTAATTTTTTATCATCCTTAAGGTGATGATAACAGAGTCGATAGAGGAAAATGCCAAGTTTTTTACGATATAGCCTTACCTTTAACCAAAACTTTGAGGCAATACACATTTAAGAAGGCCTGCACGCATAGTTGCGTAACCTTGTAGTCAAAATTATTACATGAAGCTAGGAAAATCTTTACTGAAAACAATTTAGCAACAGGGCAATCTGTCATTATTACAAAGACCAGTTTGGTACCAGCTACCAAACGAGCCTTATATGCAAATACATTTACCAGTTCCAGCATGTTTTCATGTCATCTTATGCATTTGCACAATTACTAGTCAAAACCTCAATGTCCTGGTCACCCCATAACCATTAACACTTTGTACCACTATTTCTCCTTTGTTGTCTCCTAAACCCATATCGTCTATTTATATCCTCATCTTGCACGTCATTTCCATATTCATGATGCTCATTTTTCTTCTCTAATTAGACTAGTATCAGGGTTACTTTTTTTTTAAAAAAGCGTATTTTTAACAACAATTTGAAGAACTGCCGCATTTTGAAACTAAAAAACTTGTGCAAAAACGTATCAATTTAAACAAATAGGTTACGGGGTCGTATAAATATGATGAAATCCGTATCTGCACGCAAATTGTACCGCGACGTTGATCGAAGTTAGTTTGTCAGCTGTAAGGGGGGGCTCATACCCTGAATACATTACAAATATCCGGCTCTATCTGCCGTTATATGCGCGTAACACCCTTCCAGTTTGCGTCCCAGGTGTATATGCGGCCACGCAGAATAGGTGACGATTGTATTATGTATATATTCCCCGACTTAACCATGATGTTTAACCCGAAACGGTAGAGGGTGAAACTTTATTATAACGCTGGGAGAAGTGTTAGGTACACCGCCGCTCGGCTGTTGGGATTCTCGCGGTAATTGCGTTAAGATGGGGTCCGCTACTTGATTTAATTTCGGTGAGTGCTTCGAGGTCCGCGCCGCCTCGTATACGAAACGAACTTCGGCCCACTCCACTTTCCAAGTTTTTACTAACTAATTGCCCAATTTCCTGCAGACGTTCGTTTCAAATCTCAGTTGCGGGGGTATTTAAAAATTTATACCGAACACCAGATCTACTTTATGGAACGGTAATCCACTCAAGGTTCAGACGCAGAACCCGACGGTTCCGTTCAAACGATTTAGTGGATTGGTAAATTGTTCAGTCATAAAAATTAATTAAGTCAACAATAAATACTTTGTGAAATCATTTTATTCGTTTATCCTTCTGTGAAGAAGCGATTGCGATATTTTGGTGGTGACAATCTAGTGTGGACATAATATATCTGGTGAAAATTAATAAACACTTTTTAAAATGGTTCATTCCGGTGTTGCATATGCTCGCAGTAATGTAGGAATCCAACGGCAAAATACATTCTTTTTTTGGGTCAGTGAAGCATTTACACTTTATATTTAAATAATAATCCATCGAGTTATCATATAAAAAAATAATATGTAAATAAGATTATATAATTAAAGTATTTTTGTGTAGTAACAAAAGTTTACTTGATATTATTACGTTATATTACATTACATTTGTGCGTATTATTTGAAAATTAAAAATTAAATTTTGCTTTCCATTATCCATCGATTAAGTAAAAAAAAAATAAAACTTTTTCTTTAAAAAAAAAGTAAAACATCTTTTCTAAAACTTTAGAAAAAAAATTGAAATTTCTTAACATATCCACTTATATAATAATAATAATAATATTTAAATGATCTCAGCAGGAATTATAACGGTAAAGCTGTACTTAAACAATTCTCCCATTTTTCTATCGCGCCGATTCTATTCCAGTTCTGATCGAGTTCGTTGAGATAAACACATACGTATGCGTATTATAATACAATTACTTCACATTTATTTTATGGATTTGAAACAAAAAATAATGTTTATCTCTTGATGTTGATGGAAAATATGAAAAATACGAAGCTAGGGGGGGAGGGGGGTTATATACTCATTGCCTTGAATCTTTTTTGCGTTAAATACAAATGGAATGGGGAAAAAAGTTTTCGGCGCAAACACCAAAGATCTCCCTAATTGAAAATTCCGTTCGGTAGATCGCCGGAAATTCTATAATACGCTTTTCCCCCCATCGCCCTCCACGTGGACGGGTGTGCGAGTGTTTGATCTTTACGCGAGCAGTTTCACAATGCCGAAATAACAAGGAAAAGTTTTCCTCGGATTTATGGAAATATCGGACGCGCGGAGACCCTCCCGTAATAATATTATTTGAATTTGAAATCAACCCCGGACGTATCCCCCGTCGAGGGTTCACGTCAGTGGCGGCTTCGCCGACAGAGTAAACGAAGTATCTTTTCTCCAGAAAATAAATAAATAAATAAATGTGATACTTTACTATTAAATAAATTGTTATACTGACACGAGCAACTAATTTAGAGTAATAGCTGGTGATTAAAAAAACACATTAGTTTGTTCACTAGTAATAATAATAACAATAATAATAATCACTTGAGTGCAATGTAAAATAACTAGTTGGCAACCTTACTTATAAAGTAAATGAGCAAATAGGTTCTGTTATGTTCCAATTTCCGCTTTAGGTCCTATTTCCAGTAAAGTAAAGAATTACCTCTGTATTTGGGTTTTATTAATTCCCCCTTCTCGTGCTAATTCCATTCTAACGTATTTGGTACTTTCCTTCAAATCTATTTTACTTTATGTTTCTGATTACTTTCTTCCTTCTCTCTGGGATGATAAATTGGACGTTACTTACAGATACTGCTTTTTGCTAGTGATTTTACCTTGCGAATAGCGACAGGATGAAATACGATAGAATCAGCAATTATTCTTGAAGCTTCACTGGCAGTTAAAATCAAAATTGCTTACTTCCATACGGCTGTTTGCTTTAAAATTAATCTTTGCGAAGTAAATAATATTGAATAACATTGATCTGACCGAAAGGTTATTTATTCATACGTCAATCAGCCGGTATGCGATCTTCGTTGGTTACCGCTAGTAGGCAACCAGTAAAGCGCGTTAAGTTTCGCACTTTTGCATGATCGGAGGAGTGTTATTTCGCTCCCTAAATACAGTAACTGCCTTCATGCCATTTATTAGCTGCTCATAATTTAATATTTCCTTGCATTCCTTTCTTTTACTAATAATTACATTCTAATCACACGGCAAGGTGCGCAACTAATAACAGCGATCGATGGTAACACCCGATAAGATACTTTGGTTATATATAGACTATTCGCAGTGTCGATACCTCGACTGAGAGAATTTTCAAGTATATACTAGAAAATCGCCACGATTGCTAGTCAAATACATCAATTTCTTATAAAAATTTTCATTTACATACAGTCTCTACTAGCCATGTCGATTGGTTAAAAGAGCCCAACCCAACCTATTTTGTTCTTTGGTCTAACTACGCAAATCGCGCGTTTTTGCGGCTTCACTTTTCCGTTGGTCGAGGTTCTGCAAGCAACAGGTTCGTAATCTGGGGAAATTTTACCAATTTTAGGGATTTCAAAATTGTATGCCGGTTTTACTTTGGTCTTGCGTTTTGGGTTTGCTTTACCTTTCCTTTCGGCACTACAACCTCCCGTAAGGGGATATTCAGCCCGACAACGTTTCTCCCTTTTGTTCAGAACATGCCGCAATTCTTGCGCATTTTAGATTAAAAGTCAAATACTTCCTCTTCTACAAACCACCAAACATCGGGTTTTGTAAATAATTCATGTCTAACTAGGCTTTTTCTATATCGCGAGACAAATCAGTAGGAATTCGTAAAAAAAGTGTCAGCTTATAAAAAACAGCAATTTGAATACAAAAGATAAGGAGATGCTCTACCAAGGGCACGAGACGATCTTACAAATCCCCTTTTTAAATTCAAAGCTACTGAGATCTTTTAAGCTACTTGGCACTTTATTATAACAATCATGCGTCTGGTAAATAAAGATTTTTCATAATGTGCCGTTCTGTGTAAGGGTGGTAATATTTGCAGGACACGTCTTAACTCCTGATTCTAGGCACGATGTCCAAATTTTATTTTATGATTTAGATATCCCTGACGTTTGGAGGAGATTACTTAATTATAGTTGGTACGATTTGCGATAGCATAGTCGATCATAAAACCAAGAGAGAAGCTACCTCAGTATTTTACCTGTTTCAACTCGTAGACTAAGAATGGCAAAACCCACCCACTTATTTCCCAGTGTTCTACCATTGTCTATTACGCCCCGGTGTTGTACACTCGACAGAGATAGCACAAAATGCCGGATAATTACATGGAAAACCATATTCTACTATTACATGAAAATACATAATATAAAAGTGAAAAGTACAACTGATTCTTTCTCTCTTAGTCCCAAGTTGTGTATAAGTGGAAGCAAGATGAACAATCTATTTTATTCTGTCTGACATTTTATTGCCGAATGTGCCATCACAAATCGTACCGACTGCATGAAGTGTTTCCCCCATAGGGCGTCACATAAGTTTTTCCATTTTGGCAGTCACGCCCCATCGTACTTTCTTACCCCGACAATTAACCCGGACACACTGGTTCGGGACTCGCCAAATGCGGTTCACGTCAAAAAATAAAACCTTTATCCTACAGCAACAACTGTATTGTTGACAATACGTGTCACAAAACGTAAAGTTATTTTATATTATTATTTATCATATAATTTATCATATTTTATTTACCCTAATTATTAGAAAGAAATATCTTGCGTAATACCTAGTACTCATTAGTATATAAATATTAAAAATTAATTTTAATATACTTCTCGCATGTCTGTGCGTTGAGGTTGTTGGTCCTAACAACTGGATTGTCGCTAATAGATAGATAGATTTATCAAATTTTAATCCGCCAATTCTAGTTTTAATTCATCGTTATTTTGATTCCTTTTATGTATACACGTCCGTCAATTTTGATTTTGTTTTTCCCTGAACATTGCAGTTTTCTAGACCACTGAGGAAGGTTTTTGCCTGAATCATGTCTGTTCGTAAAGTTTTATAAATAAAGATTATGTGAAGAGGAAACTCTGGGTTTTTTCGGATCGTATCTAAAGTAATTATAGAAAGATGCACCGTCTCGCTGCGCATTGAATTGGTTGGAAAACAGAAGATTTCCATTCTTGTCCATTGTCGATTGCCATGACAACCGGTTAACGTGGCCGATATCGTTTCCATGACAACGCGTTTTGAACTCTGCCTTCTTTGCTAACTTTCTTAAACTCGTGCGACTTTTGGCAGTTTGGATGTATTGGAATGTGTTTTGGTTTCCGATATTAGAATAGACAAGATTCTCCTCGACCTGGAAAATTTGGGGGTGGGGGAGCGTATTCGTAAATCGCCAGGGAATATCTTAAACTTTTCACAACTCAAATTCGATTTTTTTTATATATATATAACTTGCGCCGTCGTGCAATGATCAATCAATCAAGTTTCAGAAACACATATTTTTTCGGGTAGTGAACCGCCACTGTTTCGCACACGTAAAGTGCCCCACGGACCGCTACGCGGGGAGAGAGGCGGACGAGGGTCGTAAGGGTCGTTCGGCGATATAGAGAGAGGGTGTGTTAATTGCCAACGGTGCGGTCGGTGTGTGTGGGTGTGTGTGCGCAGCCCTCTCTTTACCCTCCGATATATGTTTGCATGTGTAAGCAGCGTGTTTGCCGCGAGACGCCTGCGAAGGGGCGAAACTCTAAACGGCCTTTGAGGCCCGTTTTGAATTTTTTACGACATTTGCTCTTTAATTTTAACGACCGTAGTCTTCGAACTTTTGCGACCATTTTCCGTCACAGCTTCCAGGAGCGATCCTCCACAACCCATTATACTTTAACTTCGTGAGTGGGAGGGGGAGGGGGTAAAGATGATAATGAAAATTATTTTTTTTGGGAAATAATAAATAAATAAATAAAAAAGAATAGAAAAGTAGAAAATTTGTAAGTTCCGATACCAAAAGTTGCAAATTAAAAAAATAAATAAAGCATTTTTTAAAATTAAAACTAGTTCTATTGAACAAAAAAATTAAATATTACTAAATTGCCTCGTTTGGAAACCTGGAACAATCTTAGTTTTACCGCGACTAATAAAACAACATCGATAATGCTCGAATGCGACATTCACCGCATATCTTCGTCGACAGAATATTCGAGTTTTCACAACCCACAATATATATTGGCAGATTAAACACTCAAATAGGGACAATCAACCTTTACTTCATCAGCGATTATAATACATCTTAAATTCTCCAGAAAATTTTGCTGTTTGTAATAGACATTAAAACCTTTAGTTCCTTTTAACACTGCAGCGAACCAAATTTTTGACATGTAGCGGTTTCTATGTATCTATTTGCAACTGCGAGTTGAATTATAATTTGATAGAGGGCGCCCTCACGATTAAACGATTATCGTATCGAGCTACAACCGGTAACGCCCGACAATGAGATAGTTGTGAGTCGGTATCTCACCCAATAGTGCCTATTTTTTCTACAACTTGTGTAATTTGAGATATTTGGCATATCGAGAGAACCTGTGTGGCCTGTTATATCGCCATATTGTGTCAGTACGCTTTACCGGTCTTTTGTTAAGGTAGGTCGGGTATTTTTTGTCTACCAAAAGTAACTTATAGTTCTTCTAACTTATTTCCTTTAGTTAAGGAATTACCTCAACCCGTTTCATTGTAAACCAAATAAAGTTTCACAACGCTGATTGCAAATTTTTGTGCCCTCAAAAAGCGCAACACCCGCTGATCATCCTCTTCTTTCATTACTGAGATTGTAATTCCTTTTGTTATATTTATTATTTGTTACCTTCACTTAATTTAACTTTATATTAAAATATTAGACCATATCACTGTACGGGTTGCAGACTCTGGTTATAGAAAAATGGTCTTGTTTGAAATTGACAAAAAAAAGCGTTTTAACCCTTCCATCATTAAGGATTTGCGCAGACCATGCCTGTCTAGCTAAATAATAACCATCAATAAAATTAAACCTAAACCGTGTTGATTAACTTGTAAACAGGAAGACCGAGGCGTTTCAGACAGCGTTTTAACCGACAACCGACGGATAGAGCTCGGGGGATGGGGGCGAAACGTAGTAAATCCTAGACAGTGGTGGGAGGAGGTAACTCCTATCTAACCTTCTCCCTGTTTTCCCTAACCGGAAATTTCGCGATTAGTTGTTTATTTAACGCAAGCTGTTGACAGGGGGTTTTTAATTTTCATATGTATATATTTAAAATAATTTATCAAATAAAAAACTCCACTTTAGAAGGGCGGAATTGGCAAAAAACAAATGTTAAAAATTAAATAAAAATTCTTATGCAAGTAAACGTGTAGCTAAATATTATAAAATAATTAATATTCAAAATACATGAAACTTGACGATTTTTATTTTAAACACCCCGAGGATTCCTGCTATTCCTGTATTCCTGTATTGTATCAATACCACCGCTTATTTAAGCTGATTAATTAATCTTGTGTGGTTTGATGAACATATACGGGTGTTAAGCCAAACCAATTAGTATTTGTGGCACTTTTAATTTCAACCTGGTAACAGACAGTAGGTTCGAGGAGAGTAATGGAATGAATATAGGAAAATTTTTAAGGTATGAAAAAACTTTTTTTTGACTTGCGGCTGAAGCTAAAGATTGTTCGATCAATAGTGTCATACAAAATACAATACAATAGCTGTGTTTTGAGTGAATCTATTTATAAACCAAATAATCCAAAACGCAAAAAAATTCGTCAAAAAATATCAGCTATCACGTCCGGTTACCGGCGTTTCGATAGCAATATTTTCCCCACTATTTTTATTAGTTTTTCTATTTGTTAAGAACGAAAAAAATTAAAACCAATGTTTGATAATTTTCTCTTTTAGCATTACTTAAGAAAGCCCAGAACTTCCGGATCGTTTCAAATAAACAATTAAAAAAAAAGAAAATCGTTATTAACAAATAAGTGCGAACAATATTGAACACTTACATGAAACGCCTTCTTTTATAGCCCAAGAGACTTCTTTTGCTGTCGTATGAAGCTTGTTCAATATGTTTTGCTTTTGTTTATAAACAATTAATAAATTAAGAAACAGTTTAGACGTTTTTCTATCGCAACTTTTTTGTTTATTGTCCGATCCACCCAAACCACAGCTCATTTTAAAGGTATTTTCAAGGTGCAACGATTGCATTGAAAGGCAAATTTGTTACTAATTATTAAATTCAATGGTTGATCGGTTTTCAAAACCAATTCAATCCTACCATTATCCTTAAACCTACTGTCCGGCAGTTTCTCCGAAAATCAACGCGTTTATCCTTTAATTCGGCTGGCCTATATGACAAAAAAAGATTTAAAAAATCCGTCCGCGTGAAAACCCACCTCCCACGTTCACACAGCAATAAAAATAAATAATGATTATTAAATATTCCGGGGCGACTCCGGTCGACGGCCGCGAAGAAACGCCGGGGCGTGCGTTTTGAATAATTAAAAGAAGTTAATTAAAATAAATTGAAATATTTATACGGTCGGCTTAATGCGTATACATTTTGTATTACAATTACCAGGCGATAAAATATTCACGGTATGACGAAAAGCGTTTACGCCGTCGCCGTCGCCGACCCCCCACAACCCCCCTACCGGCGAGGGATGGGGGGTAATACGGCCGAGTACGTTTTCGTGTAGGGAATTAAATCGGTAATTTTATATAATATATTATATACGGTATTTTGACGGAGTTATTGAACTCACCTGTTTGTGCATTTCCACGTTGAGGCCGTAAGACATTTCGTAATACTGAAACAGAAAATCCATTATTGATGGAGCGTCGTCTGCATCCGGTCGGATAACAATTTTAAACAAACGCGCATTTTAATGTTTTATATATTATATTCGTTTCTCTCCAGAATAGCGTCAAAGTAAAATTGGCAATGATAAAATATCAATTTTCTTTTCAATTTGGTTTTCTTTAAAGATTGATGAAAAAAAGAATCTTGCAAATTGCAACAGAAAATTATTTTTATTTAAATAATTACCGTAGCAACTATTATTAAACCCTTTATCGCGAAAAAGTATAAAAATATACAACGACTAAGAAATTTGTTCAAGATATTTCGTATATTATATCATTGTGGCTACAGTAACAATAGTAATACATTTATTGTTGTCAATTACAATAAATGGTATAGTACATGGTCAAAAAAAGGGGTTCTTTTAAATAAAACCAGATAACAAAACTTCTTAAAATACAGATTCCAGTTGTGTTATAATTTAATGTTAATCTTCCTTCGAATTTGGTCCACTTTACAGAATAACTGGTACCATAGATCAGTATGAAAGCATTAACGTAAGGGAACCTTATGGAGAAGAAATATATCAACTCTTTGGAAATTTCAGCACGAGTAATGATCCTAAGAATTTTGATAGTAGGATCACTGCCATTTTTACAATGTCCATCTTGTGGCCCAGTCCTTAACCCAATCTGTGGATGATCATCAAAAACGCGTTAGGTTCGAGAAATTTTTAAAATTTTGACGAACTATGGGAGGCTATGAGAGAAGCTTGGACCGACATTCCATTACAGACTTGCAGATGCCTAATACAGTCCATGCCGAGGAGGTATTTGAAATTCATTGAAGATACTCGATGCCCAACTAAATATTAGATATTAGAGTGAGACAAAACCTGATGTGTGGTTAAAAAATATTGACTAAAAACAATTCAAATTCAAATTACTGTTCAAAAATACAGTTTTTTTTTAAATAAATTAAGGCATAAAATTATTGTTTAAACCGATGTATAGTATATAAGTAACAATAATGTGATATTCGAAATATCTTGAACAGATTTCATAGTACCAACAATTAAAATTATCGTTTCTAATTAGTTTTCCATCACTGTAAATCTTCGTTGCGAGAAGCAATGAAATAAGTTTGCTATTTGCTAGAGACATAAATGTATAAGTTACGGGCATAGATGATAAATAGGGCAATGTACCCGGCAAATACCCCGACAATGTTGGTTAGTTTTCGTTACTTTTGGTTAGTTTGGCAGCGTGGTTAAATGCGACATATTGTTCCACAAGATATTGGTAATGTTGCTGGGTCGCTGTTAGCAATACCCGATTTTCCACGATGCCCGGGACCTATACAAAAGTGCAAACTCTTAAAAGCTTATTTTTAATAAGCTAGAGCTTAATTTATCGCCATTGTTTTTAAAAGCTTTAAGAATTGCATCTTTTGCGATTTTTTTTTATTACAACATTTATAGCAAAACCTTTTTGCAAAAATAGCTAAAAAGTCTTCTAAATAGCTAAATATTCACAAAAATTCAACATATATATAATCGTCACATCGCTTCGTAACATAACCTATTATTCTAGAATTTGAATTCTGTTCAAAAAATGACATTGAGCTATAAAGAGCAATAAAAATTCCGCCTATACAATCAAATCCTACGCAGAGATTTAAGATACCAAAACACATACTGCATGTTATTTCAAATATTCAGTATTTATATATATTTTATATTTTTTTTATATTTAGCGTCTTTCAGTTAGTCGACATTCCACGCTGTATTGCGAATACCGAGCCTACGTAATAAACAAATAGTCAAAAACAAAACATTCGCAATCACAATTTAATATACATAATATACATACGTGAATACGTGACACAAATATCATTAGACAGATATACGCGACGCATATAGAGCAGATGGGCGGGAATTGCGTTGAACAAATACAAACAAAAGAGGTACGCCGACAACGACGGAATTAATATATAAAATAATTATAAAACGTCATATTAGCATACCGTACGTATATGATTATTGGTAGTCGAGTGAATAAACTAACAATACGTGTAATTACGCTAGCGCATTTGCATTTCATCGATTAGATTCGAGGCAGCACCGACACACTGTTATATAGAGGTTATATATCGAGGAAAATTTTCCAATTACATTAACCGGCAAAACGATAAATAATAAAACGAATTTATTATAGCGACCGCTTAAATGTTAGTTTTAATGAGTAGTCGATGTTGTGCCTGGTTTTTCAATTCCCAGAAAATCTTAATCGCGATATGAATATCTCGACATCGCACCACAAATGACATAGAACCACTAGGTATTGACGATGAAACACACATGGCATTTTAAAACTTCGCGGAATCGAGTTACCTTTGGATTGCTAGCAAGCCTCTGACATTTCCGAAATGGACAGATTTTTTCGAACACAGCGGTTAAATAATATATCTGCAGGTAAGCTTTGATTTGATTAGAGCCAGTATATGAATTAGTGGTGTAAAATGACAGGAAAAAGTTAATCTAAAACACAGTCGTCGAAGATTTCATTTTACAATTACAATTAGGTATGAAAAAGACGGCTACTAACCTCGTAAGTCTCCCGAAAGGATCCCTAGTGATTCCAAAATGAAAGGACGCCCCAACACACTTTGGATATGATAAGACACTAAACAACTATACAAAATATGGTCAAATAATACAACAAATAGAGGTTCCACGCCGAGGATATGCAATGACGTCAGTTTCAAATGCTCAACTCTATCGAGAACCAAAAACTTGTTCTTAATCTTAAATAAAAACCAAGCGAAAATATAATGATTATAACAGGGTTTGTAGAAGCTACAACCTCGTGTTACCCAACCAGCTAATTAGTGCTTTTAAACAGATTAGGTCTATCCACCAGACGAACATTTGCACGCAAATGATATTACGTTTTGAAGATAAAAAAGACAACATCAAACTAACCAAGCAACAAGTGGGTAACACATTACTTTTTTATTTCCCACAAGGCAACATGAAATATTTTCAGCACCAATCAATCCACCCGACCGCAAAAGGGGTGGGCAGAAAAAAATATACGAAATAACAATCAACGATCAGTCTTACAAAGATTACATAAGATCTGTGCGATTCACTCCGCTTGTCAATGATAAATCCACAGCTAAATTACAACTCGCAAGAATTAAAATAGACGCAAACTGACTTCGTTACCTGTGCCCGTCAAATACGTACCTAATTTGAGCGTAGAAAAGAGTAAACATTGCATTTTTATGAAGCAAAAATAATTATTTAGAACACAAGAATTGTGGCCCTTCGGCACGTGCAAGAAAGAAAATTCCAGTTCGACACCATGTCAAAATTTCCAGAAAATCAAAATAAACGCACAATGAAGAAAAGAGAGAAATAAAAAAGGATACAACATTAATTCCTACACCAGTTACCATTGAGGATGATGGCGCTAGGCTTGAGTCGGAATTGATTCCAATAAAAATTTATCAGATGCAATATTGAATGATGTAAATTGCAAATCGGGTTTCGAATTGTTGATAAGAGTACCTGGTTACATAATAATAACACTTTCCAACCTAACAAATCGAGAAACATCTTTTTTTACTGTCAACGTGATCAGAGACCATAGTTGCCTCAACCAATGAGCTACAACAAAGTTGGGAAATTCCTAAGTAATAAATTGATGTTTTCGTACGCTTTCAAGTACAAAGCATGTACTTGCGTTAAAAACAATGTCGGACATCGCTAATGTGAGCGGGAAAAAGAAACAATCGAAAACTCGATAATGGACGAATGTTAAAATCGTGTACTGGAGGTAGTTAGCGCGTTTCGGAACACAATGTTCCGCGATATTTAGTCGATCAACTCTCCCACTTTGGTTGCGCGCTTGTCCGTAATTAAAATGCGACATGTGTTTTCACGTGGTCACCATGTAAGGTTAAAAAAGGTTATGGGTCGGTTTTTCAATATAATGCTAAACTTTTAATTAACAAGACCTCTACCTTGCAAGTTAACACTTACGGTAAGTGCGGAAGATTTGACCCACTTGTATCATCTTGCCAGAATTCGTATGCATTCCGTTTTTAATTAAAATTTACCGCTAACCGCTAACAATCTCAATTTCAGACTCGCCTTTAAAAATTTCAATGAATGAAAACTTTGAGTAAAACGCAATTTGGCAATATATACTACCATACTACCGATTTAGTCACTCCTTGCATTTTCAAAATTATTTTTTTTTAGCATTATGACAGTTAGTTTCAATACTTCCTTCTTTTTCGCATTGGCTCGTCTATCCCAAACGTTTGGGGGTCTGTGGACCTATTCGACAACGGAAACGTTCCGTGCATTACCATAATCCCAAGAATCACCAAAATAGGAATTAGCAGCAAATATTGCGATGAAAAACAACGGTGACCGAAAACTGTATTTTCTTTTAGGAATTAAATATTTTACAAAATATCTATAAAATATTTTCAATACAACTTACACATCAATAAAATTAACATTTAACGTGCGATCTGCAAACGGCTTCTATATTCGATAAGTCGATTTAAAATAATAAATACAAATATTGGGTTGTTCGGAAAGTCATTTCGTTTTTTTTTTGGGAACATGAAAGACAGTTTTCGTATAATGAATAAATATTTTATTAAATTATATATTGGCCATTCTGGTCGAACACCTTTTGCCATCTTTCTGGCAGTAACATAATTCCCCTCTAATAAAAGTTTTGGTCCTTGATGGCAAAAAACTGGTTCAGGTGGTTTTTGAGATCTTCATTTGAGGTAAAGGTTTTGCCATCCAAAAAATTTTGCAGGGACCGGAACAAATAGTAGTCGGAAGGCGCCAGATCTGGAGAATATGGTGGATGTTGCAGTACGTCCCATTCAAGCTGTAAAAGTTTTTGGCGAGTGACCAAACTTGTGTGAGGTCTCGCATTATCCTGGTGGAACACTACACCCTTCCTGTTGATTAATTCGGGCCTCTTCTCTTTAAGTGAATCATTCAATTTGTCCAGTTGATGACAATAGACTTCTGAATTAATCGTTGTATTGTCCGGCAAAAGCTCAAAAAAAAACGAATCCTTTGACATCCCTCCAAACGGAGAGCATCACCTTTTTTTGGTGAATGTTGGCTTTTGACACGCTTTGCGCCGTTCATCTTTTCTGCTCCATGACCTCTTGCGTTTAACATTGTTGTATACAACCCATTTTTGGTTCCCAGTAATAATCCGCTTCAAAAATGGATCATTTTCTTGACGTTTGAGGAGCGAATCACACACGTCAACGCGACGACACAAATTTCGTTCCGTAAGGACCTGGGGCACCCATACATCGAGCTTCGAGGTTAAGCCCATGCCTTTCAAATGGCCATAAACAGTCGAATTCGACAAATTTAATCTCTCACCGATCTCTCGTGTGGTTATTCGCCGATTTGCATCAACCTCGCATTGCCTTTATCGCATCTTTGTCAACTTCGACCGGCCTTCCAGACCGTGGTGCATCTTCGACATCAAAATTGCCGGATCGAAATTTTGCAAACCAGTTCTGGCACTGGCGTACTGTTAACACGCCTTCTCCATACACATCCGTCAATTTTTTTCTCGCTTGGACAGCATTTTTACCTTTTCTGAAGTAAAAAAGTAAAATATGACGAAAATGCTGCTTATTGCTCTCCATATTTAAAAGTGCACCAACCAAAAACTACTGCGTAGAATTAATAGAACTTTTTCACACACAAGCCTTGCAATATCAGCTCTCAAGACATATAATGGTTATGCGGCTTAAGTGTGAAGTTGGTTTCGAAAAAACGTAATTAAGTCCTCTGACGGGAAAAAACGAAATGACTTTCCGAACAACCTTATATATGTATCTGACCTCTATTTTTTAATATTGCTGTTATAATAACCTTGACCTAAATAGAGAAAAGCTTTCCTCGTAAATTAACGTTCAGGTGCTCTTGGGTTTATTAGACAGATTGAATAAAAAATAATATAAACGCGGCTTACCATCACGTAATGCCTCTGGATTTCGATCTTCTCGCTCGCCAACTTTTCGCATTCCAACTTTAAACTGTAACAAACGCAAACAATTAAAATTAATTAAACAAAAACACACCGCGGCGATAATGATAAAATGGCGTTTGCATAAATTCAACGACAAACGAATTTTACGTCACGTTCTTCATTTATATTTATCCGCGGCAATTATCACGCGATTGTTTAATTAGAGATATACAACGGCGAATTTATTAACGATAAATCATTGAAATATTACAATAATGATAATAATAATAATAACAATAATAATATTGCCGTTTAAACGCAATTATTTCTTGGAAACACCGAACGCTTTCGAAATGCATATTATTAATTAACAATATAAACAATTAACGTGTCGGCTCCGTTTCCCATTGTTGGCCGATAATATTGCACAACGCAAAAACAATAATTTCACATAAATAACGCAAAATCCGTCAAGCGTTTAGTTCTTTTTCTCGCCTAGTGATAGATAAGCGTTTTAATAAATCACCAAAGACCTTTTCAATCCTCAAAGATAAACGAAAATAAATAAAATAAATGTATTTAATCGTCGTCCACTTTCAAAAATGTAGTAGATCAATAGCAACGGACTGGTTTTAATGTTTTGGAGTTTTTCGACAGCAAAATAAGTGGAAAATATGGCCAGAAAAGTGACTCAAAATGAAATTCACAGGTGCTCAAATTGTAATCTCCGGTAGACAAAAGTGAAATCCAAGAAACAAATTTCGAACCTTACGCCGTTTGGCTAACTTTTTTAAAAATTGAAAATTAACGCGCTATAAAGGAAATACGAAAATCATAGAATATGGTTTTTTAATAATATTTTTTAGTCCACCTTTGAAAACTTAATTTTTCTATCCATCTAAATCCACAACCTGTATCCCATTAAACTGACCCTTTTCCTCAATTATTTGAAAAATACCCATTGAAAACCTGGCCACTATGTATCCGAGTACAATAAACGAGGAAGTATTACATTGTTTTTAACATTATATAGCACAGATATCGCTCGGGGATATCACGAGGAACCGCCGCTACTGGGTTAAAGTAGAACCGCCGCTGGTTTTAATCGTTGGAACAGATTGATTTTGTCTTGAAACAAAAATAGCGCTAAGAATTCGATGCCCCGGGGTTTTTAACATATGCCTGTCTCCAAGGGAAACCGGTATATATATTTTATGAAACGCTTCATTTTTCGGACCTAGATTCTGTCATTGTAGGGCGGTGAAAAATGCGTCTCTAGGATCGAGAGCGAAATTTGGCGGAGGCGCTGGAGTATCACGCTTATCTTTAAATCCATCTTCTTGATCGCTCGACAAGTAATTCTTCTGAATCTTTTCTAGAGTTTTTGGGACAACGATCAGATATTCCTTTGATCTTCCACCGAATCACACAGTAACAGCTACATCGGAATAGAAAAATTGGTTCGACAAGCATGTCTCATTTGCTCCCTCCTGTTCAATGTATATGTGCAATACATAATCAGAAAATTACGCGCACACGCGGCGGTTTTGGTGGAATCTGAAGAGCAGCTACAATTAATAATGAGCACTCTAAGTATGTACAGAGTGTTTTCAGTCGAAGGCCGGAAGACCAAAATATTTCAAAGCGTGAAGACTTACATCAGAGAAGTAAATTTCTAGCTGGACTACAGGACACACATTGAAATCACCAAAACAGGAATTATTAATACGCTCAAACTCCTCTGCCGCCCGAAACTAAACACGGACTCTTAACAAGAAGTTATAAAAACACATTTGAAATGTGACTCTATGGGAGAATGTTACGAGGAAGAAGAAAATTCAAGAGCCCATTTATTCCAAACCATCAAAATGAAGAAAAAAAATTACCTCGGACACATCGTACCCCACAAAAAATATCAACAGCTTCAACCTACAATCGAGAGAAATCGTGACTAAGCGGAAACGGTCTGATACGCAAGTCTCAAAACACATCACTAGAGCGACTCCTGACCTTTACTTGGAGAAAAAAAGAACAATCAACCATCCAAATTTTAGATATGGATTGAAAACCAAAGCAAAAGCGTTTTAATTGTTAAATAAAGAAGCACAAAACCCTCAGGGAAGAATATACGAAGACAAAACGCCAAATGCTCAACTATACGTCGCGTTTCATTTCACTAAAGGAAACTGCTACGATATTCGCAAACATCGCAGCATTTACATCCCAATAAGGGTATTACTTCAGTTCCTCGTGCCTTTCGCTAGTTCGACGTTGTTACCCGGGTCGCTCCTAAACGTGCAATCATTATAATGGACGTACTATCGTCGGAAATATCTAAGAGATGTTTAAAAATCAATTACGGCGTCTCGCTCTTTCTCTATCTCTCTCGCGATCGCGGGAATGCGCTTAATGTGCATGTCTTCTGCAAATCAACCGCGAGAATTTTTCAGTTTTCCGCCCAAGTAAGGAGATAAATTGTTTACTCGTCCAAACAACTTGCCGGACGACCAATGCCCAGGGCCGGATTGCAGCAAATTGATGCAACTTATAGAACTCGATTGATAAACAACGGATCATTTTTATTTTCCACTGCTATTGTGCTATAAACATGGAATGGACCATACATACAAAAAAAATACGAATATTTCGGACACATAATCAGAAAAAAAAATAAATAAAGACTTTTCCGAAAGAGACTATTTGGACCCATTGAAAAGGACATTAACATGGCAACGGGCACTGCACCCAAAAATGAAGAAAAAATAAAATTTGTTATTCATACCACCACAAGCGAATTTAATTTTTACGAAAATTTGAAATAAAAATTTCCCTACTGTTATTGTTAGTATTGATCAAGCTTAGACGCAAAAATTAGATAAAGCGTTTATTTTAAAAGTGATTTGAAGAGGTTTGAATTATGTCGGTGTTCGTGGGGAGTCCGGACCTGGACTACTAAGTTATTAGGTGAACGAGACGGGAGCAATGGGACGTTGATTTTACGTAACGGCTGTAGTTTTTGTGTTCAGAACGTGAAAACTTGTGAAATGAGGCGACAGCGATGGTATTCTTAATGCGGGTACAGTATCGGCCAAAAAGCAGATTCCGTATGGTTTTTTGTGCTTGCGTTATTACTCACCTATGATATTGTGCTTGTAAAAAATTAAACTCCTCTTTTATCCTGTCGCAGGACTCTCCCACTGTGAATTTGAACGGCTGGCCGGGCTGAGGGGGGCCCTGAAAACAATAAAAATAAATAATGAGCGGGCGTTTTGTGATATGAAACACACACAGAAATTTATTTATATTTGCAAGAGATATACGTATAAATAGCGTTGACCGGTCAAATTTTTTGTATCAATTGACCAGTCCGACCGATGAAGAAAATGTTTTTATTCCTGAAATAATGTTAAATTAATGCTAAGAAAATTATATACCATTATGCATGTGCAATAAAAGCATAATGTTATCTATTGTAATTTCTGCTCACAAATAATAGGGGGACCGGAAAGTAACGTCGTTTTTCTATCATTATTTTAAACTACATATATTTTTGTTTGGCTTTATTTTTAATCAATAACATAATTGCTATCAATCACGTTTTGCTATCTTTTTAATAAATTTTCAATGCCCGATTTTAAAAAAATAATTGGTTCATCGTTAAAGTAAAGTTTTTTCCAGCTAGGATCGTTAATTTTTTCAACGGTTTCTTTGGGGTAGGTGGTCTTCCACTCTCATGGTACAGGATAACGCCTTTTCTCTTTAACAAAACTGGACATTGTTTGGTCAGAGATTGGTTGACACGATGCAACTGTTGACAATAAAGGTCAGCATAGATTGTTTGTCCAGGTTCCAGAACTTCAAAGTGTAGGATTTCGCGAATATTAAACCAAGCCCACCAGAGCGCCTTCCTTGGGTGAAGGCCAGGCCCGGTTTCGCAGTCCTGTGCGTTTTAGATTGTCACATAAAACCCATTTCTCATCCCCTGTAATCAAGTGATCAAGTCAAACTTGGTGGTCCAATTAGCTTTGTTTACCTCGGATAAGTCATACGAAATCCAAACACCTGCTCTGCTTTGCTTACCAATCTGTACCAAATGCTCTTGAACGGTGGACCAATGTTGGTTAAGTGCTTGTGACAACTGACGACGATCTGCTTTCACTTTAATAGATTATTAACAAAAGTTGCTGGTTCTCCGGATAGACATAGGTCGGAAAGGTCATAATTACTGGATCTAAACTTTGGGAACCATCATATGCAACTGGTCGTGTATTTCGCTTGCAATTAAAGTATTTTTTTTAATGTTTATAAGTCAATAAGCCACTCATATTTTCAAACGTATCTTGACTGCGTTCTAAAGTGGACGGTTATACCATAAGTGATGAAAAAATGTTCGCATTTACTTTTACTATTACTAATTACTTTCGTCAGGTCAAGTCAAATTGTGGTTCTCAAAATAATCATTTTGTTTAAAAAACAAATTTATATAAGCAATTGGGGATAAATCTTAATTTTTGATCTCACCATCCAACAGCTTTCAGTGTTTTTTATTTTTATTTGTATATTTCTTAATATTTTTAGTTTATTTATAATTTTTAAGTAATAGAAATACACCTAGGTTAAAAATCACCTTCTCATAGGCACATTTAGTGCGTACCTACGATAGGTAAGATCCGAAGACAGAGTCGGAAACATTTTCGATACGGGTCGAGTGATTTATTTGTTGTCCGCTCGTCCGCGACAAAATTTGCGGGCAACAACAAAAATTCAAATGCCGCAACGCACCGGAACATGAATAACTGCGACGCCCAATGCAAATTTAACATTCGAAATTAAACCCAAATAAAAAGCAAACAACAGAGAAACTGCCGCGGCAGATTTTCAAATGTGTTCTTTTTTCTTTTTTTTTTAGCGGCGTGTTTATATTAAAACAACTGCATTTTTGTTTTATCCGAAGGGGATCGCGCGGCGGGGGCGACCGTTTTCCGCCGGCGTTAATTTATTTCATCCCGGAAACATTTATTCCGACAATGGCGTAAACATTTCGGGCGAAAAAAAAAATGCATTAAAAAAGTCCACGCGTGTATATCTGCGTTTTTCTCGTTTTTTTGTGTTCTTTTCCGGTTGCACTTTTAATTAAAGGCTCATTTTATTATTTGGATGGAAATTTCTAAAGCGTTCGAAATAAATAATATTACATTTCATTTACGTTATTATCACAATGAAAATGTATACTAATTCGATAGGGTATCGCCGAGGCCAATTTTTCAAAACTAATCGAGTTGCTGTTCGCTTAGTTTACGCTGAACTAAAATTGTTAAACAATTCCAACTATTTATTGAACCATTTTTATAAAGAAAGATTTGAAAAAAATACATGCAATAATTCCAACAACTGAAAAATATATAAGCGGATGGAAAATCACAAGATATATTTAGCAGTTAAATTAAACTATCTTACGTTAATGTACACGTGACAACACCGCACGCTTGAAAATATTTTATAAAAAATCCGTTGATAGATCAGTCACATGATGTTATATTGGCCACTCGGTATACATACATACTTTCTTTTCTCAAAATCCGCAGATATAGTTCATGCTAACTAAACACTTTAACCGCAATATACAGGGTGGATCAACTAAGACTTGACGGAGGATTACTTCTCAGCAGAATTGAATTTGAAAGAATTTCTTTTATTTTAAAATGGTAGCGCAACAATAACATAATAATAATAATAATAATAATAATAATAATAATAACAATAAGAACAATTTATTGTTGTTCATTTCATTTTAAATATTAACAATCACCAATTACATTACATTACTATTAACAATCATACCATACATTATCCAAATTTAACAATTCTCAACAATAATTTTTTGGGCGAGCTATGGTATCTTAAGACAACTAAAGGTTGTTTATTATTTTCTAGTCTATTCCAAATAAACCACTGTTTAGACTAATCCACTCAGTTAACCATTTTCTTTTACTCTATTTTATGATTTAACTCTGTTCAGTAAACAGAGCATTGAACACTTTTGATCCAGTACAGCGTATATGGTATTGTTGTAAACCGGGGGAACTGAGTTCAAAATGAAATTTGAAGGGGGGATATAATTGCATAACTCGGCGCCCTAGGCGATTCTCGGTGTGTTAGTATATGGAAAAAATATATGGAAGAAACTGAAATATGGAAAACTAAACAAAAACATCCGATTGCTCTCACGCCCGTGCGGTAAAGTCCCGGCAATATCCGAAATGGATGGGATTCATGGGACAAGAAACTCACGTGGCAAAGTGATGCTTCCCGCACCCTAGATGGGTGTAAAATTTTGTATTTCACAGAAGAGAATAGAAAATAATATATTATGCAATAAGTTCGATAAACGGCATTGGACTCATGAGTTTTGAAACGAGCGGAGCGAGTGTTTAAATAAATGAGTGACTAAAAAAGTTTACCGAACTTGTTTTGGATACATTTGACATGATCGTCAGAATTTACAAACGTCACAATTCAAGGCGTGGGAAATATCTTCGAAAACATTCGATTGCTCCCAAATCCGTGCGGTAAAATCCCGGAAATGTCCGGAGTGGCTCGGATCCGTGGCAAACGAAACTGAAATGGTAAAGTGGCGCATCCCGCACGTTAGATCGGTGTGTAATTGGGCATTTTACAGACGGGACTAGAAGAACATGTTTAATTTATCAAAATCAAATCAATCTGGTATAATTTTGTTCAAAATCAAATATTTGAAGAAAATTAATATTTTTAGTGTTTTAAGCAATGTGTAATTAAACCTAAGTGTAAAATTTCGAAATAATTCTTCTTAACAAGATAAAACATCAGTAATAAGACTGGGGATATTAAAAAAATCTAATTTCATTTGCCAAATATTTATTTTAAATTTCTATTTGAAAACAACAAAATATTAATAAAAAAATTACCTTATAGCAAACTTAAGCAACCACACTGTCGATTTATTTTTTGAATATTGTATTCGGATTTTTACGACAATTTATTTTTGTTAATTTTTTTGGTCACTTAGACAGTCAGATTTTTATAACAATTAGTTAAAAAATAACAATTACATTTTAAACGTTTATAGAAGACAGCGTGGGTTAATATTGCTCTAGACTTGTGAATTGACTTGAATTTTTGAATTGGTGAAAATTTTACAGCATTTTGCAATTTCTGTTTTGTTAGTTTTTTTTTGTTGAAATTTTGATTCGGCCAGCGAATAAAAATACTTACCTAATTAAAACTCCGCAATTCAAGTCAATCGCGAAATCAAATCACGTTGAAAGTATTTTTAAAATGCAACATTTGTCAGTCAGAGGAATCCTTTGTCTCGTCTTGGCTGGTCTGCCCTGTATATACGTTTATAAAAAATACAATTAAACAAGAACGCCGCGTTGTCGGACAAGCTTCATTAGTTACTTAAATCAATAAATAAATTGTATGCTCAACCTTTCTCGCGACAACCCTCACAGGTCGTGAGTCGATGATTGGAACCGTTTACGGATAAGGAGAGAGGAAGAAAAAGGCACAATCGGTAGATAGGAGGCGAACGCGCGCCATTGTATGTTAATGTTGTCGTTGGGGCCCTTTTCTATCCAAACACAATATTCCAGCGCCGCGTATACACATTGTTTGTCCGTTCTACATAAGCGACTCGCGTTTACCTAGTTGGCATAATGTAACAGTTTTGTTGGTTCTGGCAATTGTGCCCTGGTCGGACAAAGAGGCCGGTATTTGCCAAGTCATAATTAATTTACGCGACGGCCTCGCGCGGACATTTTAAACGTTTTCCTTAATTCACGCGGTCGTTTACTTAATACTGTGGCTGCCGGCACAATTTAATGATGAAAATGTTTGACGGGATGAATTAAATTCGAGTCTTTACGGCGGACGTTCGTCAACTTCGTTGTATTCGAATTATATTTCGCTAAGCGCCAAGTTGTGGACCGACTGGTAAAGTTACTGGTAAAGTTAATTTTATGCTTTGAGATTACTTTGGATGGAGTTATCGACCGTTTTTTAACCTACAGCTGAAGTCCTCCCGCTTTATATATATTACTATTATAATATGAAACTTGAATATATTTTTATTTCTTTATGTATAGAAATAACGCATACCCAATATCAAGACTCAAAACCCAATATTTAAGTTGCAATAAATCATTCTAGTTGTGACGCCCGGATATTTCTTTTAAACGGCACTAAACGCGCAGGAATGATCGTGACGTCATACCGCTAATGTTCGATCGATACGGCGACATATTATAGTGTTATTCTCAGGTTATGGGCCGAGAATTATATTATTTACGTTTAATTTTGGCTCGTGCAAACGTGTGTTTACAATGGCAGCAACACAAAAATACTATTACAAATCGAGCCATCGTGTTTGAGTATAATCCGTAAAACGCCAAATAAACTTTCTATTCATTAGGCTTAACAGTGCAAACATTTTTAACTCTTCCAACTTGCACCCATCCTATTGCAGTCTCCATAGTTTAAAACTAGTGGCTAAATTTTCTTTGAACGTATCTCTTTTTTTTTAACACCGCGAATTTCAGCATTTTGGTATTTTGAATGCAAGATGTTGTAAATTACCACATCGACTTTTTAATTCTAAAGCAAGCAACATGATCAAGACTAAAATTAAGATCAAAACCACCAAGACAAACGCGTTGTCGTTCTCTATGCTACGCGAATTGACGTCACAATCGGTCACAGCCAATGACAGAGCGTTTCTAAGGGGATTTAAATTTTACAATTTACAATACTTGTTGCATAGAACTACGAAATTATTTTTTTGTGAACTGTGATTCTCTTAATAGTATAAACTTAAAAATAAGCAATGTTTTTAAATTAAAACTTTGTTCAAGTTTCAAAAATTTGAGAACAGATTGAGTGTATGACGACTTGCTTGTTAAAAAAGGATTTGTGAAAATGTTATAACTAAAAGAGTAAAAATGAGGGTTCAAAATAAAAGTTCTTAATGAAATTTTAATGAGATTTTCCGTATATCGGAAACCATAAACTTCAGATCTGAAATCTGAGAACTGGTATGAGTTGCAGAGCCCCTTAACACGGCCTTTCGTTGATGGTTAATACAAAATATAATTCAAACAAATTGTTAAAGTGTGTTCAGAATCCATTGTTTCTATTTTCAAAAGTCGGGTTAGAGACCTTTTGGGATCGCTAATTTAAATTTGCGCGTTCGCCCAGTTTCTCAAACCCACGTAACCCATGTGACGGCTTGTGCGCAACCGCACAGGAAAAGGAGGAAGTTTTTTGACATCTGAGATTCGAAAAGACACTTCCGCATGGTCCGGCGCCAGAAACAGAGCCGATTCCGCAAGTCCGCGGGGCTCCGTCCGGAACCGACGACACGATAGCCTGCGGTAAGTCTTCACAGTGGGTCGGTCGTTGCCTATCGTGTTCGCTTTTTTTACCATTTCGCATCCCAAAAGGGTTAAGCCAACCGTGAACCGTTCGACCCTATTGGAACCCTTAACAAAGTGATTACTGAAATGTTGACAAAACATAATTTAAACAAACTGTAGAAGGGATTACCGGAATGTAGATGAAATAATAATTATTAATTCCGCATATATCAACGAACACTTTTCATTTGGTACCTACATAAAAACCTTTCTAGCTTGTTTACTGGTTTCACCATACAACTGCCAGCGGACCAGTGCAATTTTGGTTATGATCAAGTACAGCGAAAGCGACGGTGTACTGTAATTTAGTTGACTTACTGCTTGGGGTTTTAATCAGATACCGGTCATCACAGATCGTGCGGAGTTTACGTAAGTAACTACAACGAAAATAGGAGTTTTTTTAAAATGCTAGTATCTCACTTGCGCGACAATTAAAAAGAAGCTGCAAATTGACTATCGCTTTTTGACCACTAAATCAGGCAAGACGTATTAATCCTGTGTAACGAAAGGGTCATAATTTCATAAGAGGTTTAAATTTGCAAAAAACTTTACCGGCAGGTTCATAAAAGCGATATTTGTATGTTCTCACCGGATAACGATAATAAACAAAACCACAGGAGTACCGCGATTTGCGATAATTCATATATTTGACATATTTTCCCACTTCATTAACATTTTTCAAAAAAAAACACTTAGTAAGCAAATCACATTCACAACAGAGGCCTAACTTTAAAATAGCGTTATCTATATATCTATATAGTCGTCTATTTATTGATTATTTTTCTTCGTAATTTTGTCATTTAGTTTTTGTATATATTTTATATATTGATTGTAAACTTATTATCTTCATTTAATATATTCATTCTATATCAACTGATTTTGATAAATCGAATTTTTCCATTTCCTGCTCTAAACAATTATGTATGGATCAAGCGGCAACCATCTGAAAGTTGGCTTTATTTTTGAACGAATCAATTGCCACTTTAAAACATCAGCTTTCTTATCCACGGTTGTGAGACTGTACTTTAGTCACTGGATAGGATGTTTTCGGTACATTTTAGCCACGGTCAGTATTTTCAAGCTTGCTAATTCAGAGAGTAACGTTACACGTCACTCATTAAACATGAATATTAATTCAGTTTTGCAAAAAGTACTCAAAAACTAATGATCGCACACCGAGTGTGACTATTCTACGTGCTCGAACATTGTCGACCTCTTTGAAAATCCTTGTCTGCTACTCCAGCAACTTTCATTTCCTGTAGAGTGCGGTGTTTGTTACACGTACACTTAAGGTGGCACCACCGTAAAAAGTCGCATGCAAGTCTTGGGAACCAAGAAACATCGCTTAATTGAGAAATCACATGTCGAGAAATACCTCTATTACATAGTGAAGTTACATGGTAAAGTGTATGAAAATAACACTCGTCTCGTAGATAACGTTATGGAAAATGAACTAAAAGTTACCATTTATTAACAGAACTAAATGATTTTAAGAATCATGCACAACTTTCAATACTGGTTAGCGATGTGCGACTGGCCGATATTAAAATCCGACATTGAAAAGTGCACTATGCACTTCATTTAGATGGAATTAAATCAAAACTATCTTGGGAATGGAAAATGTTTTACATATGCCAAAAAAAAGTGCTTCTACACTGTGTGTTGTTAGTGTTAGTATAAAATCACGTGAAATTAATTACGTAACGCAACACCACAATTTACAAGCTTACAAGGAATCGATTAAGTATCTTTCTTCGAGCGGTCGTCGTCGCGTCCGCCCGTATCTAAAATCCATTACGACGACGGCGATAAAATCGTATCGTTCTAACGTCACAATCGCGACTAATTAAACCGCAAAGAACGCCACATCTGAGATAATGAAAAATAAGGAAGTTATTAATAGCCAGAGAGAGTGAGAGAGAATGAGACGCGATATAGCAACAAATTACGGCGAAAATTATAGCCATCGGCGAGGCGTCGAAGGAGGCCGCGCGTCGAACGGCGAAAAAAGAAAATCGTTTCATTAACTTTAAGAGTTTCCATAATAATTTAGCGCTGGGTCGAGTTAAGTGCTTTTCGTATATTAATAACGTCGACATTCCGCGGTTAAACAAATTCCTATTGCCCGAGGACAGAATTAACGCACAAAGAAAATACCGTCTGCGACCAGATGGACAACAGGTAGTTTTAATAGAATATCATAAAGCAACAACTATAATAGTGATGTGGCGACCTCATGGCAGACGTATCCGCTCGTGGGTAATATATTCTAATAGCGCCATCGACTTCATCGCGTCGTAAATGTAATCAGAAGGCAAGTTCCGTTGGGGTGTCGAATACGTAACGTACTTCAATCCGTTAGTGGAATATTAAGTGCCATTTTTAATATTAATTCTAACAAACTGGAACCCCTCCATAATTTCCCATAATATATGTAACATATCAAAAATGCCAAGCAAACATTCTTATCATTGAATTTTGTTTAACGAAAACAAAAACGGTTCATTCACATGCGAATGTCTATTAATCCCAAATTTCGTTTACCTTGGTTAGCAATTCTTGTTGTAAGGTCTTGACATGGCGATCCGGCCATCCATGCTTGACATTTTTTATTACATTCAAAACTCAAAGTAAAGAGTGGGCTTAACAAAACTTGTAGTTAGGTTATAAACGATTGCTCTGGTGGTTAACTGAAATAGGGGTAATGGTTTACGGAGAAATATGGTTAGCTTTGTTTATGGTTATGGTTTGGCCATAATGTAAATGGAGAATGTCAGTACCCGTTGGCTGAAGTAAAGGTTTTCCTGGGGAATTAAATCAAGAACAATCAAAAGAAGCGAGAAAGTGAGGAAATGACAATAAGTAAACAAAAGAAACTTGATTTATTATATAGGTGCGAATTTGCGTTAGGGCAAATTTTAATAGGGAGCGGCATAATCAAAAATTAATCCAATTAGTTCAGAAATACGTGGAAAATATAGAGACTTCTTTAGCAGATAGATAGGATATTTTAAAAGGTAGAACTGTTAAGGGTAGACACGATCTTAACACCGTCATCGCAAGTTCGATTCGAAATATGCTATTTTACTATTACACTAAGTATAAAGTACCAAAAATATTCAAGGGAGTCATATAAAGATATCGTTAAACAAAGTAATTTAGGGTCAAATTTTAGGTGACGAAACTAATAGTAAATAATAATTATTTACTAAGGCTAGTAAATGAAATGTAGCGAAGTTTTCTCTAAACTACTTTTCCAAATGCTAGGTAATTTTACATATTTTCTAAATGTTTTTAATAATAAGTATTTTTTATTCATAAATGTATCTATCTTAGCTTCTCAATTTCTGCTCGTTTTTCTTGGTAATATAGTAGCATATTTTCATCATTCTTGATTACTCTGTATGTTATTTCCGTCTGTTTTTCACGCGTACTGGATCAACCAATTATATTTTTACGTTTCAACGCTCACAATAGACAGTCAAAATGTATTTAACCAGGCAAACTTGGCAGTCAGCCAAGCCAGGGATCGGAGCAGATTGGGATTATAATCACAATAACGACGGCACCAATAACAAAGTAAACAAAAATAGAATACTTAATATGTCCTAATAGTTTTCTTGTAGAATTTCTTAACATTGTTAAAACTATAAAACTACAGTTTTTAATATTCAACCAGCATATTCCCAGTTCTCCAATAAATCTTCAAAATCCGTGATTTCAGTTTTCAATAACGCCAATCCAACTTTTGCAATGTCTATTTGCACAGTACATTCATCAACCATTTAAATACAGTTGCTCGAAGTCGACTCAAGTGAGCTTAGTTGCGGTTAATGTGTCTTAAATAAATATCGGGAAAGCGGAACCATGAGACCATTAACAGCGCGCATAAGTAAACACTTCCAGTGGGAATAGTGCATTACGAAATAAGTTTGGTATACGCCATTTTAGTCACACGTTAGACACGAGCGGACAGAGTGCGTAATAAACGGTTGACTGAAGAAGTTTTCTCAATGTGTTTCATTTTTTTTAAAAGGAACTTCCACAGGCTACTGTAATACTTTTTACAAGTCTTCTGCATTCCCAATGCGTCGATTTTTTTTTAACCGCGACTCAGGTCTCTACCTGTCTCCACCTGTCACCAATATGGGAATCAGTCATCCGGGACGGTGTTTATGCCTCTCATTTAGCTCCGACCCCCTCAAACAATATATAAACAGGTACAGAGTAAAATGCGAGCCAGTTTCAGTCAAGCTCTGAAGAAGCCAACAGGATGATTGGCGAAACGTCAGCAACTTCGACTTCGAAGTATTACAGTAGCCTGTGGAAGTCTAGAAAAAATTAATGCGCCGTTTGTTTACCACGAAAATTTTTTTGGAAATCCCAAAAACTAAACAATAGACCTGGCGTTCCATTTAAAACAAGTAAATTATGTGCAGTGAGATACTTATGAAACGCATAGTAACTTGGCAACAATTTGTATTGCGTGACAACATTCTAAATGCACGAACGTAACTCGGTCAAAATCCGATTCTTTGTCGAGTATAACATCGACAATATAATCTCCTGAAAGTATGGAAAACTGTGAACTAAAAATACGAATACTAAAAATTGCATTTTGGGATAATAAATATTATGTTGGATATTAAATTTTATATTTATTTAAGACATAGGACCGTAGAAATTTAGTCAAACATATTATGGTTTATTTAACTGTTTGCTATTTCGTCATGAGTATTTCCAGTAACATTATTACTCTTAGGTAGTTAATTATGACATACCGCAAATTTAGTAAGGTCTCAAAAATGTTTGTCTATTAATTAGTTACCTACGGCAACACCGCTTTTTCAATAAAACATACCGGAAAGCTTAAATATCTCCAAAACTGCTAAAGCTGGAACGATAGAATTAAATGAGCATGCAATGTGGTCAGATTTCTTAATGATATTTATAATTCTGTTAACCTTTCACTGATACACTTACACAAAATTATGAAGTGTTAAGATTTTTTATTTACAGAGGTAAACCCGGCAACACTGCTGGTAGCATTATTGATGTCTGCATGTTAAAACTCCCAGGTATTGAATTTTATCGTTCCAGCTTTGGCTGTTTTGGAGATATTATTTAAGAGTTCTGGTCCATTTTACTGAAAAAGGGGTGCTGCTGTTGTTCAGTAATTAACAGAAAAAAAAAACTGGAATTACGGGACGTTACTAAATTTCACATGCACAATTCTTTGGAACAAAAATAAATAGGGCATTTCATTTAAAATAACATCGTAAAAATGGTAAATCTGAAATTTTCAAAAACCCTCACGTATTGAAATTTATCGTTCCCGCTATGGCAATTTTCGAAATATTTAAGCGTTCCTGAATTTTTTACTACCCCGTTTATTCTCCAACTTTGGCAATATGGCTTTCTACTGTTAATCTATAAGTCTAGCGGATAAATTTCCGCTTGAGTACGTTCAAATTACGCGTCATTTTAAATAATCGATTCCGAATGAAATTCGGCCATTTAAAAAGTGTTTATGGCAACTCGCGACCGCGTTTAATAACGGTTGGAAACATTCCAAATTGGCTTTCATCGCGGGACGTATGTTTTCGCGGCATTTTTTGCACTAATTTTAAAATTGCAACATGTCGGTTAAAAAACGCGGGGGGGGGGGGGGGGGGGGGCTTGGGCATCGATTTTAAAAGCGAATCACATTTTTCGGACTGGAACGAACGCGCGCGCGCTGCCATGTTTACCCATCCCGTTGTGTCAGACATGTAACCCGATTTAATATAAAACAGGCCGCGATATTGTGTTTGCAGTTTGTTTTGTGCCAACGCGTTCGCTTTTTTTCGCGGGTTGCTGAATCTGTCGTTATTCGATATTAACGATATATTCCGGTCCGCCAACCGAAATAAACCAAAACGTATGTAGTATGCCAAAAAAGGAGGAAAAGATAAAAAAAAGTATTAAATATAAATATACGATAGAGATGAGTTTTTCCCTATTATGCCGTTGTTCGTTAACAATAAAACAAAAATGCAAAGAAAAAGGTAAGAAAAACTAAGAAAATGGAAAGAAAAAGAATAAGCAGTACCATATGGCAGACGTTAGAGAGGATTGATAATAATGATAATGATTCTTTTTTTCTTGAAGAACGCCAAAAGAAAAAGGAATAACAAGCAATAGCCAAGAAAATCACTAAAACAACCCTAGCTTAAATATAAAAATTTAAGAAATTCGGTTTTCTAAAGTAATAAAACAAAAATAAGAAAAAAATAACAGAAAGGAGAAAAAAGTAATAGAAGAGAGTAGCTTACCCGAATATGGCTTTTTTCTTGAAATAATAAAGCAAAAATGAAAAAAATGGTAAAAACCAAGAAAAAAGAAATAGTTCAAAATGCATAAAATAGTGGCACTACTCCGGTAAAAATTAATCCGCCGCAGGCGTAGGGAAGGTAAATGATTTTCTGGGCATGCCTTTACATTTCACACACCAACCTACACTTTGAGCTATTTTCCATCTAAACAGCGATTTTCCCACACTTCACTTATCCCAATAGTATATTATGCAACAAGTGTGTTAAATGGCATTTGACTCACGAGTTTATTTGACACGAGCGGAGCGCAGCAGAGAGAGTATTTAATAAACGAGTGACTTAAAAAGCTTTTCTACTTCCGTCTGTGAAATACCTAATTACACACGGTTTTAGCGTGCGGGAAGCGTCACTTTACCACGTCAGTTTCGTTTCCCACGACTCCGAGCCACTTCAGACAGGTTTGGGAGTACTCGTATGTTTTTGGAGATTTTACCCCGCGGTTTGAATTTTGACGTTTGTCAATTTTGACGGACATGTCAGTGAATGTTTCGTGTTGTTTTGCAAAAATGTACCCAAAAACTAATACACAGAAAGATGTTATGTAATATATCAGACAATTTAAATACTACGTGCTATAAGCTACAATTACAATCTAGTTAGTGGTTGACTAGTCGGTTAGTAAAGTGAAATTTATAATTTGTTTCCCACAGAAATTTTACATACCGTTCACAAGAACTTTAGTGGTTTTTACACTTTTTATACTAACGTCAGTACAAACAAACCAAAATTGAAGGTTAGCACCTGCTTTTTCTTGCTTGTACGATCTTAAAAATTTAATCCTCTTAAAAGCTCTATCCTTGGACGATTTTTCTTCCAATTACAGTCTTTTTCTTTAAATGAAAGTTAAATAAACAACAAAACGTTTTAAAATTGGTTTTATTCCGTTTATGCCATATCCAATAATACATCTCTCTCTGTCTAACGTCCATAATTAATAAGAGACAACAATAGCAGAATAGATAAACAAATACTTTTAATGGCGACTAGTAAATATTTTGTTTGAATTGTACGAAATTTGGTAATCCGATAATCTGTTATTATTTTTAATTTGTTAAATAGTGATTTTTTCGTGACGGTAGTAGAAAAATTATAGTATGCAACACGTTCGATAAACTCTATCTCACTCGTCGCCAAATAAACTCGTGAGCCATATACCGTTTATCGCACTTGTTGCATAATATACTATACTTACACTTTTCTCCTTTCGATTATTCGTAAAGATGACAATAGTAAATTTCAAAACTTTTTATATTTTACAGTCGAAAAAGCACTCAGAACATGCGGTTAAAATACACACACCCTGTATATTATATTGCAGCTTTTAATAACCATCAATTTAAGAAAAAAACAACCAAACAAACGTCCATTCGAGTGTAAGTTTAATGGATAAGTACCGGTGCCGATATAAGATAAGAAAAAGTATCAATGAAGGCCCCATTGGCCCACCACCAATTAAACGGGTGCCGGACCGCTAAGCCGCTGAGCAACAGACGGTAAAAACGCGACGGTATCGGGCGCACCGTCTGCGTCTTGTAATTTAGCCACTTAATTGCCCCGTTAGTAATTAAGCCCGAACAGCGTTACTTACGAGCATTAAGGTGTATTACATCTTTCTCGCAAAAGTTTGCGTTCCAAACGTCGCTACGTTATTAAATTTAGATAAGGGACAAAGAGAACAACAACCACGGGGAGAAATTCAACTTTAATTCCTCATAAGCTTGCCGTACCACGATCTCGTCGCCCGGGTGTATATTTATTTTTTTTCTGCGGAGGTGCGAACAGTATCGGTATATTTATGTTAATGTTTGAATATCGATTCAAAATAATAAACAATGGGACGGGCTTAATTTAACCGATTAGAATTGAGTATTTACATTTTGAAAATTAACTTTTTTTGAAATTATTTATTTTATATTTTCAGGTTTTTCACGTCGTTAACTCGAAAAAATACATAATATAACAACAAAAAAATTACCGAAAAAGTTGTGGCATTATAATTAAATTGTCAAATTTGTCAATCCAAATTAACTTCCAGAGTCTATAACAATAGGCGTCATGTTAATAGCTATAAGTAATTTTTTATGCTACTTTAAAAATACCAAATTATACATCGATCAAGCGTACTGTAACAATAGCATATTATGCAACAAGTGTGGCTGAAACTTAAAAAGTTCACCAAACATGTCAAAATTCAAGCCGTGCGGTAAAATCTCCGAAAACACCCGATTGCTCTAACACCCGTGCGGTCACATCCCGGAAATGTCCGAAGGGGCTCGGATTCGTGGGACAAGAAACTCATGTTGTAAAGTGACGCTTTCCGAACGCTAGATCGGTATATAATTGGGCATTGTAGAGAAGGCAGTAGAAAAATATTTTTTAAACTTACAAGAGAACCTCAAAAATTGTTATATATTATTATTATTACAATGCGTGCTTTATCGATAAAAAATAAACAAGATACTATTGGGAACAAAAAACCTGACATTTTTCCAGATATTCGTTTGTTTAATTTTTCAGGGAGTTCAGATCATGTAATTTACATATAAAAAATGGGGAAAACAAAAGTTTCAAAGATTACTCGAAATTTCTAAAAAGCAATAGCTATTCCTGCATGTTGCACATTTTAATTTGCTCGATTATATAATCTATAACATATAACCCAACTAATGATCATAAGAAAAAGAATTTTGAATAATCTTTAAGCCTGTAAATTGTATATTACAATTATTTCTAAATAAGCAATTTTGTCGCGTACAAGCAGAATATCTTCTGATTCTGCCATTATGGTTTTTTTATTTACAATAATTTTAAAATTAATTTTTAAAAACTTTGACTCATCGTACAATAGTAAATAAACATTTATTAATTTATTACCTTATAGATCTTTCCATTTTAAATTGAACCAAAAATATATGGTTTTTGGATAGTTTGAACTCCTCGCTTCTGGGGAAATGTCTCATTTCTTTTTTGAAAATAGAGATTATGAAACACTTATATGATCTTTGTATACTGGTTATTTAATAAGTGTCCAATCTTTTCAAGGTAAAAAGTTATTATAAACATGTGGTCTAAGGCGCTTCTGTTTTAAGGTACAGGGTGTCACTAATATTGTTTACTCAACTATACGTCAAATTTGTTTTTTTACAAGACAACGCAAACAACGCATTTAAAAATAAACTTAATAATTGTTTCACTTTTTAAAAACAGTCCTAGTGACTTTTGGTGATATAATACGGGGTAATGCAAAAAGTCACGAGCCTTTGAAATTGGAAGGTAGCGCCTTCAACAGCTCAGAGCTGAATTAAGGACCACTCCAAATTACTCGTAACAAAAAACCAACCGTAGTCAATTAACGTTAAAAAATCGATGACGCCTGTCTCTTGAAAGCGAAGCATTTAAAACCACACGTTTATAGCAAATTTTTACCTTAAAAATTCTTGGAAAATTAACCTGTAAATTATCAAACACCTATGAAATAACATCTAAAGTATATCCAGAGGTATATTCAAAAACCATTTGGAATTCAGAATGGACAGTTTGAAGAATCATTCGCTTTTAGATTTCTTGTGAAATAAAATTAAAATTACGAACAGCCGCATCGGGAAACCGATGTAAATCTTCCGATCTGCTTTCAATTAAACTCACCTCCACACATCGATCGACTATTATTGTCTTTCGGTACGAAACCCCGTGTCGAGTCTGTTAAAGAAGAGGTTACAAACAGGTTTCGCGTATTGCGCCTAAATGCGTTTACCTTACGTTAATTAACGTTTACCTATGCATACGACCCGAGCCCGTCGTCCTCTATGATTAACCGTTCCATTAATCGCGGGAAGCACCGAGGGAACACCGTAATCCACTTAACTGTGCCGGATTACAACGAATATACCAGCCGGATTTGGCTCCGACTAACTATACGAAGTAACGACGGCGCTGCTGTGTTTGTGTCGCTCGCGTCTATTTCTCGTTTACGTGGAGGCGAGGAGTTTGTTAAAATCACATGAGAACCGAGTTAAGTCGAAGCGCCAAAGGTTTCACTACAAATTGAGCTTGCGAAACAGATCAACGTAGTATTTTTAAAACAAATTTCCTTGTATTGAACTGAGGTGGCTTTTACTTGATGAAAATCCATTTATCAAAATAAATAAGAACTAAAAGTTCAGATTTTCACGAAATTACATATTATGACATGACAATTGTTTCGTGAAAATCTGAACTTTTAGTTCTTATTTATTTTTTTAAATTTCCTTGTAGTATAAGTCTGAAATGAAAGAGCATGTAACGGGCCAGGAATTGGCTACTTCGACTTACATTTCTCACATCTAGGTTAATCACGCTCGGAGACTACCTATCGAATGTTTTATTCCCACAATTACACATTGTCTTAATCATCAAAACTACTGGTATTGCTAATTATTCTTCACTACTTCATTCTGTTCAAACACAATGTAACTGCTTAGTTGCTTGGTGTAGTTTGCCTGCCCTAAAATAAATGTAAATAGGTGGAAGCTCTTGCATTTTTTGCTGCAATTTAGGGTGTTACTGCGTGTTTAAACAGAATGAAGTAGTGAAGAATACTTAGCAATACCAGTAGTTTTGATGATTAAGACAGTGTGTAATTGTGAGAATAAAACATTCGATAGGTAGTCTCCGAACGCTATTAATCTACTTGTGAGAAATATAAGTCGAAGTAGCCAATGACAAATAAACCCGTTACAAGCAATACAAGGAATTATTTTATAAGCCGTATTGTGCATTTAACAAAAAACCACTGATGAAAATGGTAAAAATGTTATATAGACGATAGTTTCGGGAACTGTAATTGAGAAAGTGGTAAACAACTACCAAAACTGGATTGCTGATGTCAGAAACTGTGGAATCTTGCAAAAAAAAGTCGATGCACATATATAGCGCCCGGTTTTTAACAATTTACTTTCGCTATTTATAATATAATTGAATACAAAAATTTACTTTCAACAGTTTTATAACATTTCAAAATGCTCCTGTCATATCTTAGCATCGTAAGTACATTATGCTATACTATATGTACTATACTTAAAATCTTACCCTTACCTGTATTTTCTATAAATTTTTCATCCAGTTTTGTACCGCAATTTAGAAAACTACGGCACGGGATTTGTTATTGAAAAATCATAAAAAAATTCTTTCCTGTCTCTATTTCAAAGCGAATGGTATTAAAAGAATGTAGGTTTTCCAGGTTTCTGATTCTATTCAATAATGTGAACACTTTTTTCTAGTTCATGCTGTGAAATATCCACTTATATGCTAATTGAACGTGCCCAAAACACAAAATAGACAAGCGACCAGAAGGGTAACTTCCAGTTTCCGTACGAAACTTTCCCTAACCTAAAAATAAATACTTATAAAACTCAAATTGGGCTGAGGTGGCTTTTACTTGATGAAATTCCATTTAACACAATTAAATTGGAATAAAAAATGTTCAGTTATTTAATGATTTATGACAGCAGTTAATTAGATCAAAATTACTTTGCTAAAGAAGGACTAATTATGGGAAACCCACTTAGTCCATTACTTACAGAAATTTTCATGGACAATTTGACTCACGAGTTTATTTGACACAAGCGGAGCGAGTTTTTAATAAACGAGTGAGTTAAAAAGTTTACCCAACGTGTTACATACTGCACTTTTTCTACGACCGTTATTTTTTGGGTACATTTTCGCAAAGCAACGCTGACATGACCGTCAGAATTGACAAACGTCAAAATTCAAAGCGTGGGAAATATCTCCGAAAACATCCGATTGCTCCCAAACCCGTGAGGTAAAATCCCGGAAATGTCCGAAGTGGCTCGGATTTCGTGGGAAACGAAACTGACGTTCTTCTTCAGAGCTTGACAAGTTTCAGTCAAGCACTGAAGAAGTCAACAGGATGATTGGCGAAACGTCAGCAAATCCGACTAAGCAAAAACCGACGCAGGAGGAATCCAGAAGTTTTGTAAAAGGCAAATTTGTTGGAAGCTTTTTATAAATTTTATAAAACTCGCAGATGCAGCTCGTATGTGTGTAGTTCCATCGGAAAAGTAGGAATGTGTATTTTTTCTACATTTTACTCTAAACTACTCAATAATCTGCTATAATTTACAACAAAAAATATTAATACAGATCTGTATTAATGATGTATTCGACAGAATTACGTTTAGTTCTCATGGTCACGCCACGCGTCACTCAGCTAAATGTGCTAGTGCTCTTTTGCAAGAATATATCTAAATAAACTCGTGATTAAAAAGGCTTTTATCAAATTTGTTGCAGAATATACTTCTATATATTTAATACATAATTTATTAGAAGCCAACAAATATTATAAATCACACTTTAATGACGAGCTTTTCTAATACAACGTTTCGTCTTAAAGCGATCCACCATCCACACTTAATCCGTTTAAAAATAGAGTTTTTTTAAGCTACCTTTAAGGTGACTGTAACGTTCTTAAAGCGACTTTTACTAATTTCAAAAATCAAAAAAGATTGGCGGTGTCCCAATAACATTTCTGGTTTCACACGGCTGATTAACCACTATAAAGAGAAGGCGACGTCTTGGGAGACGGCGACGACGACGCTACCCACCGCTACGTCGTAGCTATAGAATTTCCAACACATGCTCGAGATAATGTTGCCGCACAGAAACGGCCGCGAAACAGGATCCTATACCAAAACAGAAGAAAACAAAAAGCATTCCTCTCCACGCCGCAAGAGCGACTACGAAAACAAGATTAAATAAATACGAGGTGTGTTCCGACACATACACACATGCACGCACACCAATACACCACACAACACGAGGAGTATTAAAACAAAACCGTTCGCCGCCTGTCGTGTGTTTTATTTTCGTACGTAATAAGTAGCTTTAAAACGCAAACATCCTTTCCAGCCTTTGTGAAGTTTCCAAAACAAACACGGGCAAATATCGAGTTACCGATTTTAAGCGTTTAGAATGATCAAATTTTTACTGTGAAGTCTAGGAATGTGCGGTTTTTGCTTGATAAACTGTTAAACGAACAGGGCACAACTCCTTACATTTTCCGAAAAAAAAAAGTTTATATCATAAAAATAGAAATCCATGAAAGCCTAAGAATCAACTCATTTTTTTCACAAACCTAAGCAAAGTTTACACTTTGTAAACGAACTTCACAAAAAAGAAAATACAGTGGAGTTCGGCTATAGTAAACCCGGTTTATTGTGAACACTCGGTTATAATGAACACTTTATAAAATACATTCAAAAAGTCTCATAAGACAAATGTAAATTTTTACTGTGTATAGTGAACCCGGATATAGTGAACTTTCGGATACAGTGAACTAAATTTCTTCAAGATTAAGATACATTTTCCGCTTTTAATTAACTTTTTCGGGGGTTCACCCGGTAATTCCCCGGAGAACATACATAGCACATTTATTTTGTTATTGTTTTGATCTCAGTTATGATTTACATTTCGTGGAGAATATTGATGACAGACCTTCAAATGAAGAAGCAAAAACGAAAAGCGTTAACTTTGAAAGAAAAATAAGATGTTATACAAAGTGTGTCGTGAAATGAATTTGCCTAATGCAACTGTCTCCATTACCTGAAAAAGAAAGATAGGATTCTCCGCCCTATGGTCAGTGAATGCAAATTGTAAAAGGCTCAGAAAATCAGCTCATGAAGGTGTCAATAAGGGACTTTTACAGTGGTTTAAAAGAACAGAAAATGTTCCCATAAGTGGTCCAGTTCTTCAGCAAAAAGCAAGAATAGAAGGAAGATATTTTGTGTGTTCCAGAAGTTGGATTGAACGTTTTAAGAAGAGAAATTGTACCTCTGGAGAAAAAATTGTTGGTGAGTCTGCATCAGTTGATATGAATGTTGTTAAAAACTGGCCCACAACAGTTTGGCCTGATCTTTGCAAAAAATATGACAATGACAATATACACTAACACCTTACCCCTAATAAGACATTGAAATTCCAAGCAGAAAGGTGTGCAGGTGGAAAATTGTCCAATGTTCGAATAACAATTCTGGTTACTAAAAACATGTCTGGCACAGAAAAGAGAAAACTGTTTGTTATCGGCAAATCAGTAAACGCAAGATGTTTTAAAAACAAGACCCTACCAGTCAAGTACAGGTCAAACAGCAAAGCATGGATGACATCGGTCTTATTTACCGAAGAGCTGCTCCAATGGGATACAGAATTGAAAAATAAAAACAGAAAAATTATTCTTCTAGTAGATAATTGTCTAGCACATCCTAATGTTCCGTTGAAACAAATCAAACTAGTATTTCAGTTCAAAACTGCAGCCCCTAGAACAAGGCAAAGTCTATTTCTTGAAGTTTTTCTCCGTGCTTGACAGGAAGTTAGCAAAAAAACTATTGCAAAGTGTTATAAACATGCAGAATTCTTTGAAGCAGAAGCTGATTTTGACTCTGATGATGAATTGCCTCTAACGGAATTGCTAAAAAAAACATTCAGGAGATCTCGAAAATACCGAGGAAAATACCGACACCCAGAAAGCCCTTGAAGATTGAACAATTCGACTTCGAAAGTTATGTTTCAACAGACGATCATGTTATTCCAACCGAATCTCTGACAGGAGACTAAATTATCCAATTAAATAATGATTGATTTAGGTTATTTTTGCAGAAACAAATGCAGAATTGAGTGAAGATGAGCTGAACGAGGAGGCCATTCAGGAAGTGGCCAAGATCAATGTTCCTTCAGTAAAAGACATGAAGGAAAAAATAATAGAAATTCGCACGTTTTTGGAGTCACGCGACGTCCTTGAGAAAGTTTGGAAATCTTTTTGTAACCTTGGAAGCTATATAAGTAATATTAACTTTTCTAACAGGCTCGTACCAACCAAAATATCCGATTTGTTTATCCAAGAGTAGGTGGATATATGTATTGTTTTTACTTTATTTTTTTTTAGATATTGTTTACTTGTTCTTGTTCACTTGTTACTTGTTTTGTACAGAATGATATTTAATTTTCACTTTTCCAACCTTACGTAATACATATACCTATCTAGAAAAATGCTAGTATATCGTGGCATTTTTTACATAACCAACCTACATAATAGTATATATTATTTAATAACCTCCATTCACCGGGTAAACATCAGGTGTGTTCATTTATTGCTTATAGTAGACCTCGGATACAGCGAACCAATTTTGATGCAACTTTCGAGTTCACTATATCCGGACTTCACTGTAGTTGAATTAACAAACTTACGAAATTTTATAAAGAACGTCTAAGTTTAGGTTAGTTTCGTCAAAAACTTTTAATTCTAGTATCCTAGATTACTCATTTTTTCATGCCTTTTCTCTTTATCGAAAACCCCTTTTAAGCAGCCGGAGCCGAAAGCGTGCGAAACATTGCTGACCACCCGAATGTGGGTACGACAAAAAAAAATGGAATTGGGATTTGTGATTATAGTCTTGAACTATTTCCAATAGCAATAATAAAAAGAAAGAAGTACAGTGTCCTTTATTGTCTTTGTTAATGTTCCGCGGTCCTGTGCAACTTTTTACTCGCTCATTGTAACAGTTAAACTACTAACGATCCGATAAATGTTACGTGTCTTATTTCATTGCTGCGGCGAACATAATACTAATCGATTATTATTATCGTGAATTGTTGTTTAAATGCAAATTACCGCCGCAGCGAACCGTGAGTACGTACAGTTTTTAAAAGCCCGTGCGCTATTTTGCATAAATGTTTTAATATTTGCGAAATACATTTCCACTGTTGTTCTTTCTTTTGCAGCACAATAAAGTAAATGCAAAAGTTTTTTTTTCTTGATAATTGATCGGCGGCACAAATGAGGTCACCAGTACCTTTCATTCGTATCAATTGAAAAAATGCATTTAAAAACACAATTTCTCTATTTTACCTTAAACGAAAATAGTCATTTTCACGTACAAAAAAAATAAACATTGCATAACATCTTCAAAAAATACGAATAAATAGAATATAGGCGATCAGAGCAAATAAAAATCACAATTTGTCGACGCGGGTTATAAAACCCGACCCCGCCCCCACCACCCGAGGTTATCACGACGATAACCGCACGCGAAATAATAATTTGATTCGAATGAACATTATTGCATTAACCATTACTTGTTAATTTATAAATAATGGACGCCTGTTTATCTTTACAGCTGTTTGTTTGCGTATGGGTACGGCGAATGTATATTTCATCGTCGATGCACAGATATCATAATAGATAGAGGTGCCTGGGGGTTCACAATAAATAAACCATATACACGGGCACAATTACTGGCCCAGACATTACGCTGGGTAAAAAAAGAACTCCACTGACAGAATAATATTAGCGGCAAAAACTTATTCTTTAACGTGTATACAGAATAAAGCCTTTTTTACGATAATACAATATCAATTAAGCACGTATTTTCTGAACATTAAAAAAAAATAATTTTGCAAAAACGTTGGCAAAAACTTCTATTGAGGGATACTAAAAAACTATCGCATATGTTTATAACGTTTCAAAAACTATTGCAACTTAAAATTATAATAAAAAATCTGCGGTGAATTTAGGAAAAACAGTTTTGTAGTTATTGGCTCTTCCGGTTTTCGAAAATATCAAAGTCGCAAATCGATGAATCGAAACCCTTTTCGTGAAGGCTCGAAGCACAAAGATGTCAAGATGACAAAAATATTCCCCAGCTTGTCCGATCCGTGGGAAACGAAACTGACGTGGTAAAGTGACGCTTCCCGCATGCTAGATCGGTGTGTAATTAGGTATGTTCCAGACGGGAGAAGAAATAATATTTTTTTGTTGGTGACACTAATTTTTAAGTACTGTTGAAACTGATCAGCGTTATTAAGCAAACAGCTTTCTATTTGGTTTGAGGGATAAATCAGTATATTGACTGCCACCATTTTTATCTCTCTCACGTTCACACATCCTATCCCCAAAGGAATAGTGAGATGATTTGTTTTTTGCATTGTTTATGTCGTCTGTATTTGTAATCAACCACTAGATATTATATGATAATGACAGTATTTTATAAGCAAATACACACTAAAAAATAAAAGACACAAAACAAGAACCTCAACTATCCAAAAATGGATTCAAATTTGGTTTTGCTTCTTTTTTTAAATTATCCATATTTAAAATAGGGTACCAACATTAAAATGAACTTTATTTGGACCGAAATAAATTACTACAAACCAAAACTAATTAACTTAACCTCAATTAACTTAATCACACAACAGTTCCCCCATTGGGGAACAGACTTTTGGGGAAACGAACGTATTCCCGAACTAGACAGGCAGGTCGTTCGTGCGTGTCCGCCGTATAAGAAGGAAACGGCATTTTGCGGTCGGGTTTCCGAAGGACCACGTCGAAATAAAACAATTGCCGCGACCGCCCCGACATTTTTAAATCGGCCGACCGGGGAAACCGCAACCGCACTCGAAGCAGTTTTCGAATTAAATTTAAACGCTCGAGGTACAATTGAAAATAAATAAACACAGTGTCGGCGAAATGAATAAATTTGTCGCGCAAATTTATGCAAATCGCGAGGTAGAAATGACCGCGAACTCAAATTTTAAATAATTAGGATAATTTTTAAATGGAGTCTTTTCCGTATATTCTGTAAAACTTCAGTGTGCGATAGGCCGCTTGCAAAAATCACATTATTTCATTTTAAATGCCGAAAAATGCGCCTCAATTACTTTTTCACATTCGTTAATTTCCTTGGCAATAATATGATTGATGCCATTAAATACCTAGGAATTTTTTCATAACTCAATTTAGAATCTAAATTAACATTGATAAAATAGTTGCGAACTCTATGAGGATGGGTGGTTTCGTGTACTACCCATATATATGCCAAATGGATGTTGGGTTCAGTTTGCTGTTTGATGAAAATTTGCATTTATTATCGGATTGGCATGAACATTTTGACAGTTGTTTTGTATAAGGCTTCAATAACCAAGTAATTTACAGTTTCTCTCCCCAAATTTTACACATGCCATGTTTCGTGGCAAAGATATTTATTTTCGTTGTGAATAAATGTAGGTCAAATAATATGTTAAATTCGCCATTGTTTCGTTGTTGTAAATCTTATATCAAGGGGCATCCAGCTTCTACAATGTTTTAGACGGCACTTTGGGGTATTTAAGCCATTTAATTTATTTTATTACGAGTATCTGTTAAGTAGCAGGTCTTATAAATAAATAAATGAATAACTTTGTTCGTCCGAAATAAATTTCTCTTTATTCTTATATTTTATAATTTATTGATTTTGATGATTTACAAGGTGTCCCGTTTCTAATTGGTGTTTCAATATTAATACACGGTCTAAACGTCTTAACTTTTAAGCAACGATACTGAAATTTAGTAAGTGCATTCTATGCATCAAAATTAATTTTTCATGCTTGCGTTTACTGCTACCACTGGCATAAATCGTACTTATTAAAAAAAAACATTAGAAACACCTAAATAAAACGCTAAAAATTGAAAACCGTAGGGAACAATATAAACAAAATCCAAATCCAAAAAATAAAAGAAAAAAAGAACCGTACAACAATCTATTAAAAGCAATGTACGGAGATAATTTAACGTCGAACCCGGTCTTCCGAGAACTCCGGGAGACTTTATCGTCCAATTAAATCAAATCGGGACACTTCGGCAGCGTTCATACATCAACGATCTCGGCGGCAGATAGGGTTTTCGTTATTCCGAAGAATACAATGGTCTTTGGGATCGGCGAGCAGCAAACCGCAAATCCGGTAAGTGGTGTTATTTATCTGATTCCAATTCGCGATCGATTTACAAGTCGCCGGACGTGCAAGATTTACACGGTTTATTGGCGTCCTTTTCCGATAATTTGCCGGTAAACGCGCTTAAAATACACGTTAATGGTCGGTCAAGACGTGCAGGTTTGCATAGAAATTTCTAAAAGATGGACAACGGGGAAAATAAAAGAAAATCACACAACGGTGTATTGTGGAAGAGAGCGTTATGACGAGCGAGCCGAACGGGCTACGCCCAGCCTTGAGTCCGTCAGTCATAAAGTCAAATCGTAACACGCGGAAATTTATATAATCAACCAATAAAAATCTTTAAATGAGCAAAATTTACAAAAAAATATATAAAGTTGCCTCACTTTCTGAAAATATACAAATATTTTAAAAATTCGGTGTTTATTGGTTAATCAGAATTATTTGATTCACTTTTTGCTCAATAAAAAATAAATGTTAATAAACCAAACTTATTTTTATAATGAGCCTTCGTCGGCCTTAGTGATCTGGTTCCACACGGGTGTTTCTTCTGTTCAAATGGTTGCCAAAAAAAAAGATAAAATTGAATTTTACAAATTTGTGTTACAATAAAGAAACTACAAAAATTATTTTGTAGTAATTGTTAGACACGTAGCGATTTTTTATTGAGACAACAGTAGATTTTACCTCTTTTTTATATCTGTAATATTTGGCTTTCTATAGGAACTTATTTGTTATAACATCGCGCAAACAAATTAATAATTTTCTTTTGGTTTTTTGTGGTATTTTAATAAAGGGGGATTCAAAACGAACGCCCCATTTGAAGGGCTGTAAAATTAATTCATTTTCAACCAAAAAATTTGAGGTTTCAAACGAGGAAAACTAGCCCTACTGAAATTACTCTATTCATTCGCCATAACCAAATCACTAACATCCACATCGATTTCGCTAATGACAAGTTGAATTTGACTTGTGACTAATGTAACTCCATAAAAAGTCACATGGAGTCGATTCACATGACTTGGTCTCCTCGCAACGAGAACCTGTGCACTCTCGGTTGAAAATTCTCAAAATCGATCAGACCTCAACTCCAAATCCAAACCGTAACTCCTTGAAGATGTATTTTTAATTCTTGAATTACCGTTTACTTATTATTGTTCTATTGTCAAGATCAGTCACAAAATTGCCGTCGTTTTCGGTGGCTCGTTATTTTGCGCTCAAATTCCTCCAGAACAAAACCTCAATGATAACATATATCAAAAATCTAAAAAAAAAGTGATACCAACAATTGGCGGACCTTTCAAATCTGGCGTTTCTTTTTAATCACACTTTAATATAAGAACTAATTCCACGAAGAGCACACATCTCCGTAAAATTTATTTATATAATGTGTAAGACGCATATTGTTTTTAAGCTACCGTATAAAGTTTTTGTATGCACAACGCAATAAGCAACCACTTGCGAGTCAGATGTTTTTTTCTCCCCTCGCTCTGTCAACATATCGATAAGTTTTGGAGTAACGTAACATTTTAAGAAATATCTTTCCGGCATTTCTCGGTTAACCGTGCATTCGAGTGGTGCCGGCTATTGTTTGCATTCCGTGAAATTGCGGTGAGTGTTCACACGAGTACAGTAGTTAAATTTAATGATGGTTTCGTTTTATTGGCCAAAATACCAAAGTACCAAATGATTTATTGATCGGTTTCATTTTTAATTTATAAAATATAGCCCATGTAATTTAGTGAAATATTAGTGTGTTCTCTCTTTGAACTATTTTAAACGGTGTTACTTTCCTGATGAAAGTCGGGGCTACTGTCGCGTGTTGCTGCCCTTCCGTGCCGGCGTGTCTCTGCCCTTAGTACCCTAGTGATTGAAATAGGTGTACTATGCGTGTTTCTGCGCTTAGTAGCAACATAAACTTATTTCCAGATTTTACGCCAGAACTACATATATCTGTTATCTGTGTTTTGCGGTAATATGAACTAATATTAAGTTTGTTTTTATTATCTTAATATTTGGTACTCAGGTATTTTTTTTTTAGTTTTGGTTAGTTGGGAACCGTGCCACCTGGCTGGCGGGCTGATGATCACCTTTCGTTTTGACCAAAATAGTTAAAAAAAATAAATAAATATAAATATTATACATTTCCAAATTAAAATTTTATTCTCACAGTTATCCTCTCTTCCAAGCGTTACAATATTAAATGTTGTTACTTTTCAGTGCGAAAAAGTACGACTATGCGCATTTTTATCTAGATAGCGTCGACTGTAGTGAACTCGTTTCCAATTTTTCCGAGAACTCCGGATCTAGATTCCCGGTGTCGGATTCCGAGGAGAAAAAAGCGCGGTAGCGAATGGCGGCAAATCGTGTGCAGCACACGTAACTCGACCCGACCCGTTTGAAATCCGAGTAATTGTTAAACTAAATCCTCTCTTCCGTCTCTCCACGGGTCGCGTCGCGGAGGTTATCCGGCTTCGTTAATGACACAACGGATAGCGAAGTATGATCCGATTACGGTGTAGTGGACCATTAGTAGAGCGGAGGCGGTCGGGAGCTGCGGCCTCCGCCCCCCCGTCCCTCTACGGTGTATGAGCGTGTGGTTTGCGGTTACGGTGCGACCGCCAAAGGTTCTGCATCCAGCGTGCCGCCGCCGCTTTATCCCTCATCGGTTTATTAGGGTCGAGGGGGTTGCGCACTAACTAAGCGGGATAAACCGCAATAATTCCAAAAAAAAAAAACGTCGACACCAAAAATTAACAAAGGCTTGGCCGTCAATTTTGCAAGCACCTTAGTTGTGACTTATACAATAAGAACGCAAAAAAAAAAACAAGGTGGAAACATTGAAAAACCAATATTTTTTAAAGTATTTCTTATAATATTATACCTTTTTTACATTAACTTTGAAAATATGTTGACTAATGGTGGGGCAAGCTTTTTATTATTTTTTTGTGCCTTTTAACCATCGAGTCGATTTACTTTTGACAAACTAACTAAATTATCCAAATTTTGGCGAAGCTTCTGGCCGTCGTGTCCCACTCAACCCTTATTTATAAGGTTATAAATAATAATTATACTTATTTATTAAAAACTATTGGTTTGTCACACCCTCCCCTACTTATATGTTCTGAAACTTTGGTTTTTTTTTTTAAATTTTATTTTGGTATTTACTTTTAAGCACATTACTTAAAATAACGATTTCGCATTTGATGTAGAATCTGATGTCAATTTTTAATCGAGGAGTAAAGCGCAGGTGAAAAAGTGACCATCGTAATTCCTATATACTTCCTTCCTTCCTTCCTTCTGCAGTTTACTCCTCGGTTTTAATGGAGCAAAATTCGAACAATAGAAAATTTTCATTTGGGGCAGAGGCATTTTCGAAGAAAAAGGATTTTTTGTGAAGTGAAGCCTAAGAAAAAAATATCTCATACATTTTTACATTAACACTAAGTGCTGTTATATTGATTGTTGGCTAAGAAATAAGTTACACAAAAAGGTTTTTTTCTTCAACAAAACGTTTATTTCTTCAAATAAATAATTCAGATTTTACCAAATTCCCAAATATTGGCACAGAGCGTTAATTTTAATTTAGAGTTGATCAATATCTAAAACAAACGAAGATAATAAGAGAAAATACGCAATAAAAATTTTCAACATTAACTGAAAAGAACTCAATAACTTTTTGTTATTTTTAACAAAAATATGATATGCCATTTAAGCCCAAAGTTCTAGACACATTTGCAATGGTGAATATTATTTCGGGCATGCTGTTAGGGTAAGTTATGAAAATGCTGGATGACTGCTCTAAATCAAGGGGGAAAACCAATTATTTGAACCAAAAAGAAGGGCTTTAAATACATATCTGCTTTTCTACGGTAGATTTGGGTAAAATAAAAAGCAAAAAAGCAGATTCTGTCTGGGAACTTGTCGAAATCGGTAACAATTTGACTCAGAAAGGGGGTTTTACGTCTAAATCTAATGGTTTATTAAGGTTTTCGTTACTATATTACTCTTATTTCCGTGGTTGTTGGATAATTATAGACCTGGTTATATATTTGTCTCTGGGAGTTCAGCGTAAATACATCTTACGTAATTTTCGGTACTAAGTACTGTATTAATTCGCCAATCATAATTATATAATAATTGTATAGTCTATTCTGTAATAATTGCATTTCATTTTAAATTTGTTTTAACACATGTTTACCAACATAGGTATTAAATATTTAAATATCTATAATGGCACAGGAAAAAGAATTGTTTTAAATTAAGATTGTTGTTGCAAATTTATTGTGAATTAGAATCACTCTTCGAGATTCTCTTTTGAATCATCGTTAAGACATCAGCTCTAGGAATAATTCACAATCTCAAGTGCAATTAGGTTAAATTACCACTTGTTCTACTGAAATTAAAATCAAGAATTTACCAATACTTAACTAATACCAATTTTAAAAATGAAATTTCGGTGCATAAGTACATAAGCACCAAAAATGACTCAGAACATAAAAGAAGAACTCAGGTTGGGAATTATATCATGTTTTGTTTGTTGATCGATAATGAGAAATTGTACCATATGTTCTTACTTTTGTCCCCAATTACCTTGTTGCCTTTTAAGGGTCATTACTTGTTAACATGACTTACCCCTCTTTGTTTTCTTCTTTCGCTTACGAGTTTACAGTTTTTAGTATGTTAACTTTTAATTTACACGGAGAAAAAAGTAATCCTTGCTAGCGTATTTATAACTTTCACCTGCGCAGCAAACAATTTAGGTACTTAGAGAATCGCTTACACTCGTATATCTATATAAGTAAACACATCAATAAAAATACTGCGAATACTATTTTAACAAACAATTTATTTGATAATTCTATACAACCACAACGAACATCTGTCAATAATAATATTATCTGCATCGATAACGCAGAAAATGTGTGTAATCTGTTCGCATCAAACTTATCAAAAAATCATACATATACACTATACACCACAACTCCCTTTCCATTAATTATTTTAATTTTGTTAGAAAATGTACACGGCCTTAAGTGACTGACCAGAGTTCTGGAGTTGATTCTTTCGAGTAATGTTACTTAGTTTTACGATTTATTTTTCACGAACATGTGAACTGCTGACTAATTTTTCATTTTTAAGATAATAAAAAAATGAAGAGCAGACCCCTTTCCAAAAATAACATTTCAATATTTCTTTCCATTTTTACAGTACAAAAAATGAAATCAGAAGCGCACCAATTTTTTTGTGAAAAGTTAATCAGATGCTAATGAGCTATGAGATTCATACGATTTTCTTTTATTAACTATGTCACCCTATATCTTAAAAAGTGAGCATTGTTTGGGGTATGTTTATATAAACGTTTTGCCTTAAATTAAACAAGCATCTTTATAGCCCACTTATACAACACCCTGTGTTTACTTTATTTATACCTAAAACGTCAATCAATTGTAGGGCCGTCAAATTGACCGGAAAGATGAAACACAAATTTTGTATGCGTTAAAAATATCCAACTTCCGTAACGAAAATGAAAAACATCCAATTTTATTGACACTTCGGGAGAAAAGCGTATTAGACGATTTCGAAAAAAAGTCGAAAAATTAGTTTTGAGAATTTAGTAACGCACCCCGTATATTTGCGTAAAGTAACACCCCGGGCGCACCGTTACGGATTAACATCGTCGAACACAAAAACGGCATGTTGAAAAACACTCAATGGCCCCGACAAAAAGAAACGCGAACGCGATACCACCTGGACCCCAATTTTTTCTTGTCCCCCGGCAAAATAACAACGCGAATAGTTTCGTTCTTGGCGGCAGTCGATATTCCCAAGCGGACCGCCCAAACCGCCGTACGGCTCACGGGCACGTTTACAAAATACCTTTTCTTGGTATTACCTGCCGCGCGGTCTCGTCGAATCGAATTCCCCTCGGTATACGCGTACCTTCGCCACCGGTTTCTAAATCTAAATCCGGACGTTTTGGCATTGTTTTCGCACCGTTGGTCGATTTAAGGAAGCCACATTCGACTATATTCCATTTCCAATAATAAAACCTCGGTATACATGCAAAAGGACAACCACGAATCTATGCGAATCGAATAGTGTGACATTGATGATATTTGTACGTTTTTATCAAACGCAAATTGAACCGCACGGTGGTTTTAGGTTAAATTAGGCGCATTGTTTTCTATAAATACAAGAAATTCGTATGGGGTGTATAAATAAACTAAACGAAATGTTATTGGGTTGTTCGGAAAGTCATTTCGTTTTTTTTTTGGGGAACATGAAAGACAGTTTTCGTATAATGAATAAATATTTTATTAAATTATATATTGGCCATTCTGGTCCAACACCTTTTGCCATCTTTCTGGCAGTAACATAATTCCCCTGTCATAAAAGTTTTGGTCCTTGCTGGCAAAAAACTGGTTCAGGTGGTTTTTGACATCTTCATTTGAGGTAAAGGTTTTGCCATCCAAAAAATTTTGCAGAGACCGAAACAAATAGTAGTCGGAAGGCGCCAGATCTGGAGAATATGGTGGATGGTGCAGTACGTCCCATTCAAGCTGTAAAAGTTTTTGGCGAGTGACCAAACTTGTGTGAGGTCTCGCATTATCCTGGTGGAACACTACACCTTTCCTGTTGATTAATTGGGGCCTCTTCTCCTTAAGTGAATCATTCAATTTGTCCAGCTGATGACAATAAACTTCTGAATTAATCGTTGTATTGTCCGACAAAAGCTCAAAAAAAACGATTCCTTTGACATCCCACCAAACGGAGAGCATCACCTTTTTTTGGTGAATGTTGGCTTTTGACACGCTTTGAGCCGGTTCATCTTTTCTGCTCCATGACCTCTTGCGTTTAACATTGTTGTATACAACCCATTTTTCGTCTCCAGTAATAATCCGCTTCAAAAATGGATCATTTTCTTGACGTTTGAGGAGCGAATCACACACGTCAACGCGACGACACAAATTTCGCTCCGTAAGGACATGGGGCACCCAAACATCGAGCTTCGAGGTTAAGCCCATGCCTTTCAAATGGCCATAAACAGTCGAATTCGACAAATTTAATCTCTCACCGATCTCTCGTGTGGTTATTCGCCGATTTGCATCAACTAATGCCTTTATCGCATCTTTGTCAGCTTCGACCGGCCTTCCAGACCGTGGTGCATCTTCGACATCAAAATTGCCGTATCGAAATTTTGCAAACCAGTTCTGGCACTGGCGTACTGTTAACACGCCTTCTCCATACACATCCGTCAATTTTTTTCTCGCTTGGACAGCATTTTTACCTTTTCTGAAGTAAAAAAGTAAAATATGACGAAAATGCTGCTTATTGCTCTCCATATTTAAAAGGGCACCAACCAAAAACTACTGCGTAGAATTAATAGAACTTTTTCACACACAAGCCTTGCAATATCAGCTCTCAAGACATATGATGGTTATGCGGCTTAAGTGTGAAGTTGGTTTCGAAAAAACGTAATTAAGTCCTCTGACGGGAAAAAACGAAATGACTTTCCGAACAACCTTATACCTTAAAAGCACCTAAAATTACATTACATTTGTTTTATGGGATTGCTTTTGTATTACGTTTTCTATATATACAAAAAAATGTATCGAAGGAAATAAACAATACATTTCGCATCCTCCACATCCCCAGGAGTTTTCGACTTATTAAAAGAACATTGACCCTCTACTTTCCAAGAACCAAACAAATTCTGTCGCGGGTGGATATTTCCTTTTATTAAATAGAAAAACTTCTCTTCACATCGCATATTTTGTGTCACTGTTACGGGCTTTTAATGAATTAAGTAATTCAACATAAAATAATAGGTTTCTTGTAAGATGCGTTCATACTGGCTGCAATCAGAGGATGAGCCAATTTCGATGGGAATTGGTTACCGCGGTTAGTATTGCTAACCTAAAAATATCGAAAAATAGCAGATGTTGCAGGCGTGATTTTTGAAAAAAGTTTATATATTGAACATTTTGTTTACGTCCGAGCTTAAAAATTATCAATTTTGAACAAGCCCTATAACTTTTTTACTATTTTTTAGGGTGAGAATTTGAATTGAGCATTTAAAAAAATATTATATAAAGCTATCTCATTTCATCAGATGAAAACACACAAAAAATTATTAAAAACAAATCCCCTTCAAAAAAATCCGAATTTACAGAAATAAAATAGTCATGAGGGCTTTTAAAAAATGTGTATACTTGAGACTCACCCCGTAAGCTCTGAAATGAGTTGACGTATAAAGATGATAATTTGAACTTGGCAAAATCTAGCAGGGAATATCTAAAATTATTTGCCAGAAATCATGAAATATTAAGCATCATGTATAGGCGTATAAAAGAAGATTGGTATCAAGCTATCTCCAAGATCGTACTCAACAGGTCAAGGTCAGCTGTTCTCTCTTCCCCAACATATATGTAATATTCGGCGTGCCTCAGGGGTCCCATCTGAACCCAAAATTGTTTCTTCATCTGATGAATGAAATACGTCATCATTTGGAGATTATTCCGTTTTAGCAGATGATTTAAAAATGTACGGCTGTATACGGTCAGTCGATGATTGTGAAGTGCTACGAAGAGTATTAATTCGCTAGTGGAGTGGGGAAGAATGAATAATTTTAAAATTAAATATTGTAAAATGTGCCTTTATGGATTCCTCTCGACCTAAAAATCCTGCTGATCGCTCATACGAATGTGTGTTGAAGAGAGTGCAAGTAATAAGGGATTTAGGTATCATTATGGATGAACCATTACGTTTTGAGCGGCACTTTGAGGATGTCATTAGCCCAACTAAACGTATGTTGCGCCTGGTGAGGAGAATGTATGGAGATTTTGACAATTTGGGATGCATTGTCATGGTTTACAGTTCATATGTCCATTCTATCTTGGATGTCTGAGTCAACAATGTGGTCTCCTTTTTAAACAACAACGAATTGAGGCTCTGCAGACAAGTTTTTAAGGTATCTTAGGTATAGTTCTACAATTTCTACATTTATGTTTTGTTTTTCGAGTGATAAATGGTACTATTGACACTCCTTGTATTCTGTCAAGTTCTAGCATAGTACTGCCATCTGAATGATGTGTACTTTTTCACTGTGCATAGTTTGTTATTTTCTTTCTGTTATTATATCCTAGTTTAAGTAACCATAAGGTTCTTAATATTTAAGATAAATTTGAAAAATAAATAAATAATTAATATGGGATCCACGCCGAGATTTTGTTACGAAAAAATCATGCTATTACGTGCTTTTTGGGCCGAAATCCATCGCGTCTCCCTGCCGGAACCGAACGCCGGGACCGAACAATTCCGAAGCTCGTCGAATCGACAACGATGTATGTCGATGTATGCGGAGTATCTTTCTTTCGTAACGTACCTAGCCAGGGACGTATTCCAATTACTTCATCTAATTCTATTCGAATTGCCGTCGCCGCAGCCTAGCTAGCGACGTTGTTGCGTGCGTCTAATGACGTCGATACGCCATTAAATTAAACGCGAAACGGTAAGCTTTTAACGTGACGCGGAACAAAGAGGAAAAAAGCGTCCGCAGATTATTATCGCGCGAGAAATATGTTTCGCGCGGGCGTTTCACACAAAAACATTAAAGAAAGAAAAAAACAAACGAGATTAGATCGGGCAGGTCCGAGATAAACAAAGCGCTTTATAATGACCGCCGGGCGAACGCACCAATTTTAACGGCTCGTAATAACGAGGAATTCGAACGGCACGCAGGTGTTTTCCACTTGACGAAAAGTGACACGGAATATAATCAAGTCATTAAAGGCGCGTCAGTATAAATAACTCGTTTCCATTTGACGTCTTTTGATAACTTTGTATTTTTTTTTTGTTCGGTCACTTCCAAACTCGTTTCACGAGACGCCTCTTATACCAAGAACGATTTGCTCTTGAATATTTAATCGATACAGCCGTTAAATTAATCTGTCCTGAAAAGTCACCCTCCTCCAAATGGTCCTAATACTAATACTCGCAGTATTACCGGTTGGAAGTAATCTTCTCGCAGCTCGATTCGCATTACTAGTGAAAATAACATTTTCAACATTTCTAGATGGATATTTTGATAACTTAACAATGATAAACACACTTTGTTGCACCTGAAACTATCTTGCTGATTTCCCTGCTTTATTCGAGATAAAACGTCTTACCGATGTTTCTATTCTATTTCTCCCAATAGAGAACTGTCTCGCGACCTATTTATTTAGCTCGCTTTTCAGCACGCTGATGCATTTCACTGCCACCGCAACTCGTGTCGGTATGTCAACACCCTCATTGCCCTCATGTTTCTCTGCAGTCAAATAATATCATATTTAGCTAACCTTTACGTAGGCAAGGGCTTGGATAGCAGCTGTATACTGTCGCTGCGATGTAATAACTTTTGATAACATAGAATCTGGCCTGAAAATCACCTATTAACTCTGTCTTAGACCCTTATATTGATAGTATAGTCCAATTAACGAAATGTTAAAAAGCTTAAAAGTTGTAACAGTGTTGGGTAAACTTTGATATTATTAAAAAAATCAAAAATCATTGATTTTTTTTAAATTATTTTTATTTATTATTATAATTGTTTTATTTTAACTTCATAAGAATACGTATTTCCCTTTTTTTTGTAGCAATTACAATATATTTTACAATATACACATAAACTATTCATCAGAAAGCGCTTTTGCAAGAAAATTTCTTCCCGATTTATAAATTTTCGTCGTCGAATACGTCTCGCGTATTTAATTGATTGTTTGTCACATGACTGGAACTAGTGGAAAATAGAGCATCAGGTGAAAACATTTAAATGGCTAGAACAAAAGAAAATGGCGTATAGCAGTTTTTTACATTAAAACAACAGATCGAAATAAATCTGGGTCTAGAGCGATTTGTAAAATCTGCAACAAAGAAATTCAAGGGTTGGTTCAACGACTTAAAGCAAACCATGATGTTTGTGATAATAAATAAGCAGCAAGAAACCAATACGGGTAGGTAAATAATATTTTGTTTTATTATTATTCATTTCATTTTTATTTAGCTCTCCACCTCGTAAAAGGTATGGTATTCACAAAAACATTTTCAAAAGAATTGAGGCTTATATTATTTAGAAAATGTACTTTTTGTCTTTTATTGTCAAAAATTTGAATTCATGCATATGTTATGTTACTTATTTTTATTTTTTGTGATACATAAAAAAGTATTTCGTATTCATATCGTACAATTTACACAATGTACACGATTCTCAACGTATTTAAAAAAAATTAACCGTATAAATTTTATAAAATCCAATAAACCCTTTACTATTTTTTGTTAAAGAAAATTTGGGTATTTGGTTTATCATTTATTAACAATGGTATAAATTTAGAAATTATGTTTTTAATGTTTTTATTTTTTTTAGGCACTTGTCGTCTGCCTCGAGTTCCACGACACTCACGACAGATTGTAAATCCTTTGGACATTTCGGCAAAGTCCAAACAAAGAAGACCAACAAACAAAGAAAAACCTGAAAATCGGCCTAATTTGAACAGTTTCGTGATGCGAACATCAATAGCCGAAAAAAAAATTGACAAACAAATAACAACGGCAATGTTGGCTACCAAGTCGAGTTTTCGATGCAATGAAAACTCTGAAGTAAAAGAAGTTATTCACTTATTAAGACCTGGTTATACGCCATCAAAAAAAACGTTATCAACAAGCCTTTTAGATGACATCTATGAGGAATAAACGGCAAAACGTTTTTCTTCTCTGTCAGGACAATGTGTGAATATGTCCATTGACGGGTGGTCAAACGTGCACAATAAGCCAGTTATTTGTGGAACAATAACAACTGAAGATGGACGAGCGCTTCTTTACAAAACTATTGATACTTCCGGAAAATCTCATACTTCAGAATATTTGACTGAAGTGAATTCATGTAAACCACAATATGACTGTGAGGTAAAAACTTTACTGTTTAAAGACTTACGAAAAGTATTTTCGCGATAACTATCTAGCTAGAGCGAAATTGAGTCAAGCAGGAAGCAATGCTTTAAACCTTCCAAGTGATGTGCGATGGAATAGCGTTACTGGTTGATGTACGTCACTCATATTATTAGAAATCTCTGAAGAAAAAAAAACAAATTGATTCTACCATTTTCCAAAAGGTGTCAAATGTTGGGCTTACACATGCATTTAGCCATTTTAAAAGCAATATCAGCTGCTCTTGTTGTAGAATTACCTTTATCATGAATACAAAAAATCAGGATCGGCATAAGCAGGCACTCACGCCATATCATTTTACAGCCTATATGTTGAACCCTTAAAAGCAAAAATATGAGTTAGCACCCGAAGAAAAGAATGTGGCTTTAGAAACAATTAATAATTTATATGGAAAAACTGGACTTTTGCCAATAGTAACAAAGTTGAATGCCCGCAGTTGCCCATTTGAAAAAATTATGTTTTCGTGTGAAATAATGAAAAACGTAAATGGAACACAGTGGTGGGCATTACAAAAAGATAACACAGGTCCTGTGTGCAACTGCTTCCTCCACGTCAGTAGAACGAACGAACAGCCCAACTCTGGTCATCAATCCAAAACCAAAAACAGTAAACAAAAACCTGTCTAAGCGCGCCTTTTTTTTCTTTCGATAGTGGTAGGTTGTTTAACAGGGTGACATTTCAACCTGGAAACAGCATTGCGCTGCTCAAACCATTGTGTACTAATCCCGTCGAACTAAACTTAATTACAGTTGAGCTTATAATACGCCTTATCGTATCGACTGGGCGTGTACGTATGATAGATAACACGTGTAGCGCAACCTTGTAGTTACAGTGGCTAATTACAAAGTACGTATTGTTAACGATAACAATCACCCTCGACGTTGATAGCCTATTAGTTCCGGCGAAGTGGCGGATTGTGCATAATTACCATATATACGCGATTGTCATCTTTGCCTCTAACCAGATTCTGGACGAGACGCTATGTCACATCGCCAGTCAACAAACGTAATTTTGTCCCAGACCCCCCGCTTTTCTTGAACTTTTTATGGGCTTTACTAACTCAGATCCGGCTAACTACGAGAAACGCAAAATATCTCTCATAGAAGGTATTAAAAAATTGGCAACAATTTTTCAATCGACCACTTATTTGTGGTCTGCTTCTTCTAATGTCTTTTCATCGTTTATGTCTCGGAACACTTCCATCGGAATTTTTACTTAACACAGATCTTGAGTAACAGTTGGGATAATATTTAAAATTGTCCACTTGAGCCGACTACGCAACACCTGTCAGTATCGATTTAGAATTTATTTTGAATGTAAGTCAAAATTACGGAATTTCAGAACTAAAAAAGATATTCACACACTGCTAAAGCTCAATTTTGGAGTTTTTGTTAAGTATAGGCTCTTATTATAGATTTATAGATACCATTTTTTTTTAATTTGATACTCGCATGCCAAGTTTAAAACAGTCCAAATTTGTTTTTATTACCGGTAAGTTAAATAAAAAACAGGCAAATAACGGGTTATCATGTGCAGGAAAGGAAAAGCAGTCATTTTGAAGAGGCATGGGATAAGGACAGGATAGAAATATACAGGTCACCAAGTTCAAACCACGTCGGAAAATTTGTTATAAATGAGTTTTGGTTAGTTTGATCCTTAGGAAAGTTTGTGCATCGAAAATAATAGAGACCGGAAAGTAACGTCGTTTTTTATCATTATTTATTATTATATATATTTTTCTTTGGTTTTATTTTTAATCAATAACATGATTTAAAAAAACTGATGGTTGATCGTTAATGTAAGTGGATTGATTGACACGATCCAACTGTTGACAATAAAGGTCAGCGTCGACTGTTTGTCCAGGTTCAAAGTGTACCCAAAGTGTCCGCGAATATTACACCAACCATACAAGAGTGCCTTGGTATTTGATTTGGAAACAGTCATTGTCTCTTGCGTTTCGGATTGTCATATAACACCCATTTCTCATCCCGTGTAATCAAGCGATCCAAAAACCCTTCCTTTTTGTGCCTTCCTAGATATAAGTTGCATGTGGTCGTCCGATTAAATTTGTTTACGTCATGTGGAACCCAAACACATGCTTTGCTTCACGTATCTATCCTATCCAATGCCCTTGGATGGTCGGCCAAGCCTGGTTGCTTGTGAGAGAGCTCTTCAATTGTCCGACGAAGATCTGCTTCCACTTCTGTTCTTAATAGGTCATAATCAAAAACGACATTACTTTCCGGTTCCCCTATTAGCAAATAAATCAATTTACGAAAGTTTTGAAATATTCGGCGTTACCTGTCTAAATTGCTTTGCATTTCTTATTAAAAATATTAGAAGATTTGATTATTTTTTGTTTTTGGTTAGTTGTTTTTTTTTTTCGTTTTTAAGTTTTTTAAACCTAACTTTGTATAATAACCGTTAAGAAATAGGAATCAAAGTACTTAGATTAACTCGACTAAGACTAGACTTTAATAAAAAAAAATTCTTTAAATTTTTTATTTATTCATTAAATATTAATTTTTATTTTAATTTTATAATTCATTAATAAAAAATGTTTCCGTATGATGCGGGCTTTAGTGGTGACCTAAATAATTTTAAAAACGCAATGAAATTTATATTTATTTATTTATAATTATTTATATTGTGTGTTACGTCACCATCGCGTCGTTCTGAAACCTAAATGGAGTGGATATTTTTATTGGGATCTCCCGAATTGTATCGTATTCGGGTATCCCTTAAAGAGAGTTATAGGTAAATTGGACATCACATAATAATTTATTATAAAATACATATTAATATTAAATAATGATGAATAATGAAAATACTCTACAACTGTTATTTAAAACATTTTGATCGAATTTGACTAGCCAATTGGTCAATTGAACAGTCCCAACACTAGTAATATTAAATAATGATGAATAATGAAAATACTCTACAACTGTTATTTAAAACATTTTGATCGAATTTGACTAGCCAATTGGTCAATTGAACAGTCCCAACACTAGTAATGACACTGTAGACAGACGCACCTAAAAATCACTCGAAAATACGGCTCACACGAAAAGTGGCAACACCGTCGTGTGATCTGTAAAATCTTATTCCCTGGCACGCAATTCAAGAGGTAAAAAGTGATATCGAGTTGCCGCTGCTCGTCGTACAGGTTGCAGAGGTTGGTTAGACGTCTTCCATTATCTTGAAGTTTCGATCGGATGAAAAACAAAACCAATCTCCACTGCAAGCTCCGCGCGTCGCACGATGTCTATCAGCTAATTCATTCCGACGCTAAACGCTACTAATGGAAAAATGCAAATTTCTCGCGATCCGAATAAACGGGAAGGGGGAGGGGGTGGTTTGGTCTCTTTTCTGCTAACGATTTTTTTTTCAGCGCACCGGCACTAACCGAACTACCGGGATAATTATTATTCCCTGGGCAGATTATAAAGGCGGGCGTGCGAATTAATTAGGCACGACGTTAATGCTTGAATAAATTGTATCCCATTCGACCGATGCGTATATTTTAAAGACGTTAAGGTCGAAATTATTATAATAACCGTTCGGAGTTAATTATCGGGAAGCCGGTAGCGCCGAAGATTTATTATATTAATTAGCGGGACCTTAAAGAATATAGTCGTATATATCTAATTCCTATTTATCGGCGGTGTATAAGAAAAGCCGCTTAGCGATAATATTAAACTGCGACGGGCATTAGCTGCGGCTTTTGAAGCCTCGACATGACCGATTTCGTCATTTAAACTCTAATCCGTTAGGATAACGAGAAATTGTGTGCGTGTATGTATTTAAATTAAGTTATCAGGTAAATTAAAAAAAGTAAATTAAATGGCCCAGCGTTCTCACAATAAATAGCTACGAAAAGGAAACATCACAAAGAAGGTTTAAATATACAGTGTGCGTACGATATTGGAGAACAAACTGGTATTAAAATTTATTTATTCATATTTATTGAAAAATTTATAACAGTTCCATGAAATTTTTACATAACGTTAATTGACTCTTAGACTATATAATTATTGAATAAAATCCCCATTAATGGAAATGGCTCAACTGGCCCTCATACGTAAGAATCAAGTGGATTAAGATCCGGGGAGCTAGGTGGACATAAGTTTGAGGTGATGTGGTCATAAAAAGTTTCCGCCAGCCAATCTTGTTTGTTGTCCCTGATTCCGAGTGTGTGCCGACATAAACTGTCCTCTGCGCATAATAGTATCAAAAGCCGCTGCTTTTGAAGTCGCTCCGGTCCCGCGCGTACTTTTTACGAACCCATTGTATTGAAATAAAGTCAATTCTGGTTCGATTTAGCGCGAAGCTGTCGCTTCTTTTTCTTTTTCCTTTTTTTTTGTTCCATCGACGGCGATTAACTGCCTACCTACGTTTCTCGTTGTAATAAAACGACCGTGTGCGTCCTTAAAACCTGTACGACCAGCGGTTTTATCTCGTTTTTATTTGCATATTACAAGCGGCTGGCAGGTATTCAGAAAATGTGAAAAAGATGGGCGCTCGACTTTTTTTTTTCTTCGTATTTCGATTCGTTTACGACGACATCGACGTTCTAATTGAGCGGCGGCATTTCATACCCGGAATGCGGGTCCAGCCTCGCTGCGCAGTGTCGGAAACTTAACATCAAACCAAAACAAAAACAGACAAATCAAGATTTTTTGAAATTGTAACGTTTTTACCCAAACATAAGGCGTTAAAACTGATCGATTCAGTCCAAAACCCTTAGGATTAATTTTTGCTGATGCCCTTTTGCAGCGGTCCTTCATAGATCTTGGTGATGTGAAATAATTCGCAAGCTCCAGACATTTACTTTCAAAAAGTGTGATTTTCAAATCACAATTCTTTTAGTATAAAAAAAGTCATCAATCTACACATAATTACTATTAAATGTTAAAATCAGCTCCTACAAATTACTTGTACCTTCGTAGAGACAAAGAATGACGACGAAAAAAAAAAACGCAGAGCTGAGAAAAAACGTCGGATATCGAGGACAGCCGGTACGACTGCGTCACGCACTATTAATACGTCACGCTTGCCGATGCGTTAAACACGCAAAACGCAGTACGCACGACGTATACATCCGCGCGCGGCGACGACTTTCTCTCCCCGTCATCGTCGACGTGGGCAGCTATTAGTTTTATCTGTGCAAACGCAACAACGATCGGCGATAGTGTGAAACGAGGTGTGTTTCCTCGCTCCGCGAGACCGTAACTAATTCCGATACGTTTTTTTTTTTTTTTCATTATTATTATTACTCCCCGCGAAGATATCGTTTACACGGTTTTTTTAACCGTGACAGTAGCTTTCCGACAGCTGTAATCGTGTTTACTATTTGTACGCAGCGAAAATTTGGGCTACTTTAATGAGCTGCTACCCTTTAGGGTGTCAAAAATAATTAACTTTATTTTCTATTATTTTTGCATTCTTCGAACAACATTAGTTATATACTCAGAACAGCATAAGCAGCCCATAGCTAAGTGAAGATAACAAACATCTCCCAGACTTCGCGTTAAAAGCCTTATACATTCGCTCGTTATATTGTAAAGGTACTCTTAATTATTTCGGTCTCTGCGTCGGTTAGTCCAAATAAAACTTTATTTCCCGTTCTGTGTTATGAAATGTTTTTAAAAACGCTCTCAAAAATCCGGAACATTTAAGTCACGCAGTTGGAACGGATTTCTAAGTGGTAGTCAATTAACCAGAATCTTCTGGGAGATTCTGAAACTTTTGGACACTCCGTTACGTGGGTCTTCAATCCTTCAGCACACAGAACCATAGTTGACATGTGACAAGTGGCACAATTGAACCTGAAATGAGACGGAAAAATACGAAACCAGTGCCTTTTCCTTTTGACCCTTCGAGAGTTCTGTATAAGGCCACTTGAAGGGATGGTTTGAGGCTCGCATTGCACGCGATTGGATTAAGAAAACAAATCAATCAATTGGTGAGCGATTCTGAAATCAAAAATCTCGAAAAATAATTCAGCATCTGTATCCGCTAGTCCAAATTAAAATTTATTTCGCTTCTTGTGTTGATAAATGTTTTTAAAAACGGTCACCAAAATTCGAAACATTTAAGTCGTTTAATTCTTTTATGAATTTATCTGTGAAAATTCCGAGAAAGATAGCAAATAAAAAAGTGTTATTTTATAAATGCCTCGAAAGCGCGCCTTCTTCGATCACGATTTTAATAAGAAGCAAAAGTGTATATTTACAAAGCAAACTCGTAAAACTTTTCCTACTTAGTATCGGTGGCACCCACTCGACCACTTGTTTAAATTAGATTAAGTACGAAATTTTCCACTAAAAATACTTTGCCCCCGGAGATAAATTTGGATCGAGTATTTTAACAGCCGATTTGAAGAAATTAATATGGATCCGTTTCATTAATACCGCCTGATAATTGAAGTATTTGTTAAGTTTTCAACCGTATATCAATAATAATCATTTTAGCCGATCTCAAATTTTCTTTCTCCCTTGTAAACCGAAAAAGTCAAATATTAATTTTATGGGCGAGCAAAACTATTTTTTCGATTGTTTAAAAAAGTATTTGAAAATAAATTATTTAAAAGATTAATAGGAAATTTGTCATTTTGTTTGTTATTCGTTTATTGGAAAACTGTAATCCTGAAACGTAATCAGGGAAATTAGCGATTTCAAAAAACTTGTTTTGACTTAATATTTCAACGATGTAACAACTTTTTCATTGCAAGTTTTTAAAAGAAACAAAACGATCTACTTTAAATTTCAATTTAAAGTTTTGTTTTTTCAAGACCTTCGTCAGGGTCGGAATATTCAATACGGAAGGTTTGTTTGCATAATTTGAGGGGCTTACTATAATTGTTCAATTTAAATTTCACCTTCTCAATGTTTTAACTCACAAAGATTATCTTCTGGACTAAAAAAAAAACACGCTGTGGTTTCCTGAAATCTTTATAATAAAATGATTAGTCATTAGTATCACAAAATATATTCTAGTATAAATGGTTTTATTACAACTCGTGGAGAAGCTTATAGAAATTGAATCTCTAACTATCAGATTCAAATTTTAAGGGCGCCATTTTATTTCTGTTAAAAAGTTACAGTGAAAAACCTTTTGCGCAATCAAAATACATAAGATGTTCAGGAGAACGATATCACTATTTTTTTTTTCGTTTACCCGCTCAGAAATGCTATTGGCGATTTTACAATTCTATGAGACCTCTGCAGGAAAAAAATGTAATGTCCTTGGAAAGTAAAACTTGAAATGGTTGCCTTGTTTTCATATAGGATTTGGAGTTGTGTTGATATTGCTTTAAAAGATAAATCGTCTGGCTTTTTCCAAAACTATCTTAAACATTTTATTTTATTAATATACACATCTACTTATGACATGAATATGTTTGTTTCATGTTAGGCATGATTTTTAAATGAACTGATTTTTATGAAATATGTGACTTCGCAACATTGTGTAATATTAGATTTCTCTTCTAGACAATGTGTGGAGAGTTAAAAAAACTTTTGTTATGCCTGTGGTAGTTATGTCATAGTAAAGCAAAGGCAAACTACAACCTCTTTTGTGAAAAATGTATGCCACGTTTATTTTGATGTAAAAATTGGAGACCAAGACAAGTCCTGGGCTCCTGATACTGTTTGTTCTGTTTGCCTTTGAAGCATTAAGAAACTGGCAAAAAGGTAGGACGAAATGTTTAAGCTTTGGTGTTCCTATCGTATGGCAAGAGCCTAGTGATGATTGTTATTTTTGTTCGTGTAATGTTCAAAGACTCAACAGAAAAAATAAAAAGCAAATTGTGAAACCCAAAGTCGACTAATTCCAACCAAGGTGACTCAAATTTTCAGAGAGCCCGAAGTGTTTAAGTGTCCAAAGGATGCATCCGAATCGTTAGCCTCCAGACTTCGTAACAAGCATTTATCATCAAGCTCTGACAGGGATGGCGAGCTTTTGATGTAAACATTTTATTCTTTAAAATTATCGTGCACACTTCAGAGGAACTGCAAGCAATGCGATTTTACGTGGAATTGTACAATATTTAATTCACCCTAAATTTGACGGGGAGTACGCACCTCTAATTTTGCTAGTTTCAAAAGAACACTGCAAAAATTTACTTTAAAACACTAGGATATTGTTCATGCACCATTTTCCACAAACCACCCACCACAAGTACTTTTTAGCTAGCCGACTAAAGGTTCAAAGGTAACAGGTGAAAAAGGGTTTCATTACTTCCACGTTTGTTTATTGTTAGCAGCGCCACCATCAATAATACAATAAAATTTGTTTCCGTTTTTCGACGAATTCTGACGGCAATAATTTTCCACCGCGTTGGGTTCGATAACTTCGACGTCGTCTAGAACCGATCGAAAAAGAAAAAAGAATTGGGCGTCGCGCACAGAAAAATAAATTATATAACCGTCGCCCGAGTTTTCAAAGGGCCGTTTCCGCCTTTGACTCGCCCGCCCGCGCGATTTTTTATTAAACATTATTCCGGGAAGTCATTACGCGCGCTAATGAAACGGGAGATTCGCGATCGCGTCCTTTTTTTCCCTCCAATTTATAAAAGATTGAAAATACACTTCGACGTAAATCGAAAGTAAGGCCTTAACGAACCCCGTAAATTGCTTGACAATTCGCTTAAAAAGTAATTAAAACGAGTTTTTTTCCCTACGCGGGCGCAGCGGGAGAAGAAAATCCAATTTCGTCGGAGGATATTTAAAATATCCCCTCTTACACAAAAAGCGCCGCCCCCTCCCGCCCCGAAAAATAAACATTATCAGGCATGGGTTGTATGGGGCGCAAAGATCAGGGGTGGGTTTCTATAACCTATAGCGAACAAAAAAAAAATCTAAAGCAATCATCCTTTGGTGTAGTTTTGGTTGCAAATTCATATAAAAATGTGTCCCAAAATGTTGTTTGTTGTTAAATGTGACGCTCATCATTTCTAACTGTAGTGCGTCCCTGTCCTTGGGGACCAGTGCCCTGCATCCAGATCTTCCGATCTACTAGACGGGCAGCTCTTCACGTCTTTGCTGCCCCACAGTATACTCTCGACGAAGTTTAGTACTTTCATGGGGAGATTGGAGCCCAAGCTTCTTTCTATAATACTCTGAATCGAATGCTTCCAGATAGTTTAGGAAATAAATGCTCTCCACCTCTAGAAAAAGACGCGTACTGTCGTCGACAACATTCAAGATATACAAGCCATCTTAGATGTTTGTTTCGAAGTCGAGTGCCACTTAATCTGGAAACCCACTTTTGGTCCTGAGATATAGAGACTCCTCCAATTAAAGACCTTCGACTACCTCAGATCCAGTGTCATCGTAAAAAGACCTCCCACCCTGCCCCTCTTCATAGAGACGGTCACACTCTCTCGCTGTCTCGGGCTTCCAATTTCCAGTACCTGCATTCTTGCTTACACTTCGTCTCCGGCCCCTATCCTTGAGTGAAAACACAAAAATCCTCCTCAATGTCCGATGATGACATTTATAAAGTTTTATATTTTTATCGAATTAAGCAGCAACTGAATTTTCCGCGTTTATTTTCGGAGTTAAAACGTGAGTAGACAAGAACAGAATCCTTAAAATCGTAATAACATATAATGTATAGCGACGAGCTCTTCAGAAGTCGGGAAGCAGTTCAATACTTCAGTTTTTTATTTATCATGTTCGTTACCTACGCATTTTCGCGTCCTAGATGTCCGGATAAGTTCAACCTTAAGAGGGAAAAAACGCACAATGAGAGTCCTCTTTTGCTTGCTCGTAATACAGCAAAAATCGAAAGCAAATATAGCTTTGTACGGTTTAAAACGGTAAAATATTTTTACGATCAATCGTCCGGGGTACTAAAAATCGGCTCTTCAGACAATTCGAATCATTCCGGTTTACGTCTTTATGACGTCATAAATAGGATGATTTTTGTAATGAACATAAAGTTTGGTAAGTACCTATTTACGCGTCTCGGGTTTGAATGCGAAAAGTCTTCAAAAACAATTGTGGAAAATAAATCAATGATCGGTGTTATTCGCCATTTCCTATTAAAACCAGATCGTTAATTCCTATTTTAGTTTTTTTAAATAAATAACAACTTTTTATTTATTACTTATTACAAACATAAGCTTCATAGAGTTTAACCTTCAGATTCCTCCTAGATAGATTGCTTTTTTTACAATTAATTTGCGTATTGTTATTTTTAGAAGGAGGGTTTAAATTCCTTGTAATGTATCTTTTTGAAAAAATTATGTAGAATTCTTCAAACGATATACCGTTTTTACAACCTTTTATGATTCTGACGACGGAAGGGACCATTTTTTCAGCACGTGTACCACAAGCCAGTATTTAAAATGTCAGCCGACAAGAAACTGTACCGTGCGGACTGTTTAACAGTAGGGAAATTATCTTTGATTAAACTGTTATATTAATTCATATTAGTGTGCTTTTTATAAATCTTCCTAAAACAGTCCCCACTTGAACTAGCAATGTCCATTGAAAATATTAGAAAGCTTAAAATGATTTTCAAATTAAGGGTTTAACATAATGACTCTAAAATATTTTCCAAAGAAAGCAATACAAAAAAAAATATATAATTTTAAATGTGTTTCTGTTTATGAAATCGACATCTGGGTCACGTACTCTGGCATATGGAGCCATAGTTGTGAATGGTGACCGCGAAAGAAAAACGCGAAAACATCGTGGGGTCCCAAACAGTCAACTTGACATGCACCATGCCTGAATAGTGAAACGATTCATACTAATGCGTAGTGTTTTGAATATTGACTGTTGCCAAAAGACTTTGCGTCCGTTAGTACGAAGATTTGGTCTTAATTACAAAACCATCAATAAAAGACAAGTTTTTGTATGCACAAAGTACCGAAGTACGGATCTGGAACGACATTGTGGAATTGCGAATAACGAGGTAGGACTGAGGTTAGACCTTCATAAAAATTTACCAAAGTTAAATACCGGATTATGTCGTAAAAACGGTATATGGTTTGGAGAACTCTACTTCCACTTGTCAGCATTTTTTAAACTAATTTTCAAAATAATAAACATTTTGGAATATCTTTTATGAAAATATTAAATAGTAATGGAATAACGACACTGCCTTGTGATACCGCTTCCTCGACGATCTTCCTCGCTGACATTTTGTTATTATTAGACTTTACTATAACGGTTAAATAGTCATCCTTTTTTCCAAATCAATTAAAACCATTACAACAGGAGATTGCCGGGAATTTCCTATAAGGAATAGATAGAAGAATTGCGGAAACTAAGTCCCCAATAAGTTACCAAATTTCTATTTATATTCACTAATATTACAGAGACGCGCGCGCGAGCGCACCTTCGCAACCAATAACAACGTCGCACGAGATTCTCGCGCATTAGCTTGTCTTATTAAAATGTCATTACATTAATGAACAAGTCGGTCGTGGGATGATGAAGTGGATAACTTCTACTAATATAGTGCCACGTAAATTAATCTAGCGTTATGCAGCTGTCCGGCCTTTCTCTTGCCCATTATTATTATTATATTGTGCTCGACGGAGTGCCCTCTCGTTTTCGTCTTCCCGCTGATGGTGGAACCGGGTCACGGGACAATCGATCGAAACGACGGTACCCTTTTGGTTTGAACGGCGCATTCATATTTGTAAAACTAAAAAATTAGCCATTTAAGTCTCGCGAGCCTGAACTTATGGACCAAAGAAAAAAAAACAACTATATGGAATATAAAAGAACCAACACAATCATCAGAAGTAAGATAGGTACGAGAAGCCAAGGAAAAAGAAAAAGAGCAATGCCAAGAAATTCTACGACATCAGAGCAAGGCAAAAACCTATCATCATTGAAATCGACCCAGGACCGGAAATCCTCCCATACGAGGTTTCTTCAGCCATCCGACAAATGAAGAACGGGAAAGCACCAGGTCTAGATGAAGTGCCGCCAGAGCTGCTTAAGCTACCAAATCAAAGCAGTTCCAAGAATTTTCAACTCCATTAATTTAACAAGAGTACTACCGTACTATTAACCTGATGAGTCATTTGTTGAAATAATTTCTAAATGTCATTCATAATAGGATCTATCGAATATGCGAAGAACAAATAGCGCCATAGCTGCTAATCTCCGTTGGAACCAGTCTGCAGTTCTCAGGGTAGATGGGGAGCATACTGACCGGGTCGAAATTTTGCGACAGGTTAGGTTAGGCAGGGATGTATCATTTCAATCTATATTCTGAAGGTATATTTAGAGAAGAACTAAAAGATATCTCTATAGGTATCTCCATAAATGGTCTCAAACTTAACAACCTTAGATACGCAGATGATTCAATAATATTCGCTGATACAATAGAAGGTTTGCAAAAGCTAATAGACAAAGTTAAATATGGACATGATATGAACACCGGTAAAACGTAGCAAATCTATACATAAACCAAACAAGAATCGAAAGAGTCTCGCACCTTTGAACTATAATAATGATCCGGTGCACAATTGGTAAAGAAAAGAGTCATAAAATGTTACCCGCGTACTCGGTTCTTTTATACGGTGTGGAGACATGGACCTTAACACAGGAAACCATGTCCAAACTCTAAGCCTTTGAATGCTGGCTGTACAGGAGAATCTTGAAGATACCAGGGACCCAGAAGATTACTAATGAAGAAGTGTTACGGAGACTCATGAGGAACAAAGGAAAATATGAACTACTTCAATGTACCCTTCAGGAAAAAAATCTAGGAAGAAGAACGCCAGGACGCAGGAGGCTCTTTTGGCTGGCAAGCCTTCCACAGAACTGTTTCGGATTGCAACCAACAAAATTATCATAGCCATATCATAGCGGGCAGGCACCCTAAGAAGAAGCCTAAACAGTTCATATATATATCTAGAAAAAACTACTCACAGAAAATAAAGTCAGAAAAAAAAAATTAACGAAAACTTTTTTGAAGATAGGACATTTTAGTTCAATATCTTCAGAAAGTCAAAAAAGCGTAAGATAAAAAAAAACATTTATCTAAGAGTAAATATTTGCGTTTTTTTTTAATTTGTCACATTTTCAATTTAAATCGATGAAATAGAATTTTCAAGTAAATCGAATTAAAACAATTCAATAATTTCAAAAAAAAGTTACATTTTGTCATATTCGACAAGATTCCGCCACAGCCATAAAAAAACAGTAAATATTTCTCTTGAATAAACTTGCGCCTATGCAGAGTTTTCTAATTCGCTCTTCTAATCTCATATTGTTCTGCAGTGACGACACCGAAGGTGCCACATTAAATATTTTACAAAAATTCTCACTTAGTAGAATGGGCGTTGTGTAATTCCTTTTGGAGACTTTAAATTATTGTAAAAATTGCAAAATTAAAGCATACGCCCCTTGATAAATCGAAAATGACCGCCAAGTGTTAAAAGTACTGTACAACATAAATTTACAAATGATCTTGCGTAATTCTAATTTTAAAGCAACGTTTTCTCCAAACTAAACGTCATTCTTGCTTATTTTGTAATACCTGCTAGAATACGCTGAATGTTAACGATTTTTGTTTATTTTTTTTATTTTATATGTTATTTGATAAACAAACACTATTTATTATTAAAAATTCGCTGTTGAATAACAATCCTTTTTTATTAATTTTTCATATACAGCGCAACCTCGTTAATCCTAAATTGCCTCTTCGCCAAATTTAAAATTTCAAATAATGTATTTGTGTACATTTCTGTACATTTTACCACACGGAACTAAGCAGTGTGTCTGTGTTAATGAATAAGCATAAAAATTACCAGGCCTCGTTATCGGATTTATGGGGTCGCACTGTATATTTTTTCTTCGCTCGATGATCGCCATCGATCTAAGATCGCGAGTATCCGCAACGCAAACATCCAAATAAGAGACGTTTGACGAAAAATAAGAAAAACAATAAATAACCCGTCCGTCGGGCGAAAGTGATCAACAATGATAAGTAGTGTGTGCCGCCATGCCGGTCTTATAATATCCTATAAGAGAAATAACGTGAAAGATAAATACCCGCGATAAAATATACACATAACGTTCAAATATTTATAAACGAAACGACTTGTGCAAAGAAAATAAATATTTACAATTTACGTCTCAAAATATTTTAGGGAATCGGTCAATATGAGACTTAATTTATTTATTTTGGCTGCCTTGTGTACGATGATGCTGTAAAAATAGACGTATCGCAATCCGGGCGAGTGTGGGTTTACTTTAGCGAGGCAGGTCCGGACCGGGCCCCCAACCTTAATTGTTAATACAGAAAAAATATATAAATGTACAACATGATCGTGCGGTTATCCAACAATTACACTTTTTCACTTTGCTCAAATTGCTCTTGACCTGACGTTTGTTATCAAATTTTGCATATCCTCGGGTCTATTTTCTCTTTTTTTAACGCCAACTGTATAGTTCCGGTTCGCCTACATTGGAACTAAAAATAAAACATACAATCACTCTTCAACAACCAATTATTTGCGTACTTTGAGTAACTAACTAGTTAGTGCTCGGCACAGAGAACTGTTCGCCTCTCTCAAACATAATTCAGCTTAATTTAAACGCGGCTTTAACGATAACGCCATTAAACTCTAAAACTAAGATCAGTCACCTGATTAACACCTTTTTAAAAAAAAAGTTTGGGGAACACATATTTCACACCAAACTTAAAATAGTGTTTTTCTCTATTTAGATTTTTTTGTAATTTTCTTATATTTTTAGTTATTTCACATATTTTTTTTATTGTTTGTGAACTTTTATCTGACTTCTGCTTGTTTTTTTTTCGATGAAGCCACTTTCTTTTATTTTTGACATACCTCTTATATTTATTCTTTTTAAATTCATTTTATTATAATGAATGGAATTGGTTCTTTGTTTTAGTGGGTTGCATAAGAGTAACTACATTAGATGTCGCCCTCAACCATATTCTTGAATGTATTACGTTTAAAATATCAATATTTTGTGGGCAGTTTGCAGTAACGTTGCAACACGTATTAACATTCTTCGTTTATGTTAATGCTGCAAATAAATATCGAAATAAACTTATTGTTGTTACAAATTCGGTATGGACGATTTATTGCTCTGCCTTTTAAACGAACAGACTATACAAAAAAGGAAACTCGTATTGTTGCGAGGCGGGTCGTGGTCATCAAACGATTGATACATTCTAGAGGCACGTAAAAATTGAAAAGGGACCCTTCGGAAATAAGGTTAAACAACTTTAATGTGTGTGTGTGAGCCATTGAAGCGTCGCACCTCATTGCGACCCGTCGTCAGTCGTCGGGAGGGTGCCTAATTGTATACGGGGCGAGCTGTACGTTTTTGCCACCCCGAAAATTACGGGCCCGAATCGGCATGGGGCGAATTAGGAGCGGGGCCCCTATTATAAACAGCAGCTGATATGAATACACCCGGGGACTACAAAAGGGAGCGTAGAGAACACCCCTTGCGCGCGGCAGGTATAAAAACCCGCACCCTTGTGATTTTTCGATGAAAAGCGGCGAAGCGTCAGTTTGAAATTTATATACATAATAATCTGCTTAGTGGGTTATCGAACGGGGAATTTCGGCAGTTTGATATTGCATCGTTGGCACACGTAATCATTTAAAGACCTATCTTGTTAATTTCGAAAACCGATGAAATCGAATTTTTTGAAAGTATCTATGCTCGTATAAAATTTTTATAGCTCGGTAACGGTAGGGTAGGTCCTATGGGATTGAATCGCCTTTGATACAGAAAAAAATATCACCGTCGAAAAAAAAATTTTTTTTGTCTGTCCGTTCTCCGTTCTCGTCTTTTAGTTTTTCCTGAAAAACTTCCGAACCGTTGGAGCTACAAAATTAAAATCTGCCCCCTTTATAACCCTCCACGTGGCACATAAGCTTATAAGAAATGGACCTGACATGACGCGGGTATCCATCTTTTTACGCGATTTTCGACTGTTTTTTGGACACTGCTATTAAACGCGATAAGTGTCCGAAATTTGAAGCAATTGACTTCATATTTGGCACAAAAATGCAGCTTTGCCCCGTGACGGAACCTATTGAAAATGGGGAGCTGGGGGGTCGGGAAGTATTCTAAAAAAACATCATTTTCCAAAAACCGTTTAAGAGACCAAAAACATTCTCAAACTAGAAGACGCAGAAGATACGACTCCATAAACTTTCATTCCTGATAATTTTTCAAAAATATACAATTCAAATTCAAAAAAATGAAAAATGGATCCCCCTATAATTGAAAATTGGTTATAACTGAAAGATGATTCAGATCTCACTTTCTTTTATATTGCCATATACCCCGCATAAACAGCAAAAACTTTTGGATTTAAGGTTTTCACCTATTGTAAAGGATGTTCCCGATATTCCGTGCTAAATGAGAAATGTGTGTTAAGTGTCCTAAATTTTTACTCATTTGAAGTTTTTTTTTTTAATTGAATTTTTTTTTTTTGGTAATTTTAGCTTCCAGAAAAATATGTTTTCCTCCATAATCGTTCACCCGATCGATACAATTATTTAACCAGCAGACGCGGAATAACCAGTGCAATAACATTTATTTCAGGCATTTTTTCGATTATATACAGGGCTTTCAAATTATAGGGAAAAGTCTAAAAGAGCTAGAAAATTGTTCTTTTCCAAAGTGAATTACTAGCCGCAAAGCAAAAATCGTAAAAAATATGGGTAATTGGTTCAAACAGTGTCATAGGTCGCATCAAGAGTAAAAATTTTTGTCAAAAGGCGATGACGTCATTGATTATTACGGCGCACTGAATGATTTCAGAAAAAACTTATTTTCTCGAAAACCATTTATTATTTTCAAAAAATTCTTGGACCAGGAAACGTGGAAGATCCAGGCCTATAACCTCTACTTCGAACATTGTTCAGATCATATACAGGGTTGGTCGTTTATGGGCAAAAACTCTTAAAATATCCTAAAAATCTCCGTTTTTGTTGGTCAATTATTGGCGAAAAATGAAAAACCGTTAAAGATGGGATAATTTTATTTGAACAGTATCGTAAACTGTGTCGAGAGAGAGTTTCAGGTTTCGTCAATTATACAGGGCGCGAGATATTTGAAAAAATATCATTCGACGACGCCATAATTTGTGCAAATTTTAATATTTACCAATGTTTGCTGTAACCGCAAACCTCTTTCCTTTAATAATAAAAAGCAGCTTCGTGCTAAGCGCTACGAACTTGCCCCGTCCAGTGACGATTTTTGGGAAGCAATCTTGTTATCACTGTTCGGAAATACGGGAAAATATTGACAAACGTATCGTAACCTATAGGCAATAGAGCGGAAATTTTGCAAAAATAATATTGCATTTTTATACCAAATAGTGGTTTTACTACCCTACCCTACTATGTATGTTGTTTTACTACACTAACCTAAGCAACTAATTCAATAAATGTCTGGTAAATTTATAAAAATTGAGGTGAAAATATTAAAACTCGCGGCTCACGCACTGTTGGCGCCATGCAATACGAAATATAGAACCGAACCAACCAAAAGTAACCCAATTGCATAAAAAACCTACATCTGATCTCTCTTATTTACATTTTTTATGCTTGTATTCCTAACTGATTTAGAAAGTCCTTCTAGCTTTTTTTTTAATAGGCGAATACGTTTCTAGAATATTGACAGATGAAAAACTTTGATCAAATCTGCTTCAGATCGGTCAAAGCGGATTGCATAGCCCTATCTTAGGATAGTTAAAGGACAATTTTAAATAAAGCGAAATTCGCGTTTAGATGAAATCTTACCAAAAAGTAAACAATTTTTCAATAAGTTATTAAATTCCCATGAAGATAAATGACAATTTTCAGTTGAAAAGGGTTACCACTCGATACCACTTTCCCCTTAATGTGTTTATAGGCACTCTACTAGACTCTAGACAGCGTTACGTTTTTCCATTTACCCGATCGAGTATAAGTCATTCGAAAGGTCTTTGTGAAAACGGTAATAAAAGGAGGTAGGTAGGAAATAGTCAAAACATAACTGACTTTGTCCAGAGCAAACTAGTTTATTGAAATGAACACATGTACTACTCGATATATGTTATCAAATCATCGATTTTTATTTATTTAATCCCCAATCGAAACCCCCATTACCCACTTCCTCTTCACTTCTCAAGACACTACAAAATTTAAAATCCATGCGAAATAAGATTTGAGTTAATATTTAACAATTCGCTGTTTATTCGTTAAATATTGTCATTGTTCCCTTATCTGAGACCAAGAGGCCGTCTTACGGCGTATTTGCCGAACAGGCGAAACGAAATATTTTGTTAGTGCCGGCATTATTAGCGTATAGTTGCATTAAACCAATTGAACAATTGCTGAATAGTAACATTTCGTTATAGTATCTGTGCAGACAAGCAAAGTATTCAGTCTAAAGGTTCCCATGCGCTTCCCTGTCTGAATCGGGATGGGATATTTGGTCAGCATCGATTTTTTTTCGCGCTCACGTTATCCGAGCTATATCGGTGTCAATGCCTTCTCGTCGGTTTTTCCTCGTAATTTGTCAACGTTTTGCAAATAATTCGTCGCTTGAGTTAGACAGAGGCGGACCCGGCACCAAACGAAAATAATACACAGGATATTTCTTCTCCCACCGTTCGGGAATCCAAGTTCCATTAACTTATTATTATTACGGATTTTTTGAATTTTTGCTTAGAAGCAAATCTAAAAATTATTAAATTAACAAGGATGATAATAAAAAAAAACTCATGAGTACCTTCTTCATCAATCTTGAACAAGGGAAATTTTTGATACCACCCCGATTGATAGTTAGTTAGCCATTTTATCGGTAAAATAATATTTTAGGAAGAGAATTTATATTATATTACATTATAAGTGAAACTTGAAACCCAACAATCAGGATTACTACAACATTCAAAGAAAAATTACAAGATCTGATCTAATTTGATTCTGACCCCAAGTTCTTAAATTGTCCGTATCTTTCTTTATACAAATCGTGGTTCCAAGCACTACAAAATTTGCTGCCATTAATATTTTATGTTTTTTGTTAAGAGAATTTTTTTTGTGAGGTCTCTACGATTAAATAAAATAAAAGGAATTCAACAAATCATTACTTGGAAGAGGCCAGACAAACTTTTAATGTCCGGTGTTTACATAGGTAAAATTTTAAAAATTTTCGGTTTAATGGAATGTCCCTTTTAGCGAGTATCTGGACTACAGAAGTGGTAGTGTATTTACAAAAGTTATTAGATAAAGATTGATAGTTTAAAAAAGTTTTTCTCATTCAAAAGATGCCGAATCTGTTACCGATTATCCCAATGGCGAACACTTTAAAAGTGACCACACTGTATATGGAAATGTGAACGCAAATTTTTTATTCGATTGCTGTATACCATACGAAATTATACCTAGCCTAAAACCGACAGTATAATAAAAGAAGTGTTAAAATTAAATGCCTTGGCAATAAGTTTTTTACAGCAAAACATATAAAGAAAAATACGTAATAAAATGTTGTTTGTATATTGAATTATTACCTTTTGTGCGAATTTAACGACCAATGTGTTTACTATTATCATTAGACCGCGACGTGTCAGTAGCCGGCATTCGATTGCAATTATTACGCTAAAGTTATTTAAAGAATTTTGCGTTGTTCCGACCCTGCGTGTTTACCCTCGAACTCGCCGGTTTAACGGACGCGTCGAAGAGGGTCGTTCGGATTCCTAAAACTAATGACCATTATTTTCATATAAACGATGCGGAATGGGCCCCCCTAAAGATGTCGGCCGGGCTTTATTAGAACTCGTAATAATTGTCGGTGTAGTCGGATGCCGGACACTTTAAAAATCGTTCGTATATTATACTAATCATAATCACAGAATACACACACTTTATCGATAAGTATATTAAAAAAAAATCGCAATAAAATCGATCTGGGTTTATAAGTAAGTATAAAAAAGTAATAAAAAATTGGAAAAATACTTTTTCTTTTCCGATAAACCAGTATTCATTCCATACCGAAAGTCCATAAATCTCACGCAAGACGTGAATAAACAAAACTGAGTTTAACTTGGAGACGCCGCGCACATATTTGCCTTGTATCCTGCCATTAAAGATAAAATTTGAATCCCCCGAAAATGGTGTGTAAACTATTTCTTGTTTGATTTACCGTAATATCTTTGTTACACAACGTTACATACACTCCGGGCAGTCACTACTCGAAAATTTTACCTCGTTAGGGCGGAATCGTCGCAAAAACTGCCCGATTTAAGTCGGCAACATAGGTGAACTTTTTTTATTCTTAGTTTTATGAAAAAAAAAAACACAGAAAAAAGGTTATTCTTCTAAAAAATTAATAATAATAGGGAGTACTTTATATAAAAATGTCAGGTGGATAATATGGATATTTTAAATTGTGGAAATTTTTTATTAATAATTTATTAATTTGCCCTTAATTTAAAAAATGTATTTCTTTAAAAATAAAGAAGTTTTCCTTACGATGTCACATATATTTCATGCTTAGTGTTTTGCGCGACAATGACGGCAACAACGCGGGTGTAAAAAGGAAACGCGGCAACAACGCGCCGAAATTCTACCTGATTTCGCCTTGCGAAGAGGCAAAACGACCATGGTTGTAAATATCAAATGACCCGTAATTTCTTGGAACGAGATTCGGTGCCAAATTTTTAATCTTCGGTCTGTTGTTAACCGAACTTTTGCCCGTTTTAATTTCGACAACAAAACAAAAACGAGAGGATACCGGAGAAGGCACACTCTACCGGGAAATTGAAAAGTTCAGAGTATTTACAGAGTCACACACTTCGCCGATCACAAATTACTTTAGTTTCATTTATTACTTTTGTTCGATTTTTACAACAAATTTTTAGTTAATTATGGCCTATGAAAAATTATTGCGTGATTAATTTAAAAAAGATTTTGGGGCATAAAGAAACTTTGCCATATTTCTGGGAGCTTTGCTGGTTTAATCACAGTCAAAGCACAGAACAGACCGATATAAAAGTGCAAAACTGTTTAATCAGCTACCGGCCAGAATTAGGAAATTGCCGTCTACATTTAGAGACAGATATTATGTCTCAAATACCATCATAGCAAAAGCAAAGTATCTAATATTCATTCATGTTTATATGAGCCTCAAGCTTCATTTTTTTTGAAGCTTACTATTTACCAGGGTTGTGGAATTGACCGGTCAGCTTTTTTTGTGTCAATCGACCGAAATAATCTAAAAAATGCAATGAAATTTATATTTATTTATTTATAATTATTTATATTGCGCGTTACATCGCCATCGCATCGTTCTAAAAACTAAATGGAGTTAATATTTTTATTGGAATTCCCCGAATTGCCAAGTATCATATTCGGGTATTGATTGATGAGGGTTATAGATAAATATGTCAAATGTATGCTTTTTTCCACTATCAATGTATTTTTATGGCCTTTTATTTTTTACTGAAAATCAAGGTTAATTTTTGTCTTTATCGCTTAATATGCTTTTGTAAAGGAGAACGTCCTTTTAAATGATGCAAGATGTTCTGATTTCAAATAATGTAATTCATTATCAACCGTCGCATCTAATGATAATTTTTTTTTTGGAAATTTTAAGTAGCTCTTGAAACCCTTTATTTTTTGTTGTTACACTGTTAAATTCATCAAGAATAATTTTCCCTATTCTGCTTGGAACTTTTTTCAACAGATGTTCGCACTCATCTACTATTGAAATTGACTCCAACAGATACATTTGTTCGGTATCTATTTTTTTAATAAAGCCACTTAAAATCCCATCAATAAACTAATGAATAGATCAACAACTAAAACTATGTACCTAAAGCTTCATTTTATGCGAAATATGTAATTTTTTTATATCGTTAATCTAATTATTTAATTCCAAAAAGGGGTGTGTCCAAAATATTGGGTTGATATTCCTAACAATAAAAAACGTGTTTTTTACATAAAATCCTCACTCTAATTATTATTAAATAATGATAGATAACACTGCAACAATTGCTATTTAAAACATTTGGATCGAATTTGACTAGTCAGTTAAGAAGTGCTCGGTTGTCGGTCAATTGATAGTATTTACAAATTTTCCTATGGGAGTTTCTTTGAAAAATCGTAGCTTATTATAATATTAATATAACAAGATTAAAATTAATATATCCAGTGACGTGGTTATATTGAAAGGCACTTTTTTTATTTATTTATTAATGTTTTTATTTATCATTGGCCGACAAAATGATGGTAAAGATGCTCTTCGAAATTGCCAATTTAAGATATTGGTAAAAAGCGATTTTTTTCTTAGAGCTTTGCCATCCTGTTTCAATCCAAGTATTTCGACTTACGCGTCAACTTGAATAACACCCCGTACACTATGAGGCGAAACTCCAGAAACCCTTCCGGCACGGATTGAGTGGCGTAAATAAAATTTAATGATTTTAATTTAGCGCCCGCTCCCGGCGTAAAATAAACCCCTTAGTACATCATACCGACGACGGCTGCTTGGTCTCCGTAAAGTCAAATCAACAAAGCTCACAAATAAGGGTTCCCTCTCTCCCTCGCGCTCGCTCTCTCCTCCGCCGCTGTCGCCGTCGGTTTTACTGCCCCCCACGTTTTAATCTCCCGGTGGCTCTACAAGACGAGGGACGGAGCGTGTAACTCAGTTTTCGAGTATCGTGACCCTCCATTCGAACCGGTCCGTTATTAGTCATCTGGCACCCTCCGTAAATGTTTGAGTTTATTTAACCATATGTCTTTTGCGGTTACCGAGGGGGTTACGCTATTGAATTCTTTCTAATTGCCGGACGAGAAGGTTCCGAACTCTCGTATTTCGCAGTTTTCGACGGCTTCGCAACAATTAAAAGAGGGGAACGAGTACCTCTCTGATGTTAACTTACAACCACCGACAAACCATATCAACCCAAACCTCCTTAACACGAGAGACGAGAAAAAAATAGAATGTTTGTGGAGCTTGTAAAAAGATGAACATTTGAAAATACATAATACAAACCATTATCCATAAAACAAAAACGAAAAAAATCAACAAGTGTTTAAATTTACTAAAGAATTATAAATACGAGATTAAGAAAGCAGCAGAAATTTATAACATGTGGTTGTTAATTCAGTATTGCACTAATCTTCCCCCACATTTTCTTTCTAGACATTATTTAATGTGTTTTACTGTATTGCTAGCTTTAAAGACTCGCACTCATCAATAAATTAAGACCCCCTCATCTTTTAATACCTTTACACGGTTATGCGTTATTTAAAAACAGACGTGGAAAAACGAGCACTAAAATGGCGAAAAATCATGTCGAACACTTTTTATTCCTATACAGCGCGAAATCTAAATTTCGTAGTTTTCATTGTGATCACAGGTAGTTAAGGTTAAAATTTGTCACTACAAAATTTAAACAAATCTCTTCATGCAACATTGACTTTTTTTCGTTCCATAATATATTGGATATTAAACTGGGATATTGCATAATGAGCTTGATTAGATTACCAATTAAGTAGGAACAATGTTATTTAATAATAAACATGAAAATGAATTATTCGTATTTGTTTTGATCTCCGATTTGGAAACTCCAAAGCAACAATTTGAAAATGGTAAAAATATACTTCAAAAAATAGAATAATTAAATAGAATAGGGCCACCCATCAAAATGAAGAAGAGCTCAGAATATGAAGTAGAGGTGTAAATTTGTAAATAAACAACACTATATATGCCAACGGCAAGAGTAGCTTCTAATTATAAAAAATATGAAGTTTTTGGTTTCAAAATTATAAAATTAAATTATTAAAATACATATTTTTTGACTAACACTTTTATTATACCTATTAACATACAGGTTGAAATTATTTTCGTTAGTGGAATAATCGTAAGTAATTTTTTTCAGATGTCTGTTTATAAACAAACTTGGGAGCTGCTTGCATTTACAGACCTTTTAAATTTAGTAGCTTTTCGATTTTTTAATTTAAATACAATTCCTAATGTTTGGAATATTCGTAATTTTCTTAAGCAAATCTACACTTGCGTGCATAAAAATCGGCCCATTGACTTTAATTACATTTTATACAGAAACCAATCATCAGATCAGAAAAAAGAAATATGCCGTGTGAAAAACAATTTAATATGCTCCACTACGAGTTTAAATCGATTAAAATTTATTTCGGATTCTTAGGTTTCGCAAAGTGAAAAAATTGCGTGAGGCAAATTAACTTTTTGTATTACTAAAAGAAATAGGCTTATTTACAATTAACAACTTAATAGTTATTTTTTAATAACGGGTATAACACATATATCTAATCCAGCTGCAAGAATAAGCTCTTCTATAATGCTTCTGTAATGTAATGCATTATGATGTAAAAAAACGAATTCTCCATCGTAGTGGACATAAGGAACCACTTAATCTGCTAAAATCTCAGCACCCGTTAAACCTCCTCTACTTCGATCATGGTCACCCATACGGATGAAAACGAAATCGGTTCGTGTGGCCATAGAAATTGCACCCCAGATCATACAGGAACCACCCCCATGGGCACTCGTTTCCTCAATACAACATTCTGCAAATTGCTCTCCTAGTTTTGGGTATACTATTCTTCGTCGGTCGCTACCACAGAGACATATTCTGGTCTCATCTGTACTTCACGGAGCTGTTTTGCACTTGAACCGAATTAAGGTGACGATTTCTTATTATTTTTGACACAATAAAACAATCATCACTAGCCGTTATAAATCGTTGTCTGTCTGTTACAGGTCGCCCAACAAAGGATTCAATCTTAACGCTGGCACACTCTTTGAACTGCTGCGCGTCACATCCAGTTGTCGATCAACAGCTCACTGGGTAAGTTCGTTTTCGATGAAAGCAATAATTTGAACAGCTTTTTGTGGTGTAGTATGAATCAAGCTGATACACCTAAACACCAATCAAACGAATACTGTGAAAATTTTGGTTGGAAGACAAGTTTGTTGCTCTCGAAAGTTTGCAGTGGACCGATGTCTATGCACGCAAGAATAAACCATAATTGAAGAAATATTCTACCAGACCAGACTAACCCACCATTGTGTTGCCTTCGTTGGAAATGGGAACATCATTTTGTGCACTTCCTAGTGTATTCCAGACAAGATTGCTTTCGAAAAATGGTCGGTGAGTGGGGCAAGTTGTATTTCAGTTTCACAGTTTCTTGTCCTAGAGGGACGCATTGTTTTTTTATCGTGCTAATGCGAGCCACTATGGAACTTTGCCAAATTGATATATACTTATTGCGCGTGCATCCTCCATAAAGTATCTTTCACGTCTCGCCCAACTTCAAAGTTACGGCAAACTTTGGTAAGTACAAAAATTTGTACAAATAAATAATAGTGACTTCCAATGATATTTTTTCAAATATCTTGGACACCCTGTATGATACACGAAACCCCGAAACTCTCCCTCGACACAATTTACTATACTTTTTAAACCCATGTTTTATAGTTTTCATTTACTGCTAATAACTTACCCATGAAAACAGAAATCCTTTGAATCTTTTACATTTTTTGCCCATATATAGTTCAAACAACATACGAAAAAACACTGGATCTCGCACGTTTCCTGGAATATAAATTTTTCCAATAGAGTAAACGATATCGAGAAAATACTCGTTTTCGAAACCAATTTGAACCAATTAGCCATATTTTCTACGAATTCTGATTTACAGCAAATAATTTGCTGTGGAAAAGAACATTTTCAGGGTCTATAATTGAAAAACCTTGTACATAATCGAAAACATGGATGAAATAAAAGTTATAGCACCGGATCTTCTACGTCTCTTGGTTAAAGAATTTCGCATGTCGGGTTAATAGTTTTGGGAAAACCAAAATAACCCAAAAAAAATTCAGAAATTTTAAAAAAATACTTCTCGATATTTGATGGAGTCCAGTTTCATCAGTTAAAAAGTAAGCATCTTCCCTGCCAAATCTGAAGTCGGTAACTGCAAATTTAAGGCACCAATTACGATTTTTTAATATTGCATAGAATATCACGAACACCCTGTACAACACGTGAACACTCTACTGTCGTCATGTAAAAGAAATATCAGAAACACGTTTTTTAGTTATCTCCAATTTTCAATAATAGGAGGATCCATTCTTCAGTTTTTATTTAATTTGCGGCGCACCCTGTACATTTTCAAAAAATTGTCAGGAATAAAAGTTTATGAAGCCAGGTCTTTTGCGTTTTCTCGTTCAATAATTTTTTCCGTTCCATGAACGGTTTCCGAGAAATGATCTTTTTCATAGACCCCCGCAAACGCGTTTTTATTTTTTTTTAAATACTTTGAAGTCGATAGCTTCAAATTTGGCACTTTGACGCTTATCATGTTTTATAGCAGTGTAGAAAAAACAATAGAAAATCGAGAAAAAAAAGGTGGCCGCTAATGTCCGATCGCCGTCATTGTCAAATATATTATGCACCTTCGGAAGTTATCGTCGAAAACTCCTGGAGCAGAGAACGCAGAACAGACAGACAAAAAATAAAAACTTTTTTCTGTCATAGATAGCGAGGAGCGTGTATATTTTCGAAAGGAATCGATTGCATCGATTTTTCGAAAGTAACAAAATTATAAAAAAAAATAATACTTGGAAGCTTCCGAATGCATTACCTGAGAATATGGGATTTAGTTGCACTTAGTTTGAAATTATCATTTTTTGCTTTGCTTTTGCGCAGGCGCGCCTTTCGGCCGATTACGACACCGTGTGTTCAATTAGCCGAACCGAACGTGCGCTCTGCCCTCGACGTTCTCTCTCGCTCGCGCTCACTTTATATATAATGGCGAAATTTTATATTCGAACGCGGCGGAGCGTGCAACACGAATCCCCCGCGACACGATAATTTACGTGTTAACTAATTCCGCACAACGAGAGAGGAAACACGAATTTGTTTCGCACTTCTTTAAATTGTTATTAATTAACGCGCGGGGCTAATTAACGTGGGCGATCCGCCGAGTAATTAGACGTTATTAAACCGTAAAACGTCGACGGTTTGAGGTCGTGACTACGCATGTACGTATACATGTAATACATTCGATCGGGTCGTTAATCGATCAATCGCGATCGCTCTTTTTGTCGTTGTCTAATTGCTCCGGCCAATTAAGGCTGTTAACGCAAAATGCCGTCGCGAAATTCGAGCGACCGCGTGTTTTGTATAGAAAATTGCGTCGCGAATTTGCCATAGAACCGGTTCGGGCGTCGACATTATCGAAAAAAAACCGACGTCCCGGAACCTCGAAAATGTTTCGAAATTCTCACTCGGTTCGCTTAGATTTTTTACATGCGCGGATACTAAATAAGGTCGATTAGGAAAAATTACGAACAATAATAATATCAAGGCGACTCGCTTTCATCCTTGTGGTTCATACTGGCACCTAACCCATTGACAAACCGTATGAATGAAGTCTACATAAGATACAAGCCACCTGTTATTGCGGAAAGTCGATCAAAACTGTCTCATTGCTACCGTGAAAACATTCGTTGACGATATTAACCTATTTTGTCCTATTCTATGATTTTTTTTGTCACATCCAGGAAATATTTCTGCACATCGATTTAGAAATTTTATTATTATCACTACTAAAGGACATAAAACCGTAAAAATCGCTAATTTACGTGTGAAGGAAAGATCTTATATATGACTTCAAAAGTTAACAAAAGCGATACATAAATTTGTATCACATTTTCAACTAAAACTAAAATAGTAAAAAAAAAATCCGTGAAATCTTTGTGTGGTGCGTGAAAGTCGCGAAATCTTTGAAAAATTAATGAAATCCGCGAATTCATAACGCATTTCTAAAAGTTTTGGTTAGTGAAACTCGTTAAATCTGGGAAATATTTGCGTTATCTATGAAATTTTTCAAATCTTTAAGAAATTATGAACGAAAATCTGAAATAAAAACACACACTCTTAAGGGTTTTGAGCACTTACTAGTTAAGGTATTAGACCATTAACTAAAACATCTTTTAATAATAAATGATTTAAATGAAATTTAAAACTAACTGTTTTAATATTTACAGATTGAGTCTAAGGTAAGAGCTAAACGCAAACATAAGTCTATAAAATTAAATGAACTTTATTGATAAGTTATGGAAGTGGATTGATGACAATACTTTTTTTCCAGAAATACTCTAAATTTTTAAATGGTTTTTTAATTACCGCCAAAAACAAAAAATTTCCGATCCAAAACATGTTTTGTAAATCTGTGATTTACGATTATGTGAAATCTGGTGTATTGTACTGAACTGGCTTTTACTTGATGAAAATCGATTTAAAATAGTTAAATAAGAACAAACGTTGTTCAGATTTTCACATAAATATATTTAAATTGACAGCTGTTTCGGCAACACCGTGCCTTTATCAAATCATGTGAAACAGCTGTCATTTAAATATATTTATGTGAAAATCTGAACAACGTTTGTTCTTATTTAACTAAATCTGGTGAATCAATTTTGTGCAAACGAGGGGTTCGTTTAAATCAAAGTACAAGGACAAAACTATAAAACAACAAAAAACTATTGTTTGAAAAAAAAAAACTCAACAATTTCACGAACTATTCGACACAATCAGCCAATGAAAATAGGCGCACTCGTAGGAATATAAAAAAAAATGATGAAAATAAACCACCACCCTTGATCGATCAACATTATTTTTACCATTCGGCAAGAACAGAGACTATGCAAATTCATGGTGAAGGTAAAATGTGAAATGGAAAAACTGCGCATACAACACAAATCAAAACAACAGAAATGTTTACTATTACTTTAGATGATAATAGAAATTCCGAAACGCATTTCTTGAATTAATTGAGCATTATTTAAATCCTTAAATATTTATATAACGTTCCTCTCTATTTGATTACTTATGTCATTCTCCATTTTTATAATCTTGTTTACAATGACTGCGAATAAACGTCAGCTTCACATTTATTTGTTCTAAAATTAAATATTTTATTATTATTATTATCTAATTTTTAACTAATGACTACGTGTCGGTAGGCAATGACTCGGTATCAAGTTAAAAATATACCGAGAGCCAATAACAATTTTATACAGACCATTACTTTTTTATTTATTCAATATAGAAAATAAAACGAAAAAACACTTTTTAATGGGCTCCTTGCAGAAGTTTAAAACACATCCATTTCTTCCTAAAAATAGCTCTGCCTTTGAAAATGATGTGACAAGAAAATTGCATTTAAAATTATATTATTATGCATACCGGTACGTATAATAACACAATTACGATAATTGCGTTGATAAAAGATTAAAAAAAAAGACAGAACAAGGCCAACAAATTATTTTTATATTTAAGGGATATTTTTTTGCGGACGCCGTACTTAATAAAAAAAATAATAGCCAAAACGACCCGCTATATTTTCAGAAGTTACTTACGAGTTGGTAAAATTATTATTTCTCGCCGCCTTACCGATAATATAAACGTGAGGTATAAATAAAATACACAATATATACACAAGCCTCCAATGAATAATAAATAACGTTTGATGAACAGTCGCACAATCAGTTTTGTTTCTACAGCGGCCGACGTACAAACACACGCGAAAGGTTATTGAACATAAATCAACGTTTATTGTCAGCCGGCAATATTTTTATTGAAATTGCTTTTTTAATGCGTAATTTCGAAATTAGAGAACGGAAAACGCAAACGCGTCTCGCAAATGGGTTACCATTTAAGCGAGATTTTTCTCGTGTTAGTTAGTGGGAGCTAAATGCATTATGATTATAATTTTCAATTGATGTAGTGTTGACACATCAAAAAGATACCTAAAAACAAATGGGCAATCAAATTATCTTCGCGATTAATTTTAAATTTACCAGTAGTAAAATTAAAATATTAGACAGGAAAACGAGCAATTTGCGCAAAAACAATTTAATTGCCAATCGGAGCAAACTGCGTTATAGTTACAAACTATACTCCATCAGTTAAGTATCGAGTAAAGCTTTAACGGAGAAAGTTAAGTATGCCTAAACCACCCAAGATTTACAAGCAGCAATAAGGCATTTAACTTAACGCGTGAAAAGAGCAAACTTTGAACTATAATCAATGAAAATTTTTTAAATAAGTAAATTCGTTCGCAACCTCTCAAGAAGCCACGTCAATTGATAACTTTACTATAGTTAGGACCGAATTAAAAATTTTTTTTAATCTATTAGAAAAAGTCAAGTAAAATAAACATTTACTAATGCATACCTATACATGAAATGAGATGCATTCATTGAGGTATATGCTTGTTCAAATAAATATTCTCAGGTAGAGGTACAAGGGCCAAGGCTCTTCTCCCTATAGCCATTGTTGTTTGAAATCATTTGTCCAGCGTATTTGCACGAATACCTTTTACAGCGCGTACACCAAGCAATTGCCGTTTTAGCTGAGTATGCCTAAAGGGAGGTACTTTAAGCGTAAAATTTGCAACATCCATGTAAAATTCCCAGTGTCCGATAAATGACCATGGGCACTTTGTTCTTATCCCTACCCGTATCCGATTGAGACGGCTTTAGAGGGTGAAAGGTATACAGAGTCTTCGATTATATACATAACGTCTCCAAGCAAAATGCTTTTTATCAATTGGAAATCAAAGTGCAAGTATTGGTACTTATCTAAGGGCAGAATCTACACCAAAACATCAATGGTCATTTTTTTACCATTTAAGAACATTGTGGTGAAAGCTCGACACAAAGTGGTGTGTCACTTATTTTATTTTCATCTGGTTTTAAAAAGGAAATAGCCTAGGGAGCGATAATTGCATTTTATCTATTTTTATCTTTAAACACAACATTTTTTCTATTATCGACCAATTAACCTTGCGCAAACTGTTACGTTACTTTAAAACATTTGCATCCACACTTGCACCTAATTTTCTTAGTTGCTAATATGCTTATTAGCACACAGCCCCCAAATATTAAAAAACAAAACACTAACTTTGAATCGACGTAGAGGCAAAGAAAATCGATAAAATCGACTGTGAGCTCAAGGTTGCATTACTATTGTTAGTAATAATTGAAATTGTTATTAAAACTGCTTGAAATTGTCAAAAACCTACTCAAAACTACTCCGAGCACGTAAACAAAGCAACCACCACAAGAACAATTACAACAATACCGTAGAATCCAAATATAAAAGAGTTTTGGTTAGTTTGACAGTTTTCTCCGGCTGGCCCTTAATGCATGGAGATTTGTACAAAGAAAAATATACGGCGACACCTATGGGGGAATAATAAAAACCAAAAAGTTTGCGCTATATTATACTAAAGAGTTCAAATATACCCAAAGTAAATCGCGCGGGAAATCTGTGAAATATTGTTGGGATTGTTGGGATTTTGAGTGTACTTTCCATCAATTAAGGCATCTTCTCCATATTTTTAAGTTAAAGATTGCGTGTAACCGTTTGGTTGACCCGAGGCCAAATCACCAGATTTCACACAAGCATATGATTTCACAGATTTCACGAATTTCACAAATATTTCAACCAGGTTTCGGATTTTACGGATTCCACAACGATTTCTAAATCATTTTCCAGATTTGACCGATACTAAAAAAATACTCTTTAGGTTATGTGGAAAATGTTTTAATTCTGTCGCAATTAAAAAAATATTAAGTAAGAATATATAAAAAATACGCATAAAACTCTTTTCAAAAATTCTGTTTTTTCAGATTTAATTAAGCTTTTTTTTATTTCATTTTTTAACACATTTCGTTATCAATTTCGATGATAATTTTTAATTTTCTGTAGACAAGAAAAAATCATACCTAATTAAAACCAAATAGAAAAAAAGAGACGAGACGAAACGAAGGGACGATGACGTCCCGGAAAAATTTTCCATCGGTGATTCGTTAGCTGAGTGAACACTTTCAAAAAATGTAAATGAATCATATCAAATTGTCTCGGAAACAGTTATTATAAAATCACACAATAGATTTTTTTAGATTACTTCGTTTATTACTTAAAAATGATTTAACTAAGTGCTAAAAATTTAGAAATAATTTATGATTTCCCCAAGATTTCGCGGATTTCCAAAACAGACACCAGATTTAGCGCATGATTTACCCCTCCGTTGGGTCGTGATCAATTTCGACAAACCAACGATTCAAGAAAAGTTGTAAATATAAATAATACACTATAGAAAAAATTATATTGCACGTAAGCACTCTTGATAATCTTAAATTCTCAAATTTATGTTAGTTATAGTTACAATATTTACTTTACATAAATTCCACCAAAAAGTTAAAATATTTAGGGGTAGTTTTTGATCAGAACCTTAAATTTGCAAATTATTCCATAAATTTTTTATATTACGTCAAAGTTTATCAAAGAGTTCCCTTATTAGGATATATAAATCTTTAGTAGAATCAACTTTATCATATGCTATGTGTGTTTGGGGTGCTGTAGCGGATAAACCTTTTTAACCGCTAGCAATTAGCCGGAAGCGCGTTTTGAAAATAATATTATTCAAAAACAAACTAAACTAAAGACTTGCTCACTGAAGCGAAAGTACTAATCTACATTAAACCAGTCATCAGACTATTAAGTCTTAACAAAATCCGTAAAAAAACAATCATCCATTCAGTAAGAACCAGATTTGTAGCAAATCATGCCGCCAGTACCTGTGGTAAAATTTATTTGTATTTGCAAATAAACAAAAATTAAGGGGCTTGTTGGTGTTGACTATGACATTATGGAAGTGATAAATTAGCTGTGAATAAAATTAATGAAAATATTAAAATGAACTTAGCTATAATCTTCCCAAATTTCTTATGTTCACTGTGCATTTGGTATATGAAATAAATGTTATTATTATTTTTACTATTGTATCAGATCGATATTTCCGGTGACACGCAATTTTCAATCAGTCAAGTCTCGTGGTTGTGTGAAACCTGGTGCACCATTTTTGAGTGGTGATTTACCCCCGAAAATATACCTTTAAGTTTGGGAGAATGTTATTAATTGTACGAGTACCAAATCGTAATTTTTACATTTCCTGAAATATGTCTAAGAGTTTATATGGGGGTCGTTCCCATAGTTCATCGTCACGGAACCACCGCAACACACGTGCCAAAACCGGGACGCGGCCCGAGATTTCCTCCTCCCGCGTTCGCACACGTCGCGGTTTTCCGAGAATGGGAAGAAGACGAGGAGGAAAATAAAATCCCCGGCTGAATTCCAATTACCGCCGGCCGCTATATAGCTCGGCCGACGCCATTCTCATCGGCCGCGGAGAACAATCGGCCCAGCTCGGGCGGCGGACTTTTTCCCACAAACGGAGACGGCGACGTAACCTTATCGGTGTAAACGCGGCCACTAATTGGTAGTTAGCGCGCGGAGTTAACATCGCAATTAATATGGCGAGTCATCGACCTCGCCGCGCCGTACACCTCTCTCTTTCTATATATACATACCTACGTCGTCATTCAGCTCGGGTCGCATTAGGATGCTAAAATTGTCACCGGCGCACACACACACACACACACACACACACACACACACAAACAAGGAGGCGCGCGCGCACGCACGCACACAACCTCTCCCCGATCACGCCGCGGTTGAGAATAAATTTGCAGTAAACATGTTATACCTACATGCGCGACATGAATCTACTTAATTATAACAAGTTGCCTACACACACACACACACAAACATAACATATCGGCGGATACTCGGCATCTACAAACTCGCGGCGTAACTTCTGTATTCGACTAGAAAGTTTCAAAGTCTTGGCGAACGCAACATTCGCCGTCTCCTCGGAGGCGGCGGATCGCGCTTGCGGTCACGCGGACGTCGACGTCGCGGTAATATATACAGGGTGTTCCCTAAACGTATTCGCATTTTTCTTCGACTTATAACAGGTGACTAAACTAAACTAATTGCTAAATTATACACTGAGAGAAATTTTTCCCCGAGCTGAATTAAATCATTTTAATGAACAAACGTTACGGAAAAATTAATTACAAGAATGAAATTACGTTCACAGTTAATAAGCTTTTGTTGAGACAAAATTGATTATATTTTTACCTTAATTGTCTTAACTAAAATATTGAATCAATAATCCACAATTTTGTAAATTATATTCTAATTGCGCCAATAATTTTTCATTTATTCCCGGCAACTTCAGATACGCTTAGTATTAACTGGAATACAAAAATTATTGTTTGGAATAAGGCGAATGTTAAATTTAGTGGTATGTTATCATATTTCTTCGAATCTAATTCCCAGAAGCGTAATCTTTTTGACGCCAGTTACCTTTTTTTTTGACATTCCCACGGGAATAGGAGCTGACACGTTGCCGGGAGCGCATCGCCATTTCTATTGCCGCCATGTTAAAATTAAAAAAATAAAAAATTTATTCACGCATTTAGCATTTATATTATCATTACAATATAGTTTAACCTATGAAAAATAGTAACAATAACACTTACAATAACTTACAATTGCTAAACTACCAAGTTTTGATTAAAAACAGTCTTCTTTACTTTGCAATTAAAACTACTGAGAGAGTCAGAAAACAAATCAATATGTTCGTTATTTGTGAGTAAAATATTTGTCAGCTTGCACATCGATTCATAGGCGAGTTAATGCCATAGTTGGTCCTATGAAAATCAATGTTAAAAGGAGCCTTATTTCTCGCATTAATAGGAGAAATATGAAAACAGATGCCAGAAGTTCTGGTGAATCCATCAAGTTATTAAGGATTTTGTACAATATAGCGATGTCAAAAAATATGCGCCCACTCTCCAAAGATGTCAGATTCAAAAGCTTCATAATCTCCTCGCAGTTTATATCCTTAAATTCCCAATTTAAAACGTATCCCTCTAAGGAAATTACGCTGCACAGGCTGTATTCTTTTCTTGTACATTGCATAGTATGGTTGCCAGACACATCTAGCATACTCTAAAATTGAACGCACAAGCGCACACACAGTACAGCTCTCTATACGTAAAGATGTTCTCAAAACCCTTCAAAGTCCGAAAACAAACCCAAGCAATCCTATTATGGGCTGCTTGTGAACGTTGAAACTAAATAAATTAATATCTGAATGGGGAGGTGTTTGAAGAGATTTAGAAATTAAATTATTTAATATGTAACATATTCCTCAAACTTAAAAAGTGGATACCGAATATTGCTGGGTCTAGGGAATCTATTGTTCTTCAAATAAACATTGTTTCTATGGTTAAAATAAATTTAAAGTATGGGTGATTTTAGGCATCTGCGGTGCAGAAGAGCAATTAAATATTATTGTTGTTATAATGTAAAATTTATTTTAAATTGCCTGAAATAGATATTTTAGTTTTCTTACTTCAACGACAAGTTCTCGTAAATAAACAATAATTGCACCTAGTGTACCATGCAATGAATAAAGCTGAATTGTAATAATACAAACATATTTCTTGTAATAGTGTAAGACTTTTATCTTGGCAAATAGAAATTTCTTGCAACAAATATATTTTAGTTGAGATACGAATTCAATAAAAAAAAACGCGAATTCGATATTTAATTGCCCGATATTTTCAGGAACTAATTGTTTTTCACTGTGTACAAAATAAGAACGCAAACATTTAATTTTTTTCCAAATTTCAAGGTGGTTGTTGGTGGGGAAAAGAAAGGGATATTAAATCGTGTCCGTGAAATCTGGTGTTCTAGTTCTGTGAAGTGCGTACGATCTGTACGATTTTTGTTATCTGTGAAACCTGCAAAATTTTTGTGAAATAACAGCCTACTTCTTAAATTTTGTTAGCATTTTAAGAACTTTTCATTAATCAACAAAGCATATTTCACTATGTAGGTAACAAAAAACAAATTGGGTCTAAGGTGTGACGTTTGTTATCAATGTTGACAAAACTACAAGAATTCATAATTATTCAATTAATTAAACGAATTTCCCTTCATTTATTAAATTCCGATTGGAATTTAACAAATTCGGTAGGGATTTTTAAGGCACCAATATTTTTTTAAAAAAATCAAAAATTTACCATTTTCTATGGACCAAATTTTCTTACCTCATGATGAAGATCTGAGGTGAAAACAGTCTAATACTAAGAATTTTTAGGAGTATAAGAAATTATTTGTGGGGCAGTAACACGAACCCTTGAAGAGCTTCATTAAAAGTGGATCTAGTTTTTTTTTTCGATTTGTCGAAATATTTCAATTTAAGTTAATCGGCGACGCTAAAGGCGAAAACGAAAACCATAGAAAAAAATAATTATTACAAAAACCGCAAACCGCAGAAAATAGCCTGCCATAACATCAAGTTTGTCCAACGACAATAAATAATTAGATACTTGAATATCGCTTGGCCAAATTGTGTCGCGTTTTCATATAAACGATTATCATCGATGCGTTTTTCCTCTGCCACGGGGAGGCACTCAAACTTTTTTTGCGAGAAATAATTTTTCACTTGCGTTCAAGCAGGTTTCTGACATGACGTCATGATTTAAATAGGATTCCAAATAACCTCGCCTTTACTTTGGAACACAAGAAATAACTTTTCAGTTTATTGTTTCTGTACTTAAGACTATTTTCCAAAATGGAAAAAACTATTACAAGTTATAACAAATGCCTAAGTTTTTGCGTGACGTCAATATAACTTTTCGTGCAAATAATGAGGTTCTTGACTTTTAACTGACAGAAACCAAGAATATAGTTTTAGTGACAACGAACGAGTCTATAGGTTACTCACACCCGGTCCTAGTTGAGTGCAAATTGGCACCCATGACGCGATAAATTTGTGCAAAAATGTGGACCAAAAAAAAGCAATAGCTCGTAGCGAAAATTCGATATTAATTGCACAAAAAAATCTAAAACCGGCAGGCAAGAACTTATTAATGGCTCTGACTCATTTCAGAGAGTGCTTGCCTCCACGAGTTGCCGTCGGATAGCTATCAAGTGCGTATTATGCTTTGAAAGTAAATTTCTCGTTAATTTGTAGGATAATGATTATTTTTCTTCAAGGCACAGCCACGAAAAAGTTTATAGGCTCGCACGAATGCACAAAAACGAATTTGAAAGATCTATTAATTGAAATATAGCGTCGGCTAAGAAAATAAAAAGATTCTCGGCATTCTATCAAATGAAAAATCGCGTTAGGTGTGAGGCGACAGCTTACGCACACAATAGAAAAAGGATGAACGAAAATTTCAGGGTAAGCGGTGACACGCGGGGAAGCCGTCGGAAGACTTACCGGATGGCGCGCTGCCGCCACTGCTGCTGCGGCTGCTGCGTTCATTCCTGCACTAGGGTACATTTTACGTCAGCAATACATGATCACGGACACTGTGAGGGTCACGAAAATGCAAACCGATGCCACCGCTCGCTCCCAATCCGGTGCCAAAACGTGTAATTACGGGATCGAACTGATCAAAAACCCGACGATGACACTAAACCGAACCCGATATTGTCCACTACAACGTTCAAAAGCACCACCACTCAAACCATCACTTGTCAAAATAGGGTAATCCAGCTAATAATCCAAAGAAACGTCCTGGTTAGGTAAAACGCGATCCAAGGATAAGCAGATAACGGCGCACGCTTCACCTTGCCAACGCGGTTCACAGACGACTGACTGAAGTTTCGCCCCCCACCTCTCTTGCTCGCGAGGCGCTCCCGGCCACCGCTCTCCGCGCGCACCGCAGCCACCATCGCGTAACCGCTAACACACACACACACACACACACACCCCACGCTCCTTTACAAAAAGCTTACAACCCCTGAAAATAGCGGCGGCAACGGCATCGGCGCGAGTTACGTCGCCGTTCGAAAAAAAAAGGAAAGGTTGACTTGATCGGCGACGAACACAAATTGATTGCGTCATCGACGAGTACGCGACGCGTACGCCCCAAGGAAACTAATTAGGTCCAGGTTTTAAAATATAGTGGGTAGGTTACGAGGAGGGCTGAAAGGAAGTAAACACAGTGCGATGTTAGCAAAATGGGTCAGAAATGTTATTTCAAAGTTTGCAATATTTTTTTTATTTTCCATAACTGCCTTGAAGAGACTAGGACTGATTTTACGGACCATTTATTTAGTAGTTATTGAGTTTTTTCCGAATTTATTTTTGGAAATCTGGCGAAAATTCTCTCGCACCCAATAATGACAGATTTATAAAATATTTAAAAAGAAGTTAGACAAAAAAAAACATTAGCAAACGTATTATACACTGTTTTCATTATTCAAAGGTGCTACGCATAATTAAAATAGAGAACCGGTATAGTATAGAAGGCTAAGAATATTAACCATGGCAAACAAGCATCAAATTTAAACATTTTTTAGCTGTAAACAGAAGAAAATGGCCACACCTGTGTAATTTATTCAATGCATACTGTCTACATTAGTCACCAGATATCCCATACTTTCAATACTAAGTACGATTACAAGTTTAAATATTCACTATCGACATTCTTCGATGTTTCTCGAGAAATACCTCAGTTCGCACAAAAATATATAAAACCTCACTTTGGTTTGGTTAGTTTAGTTAGTAAAATGTCGTTTGGTGAGAATTCCCAAAATAAAATCTATGAAAGCGATAGACAACGCGGCAAAAATGCTTTAGCGACAAATTTAGTGCGCCGCGTGTAAATTTTTATCGAATCAATCAAATAACAGGCGCGAACCTATATCGCCCGATTACAACCTACACTTAAAAATTAGTTTCTATTAAACGTCGCCGTAGGTACGAACAATAAAATTCGACCATTCTAAGCGCGTCCGCAAAGGTCCCTCTCTCTCTCTTAATAACAACGGCGCATATCGAGTAAATGCTTTTGTTCTGCCGGGATGGGTCCCGCACCCCGACCCACAAGATTTTATCTCCCAGTTATATATTTTTTTTGGTCGGCTCTTATTTTTGCTGGTTTGCCTGCTGCGTACAGATCCTGCAAGCAATGTACTGGCACCTCACGGTCCACGCGGACCTGACATGAGCCGTCACCTTGTTGCCCGGCAACCGACTACAATCGAGCGCGCGGATTGGTCGGAGCGCGTCGCCCGTTGGCTGTCGCCGCGGAAAACTAGCGTTCTCATTTAAAACGGGTGTGGCGCGGCGATCGCGTTCTCGCATTCGCCCGTCCGGCGGAACCGAGGCAGGCGATTGGTTCGACGCGTTCCGAGCGTTTCGGTCCACGCGGACCCGAGACCAGCTTGGTATACTGGCAATCAGGGCGCCATATTTATAAGGGTGAAAGGGGCTGAAGTGAAATCACGCGGGTGGAACAAGGACAAATTCCACCCCTGTTTCAGCTAAAATGAGATGCTTTCTGCCAGGCAGCCATTTTGAGGGTAGTTTTTTTTTTTTTTTTCGCTCGCGTTTTTTTTTTCGCGTTTTTTGTAGTGAACATGTACGGATCATTTTAGGGGTGTGAGTCAAGCGAATGCAAAGTGGCGCGGTCGCATCGGTATTCGAGAATGCGGCGCGGCGGCGGCGGCGGCGGCAGGGATCTGGGGGATGTAGATACGATGAATGACCGCACCGCCGCCGAGCGCACCCCCGGCGCCGGTGGTTGTTATTGTTGTAGCGCGGGGAATACACACGGCACAAATATCCAACGCTCACACCCTCCCGTCCACGCTAATTACAATCACAGTTTTGAACGATTAAAATGAGAACCACTTGTCCCAATATACCAAAACGGATTAATTCTACGGGGTGTTCCGTAATTTCGTTGCGCGGTTCTGCAGGGAAAATTCATGCATATTTCATATGTACTTAAGTGACGCTTATGAAAATACAATGTTATACAAGATGCGCCGCATACTTTTCCAGTAAGTAAAATAAATAGTAAAACACTTTGTATCATTTCTATTCATTAAAGCGGTGCGCCCTCTGCCGGGTACGTACAAGCAAAAACGGGTCAATTATTTTTCTCGACTCAAAAAATCCCGGTGTAAACGTATCAATTTTGTCATTATGTCATTACGTCGAACAGTTTATAAAAATATCTCACTTTAACCTAAATTTTGAACCATCGTATAAGCCGTGAGATTCTTTACCTGTATTAATGAAAGATAAAATAATGATTCAGAAATTTATTGAAATAAGTATTTCCGTGTCGTGTAGAGAAAAATTGCACGCCAATGGTTTTTTCACAAAAAAATTATTTTGGAATTCCTACTTGAATTTAAAACACCCTCAGCTCTCGGCCCTCTTGCGTGATACCCCAACGAGGTGTCAAATTTTAATTAAAAAAAAAAAAAGAAAATTAATTCTTTTTTTTTTGTATGTATGTACCCAAAAACTAACGGTTGTAGAAAAAGTATAGTATGCAACACGTCCGGTAAACTTTTTAATTCACTCGTTTATTAAAAACTCGCTCTGCTCGTGTCAAATAAACTCGTGAGTTAAATGTCGTTTACCGCACTTGTTATTAATATACTATTTTCTACTCCCGTCTGTAAAATACCTAATTACCTACCATTTTAGCGTGCGGAAAGTGTCACTTTACCACGTCAGTTTCGTTTGCCATGAATCCGAGCCACTTCGGACATTTCCGGGATTTTGGAAGCAATCGGATGTTCTCGGAGATATTTCCCACGCTTTCAATTTAGACGTTTGTCAATTCTGATGGTCATGTCAGTGAATTTATTCGTGTTGTTTTGCGAAAATGTACCCAAAAACTAACGGTCGTAGAAAAAGTATAGTATGCAACACGTTCGTTAAAATTTTTGACTCACTCGTTTATTAAAAACTCGCTACGCTGCGCTCCGCTCGTGTCAAATAAACTTATGAGTCAAATGCCATTTACCGCACTTGTTGCATAATATACTATTAAATTTGCTTGGGTAATTGAAAAGACAACAATCAGAAATATAAAGGCGAATTTTTGTCATTTTTTTGTATTTCCAATGAAAAAAGAACTGCCAAACTGAAGAATCAATAGTCGTGGACGTTTGGCTTGCAAAACAAACTGGAGGCTATAGCCCTTTCTGTTTACCAAATATTTCATTAATATCTTCATTATTAAGAAGGATTTTTTTTACCTATCAAATTTCAGAAGTTTGATTGTTGTATTGTAGAAATATTCATATCAAAATAATATTCAAGCTGTCTACAGTACCCTGAATCTACAAAATTAATTGATTACCAAATTAACAAATATTATGGAAGACCCAAATTCTTAGATTTTAGTGTAGTAGAGCAGTGTAAGTTTAAAATGTGCTACCGAGGAAGTTGGTACTGAAATAAAAAATTAATTATTTCTAAAATATTTTTTCCTTATATTTCACAACAAAATCGACAACTATTTTTCGTAATTAAACTCAATTTTGAAAAGATTCTCATGCTTGTAAAAATTTCCTGCATCTATAGGAATCCAGCTACCTCGCGAAATTATAACTGAAAATATCTCAGGCATTCTCGCAAATTTTAATTAATTTTCATTATTTCCATCAAACTTTAACGCCTTGCATTTCCGTATGACGAAATATGTTTGAAGCAAAGTTTCATTAATTTTCGCACCCTTTAAAATGTACGCATCACTGGATGAAAACGGTGTATATATATATATATATATATATATATATATATATATATATATATATATATATATATATATATATACAGTTTATTTTCTTTGATAATTTACGCTCGCGGGTTGTGAAAAAACACTCAACCACTGATTAACGTGACTCGACAGCCGGAGGCTTAAATTTAACTTAAGTTTGAATAGATTCACACAACCTTTGAACGTGTAAGGATGTAACTTCCTCCAACATTTATAGTTTTTATCCGTAAGTTATAGAAGTCAAAAAGAATATCTATCAAAATTATAACAATGACTCGTGCCCTCTGTATTTCGCTAGCTGAACTAAAATACTCGTCGGCCATAAGATTTTTATTCCTTTGTGTTTTCAAGGGCCTCAAAGGGGGCTTCACGTGACCAATAGATTTTTTAAAATTTTAAAATCCGAGAGCGAAATATCAATCAGACGAAAACCTTTTAACCATATAATTTAATTATTAGTCTAGTGATAAGATTTCCGCGAGTTGGCAATATTGATAAAAATTAAAATAAATAACGATATTTGCGATACGCATATTATATTATACCTCAATTAAAATCGTCGAGAACGTTCTCATGACCTTTGGCAATTTCAGTTGCCCTGTTTACATTACCAGAACGTTGCGTATATACCGGATTTATAGATATATTAAACGCCCAAAAAGAAATGGGTCCGAAAATAAACGGAAATTTATACGTTTCGGCAAATACACACACACACACACACACACACACACACACACACACACAACCAATAATCTTGGCGATGGAGAAATTATATTTAACAATCGACCCAGTTACGTCAATTAAAACTTGGGCGTTTGTATACGTTATTATCAACGAGTTTAATATGGCGGCATGATCTTAATTAGAAACAATTAAAATTGCGCTTAAATTAATTTCACGTTTCCGAAATAATTCGAAGAATTTCCAGCTTTCACGTAGTTGATTGTTCGGCGTGCTATATGTACTTATCTTTAACATTCGCAAACAAAAATTATAGGGGCCTCTCTCGAAACAAAATTTTGAATTGAAATTGTTATTCGAAATTGTAATCGTTCATATCTAAATTAAATAATAAAATTAAAAAATCAAGCGGATTTTTATTTCATATAATTAAACTCAATAATGAAAAAATATTAAAACTAATTAATTAAACAATAGCAAAACGTTCATTCGTTTTTGAATTGATTTTATACTTATTTAAATTTCAATTTTTGACTTTTTGAGTTTTTAATTTTTGCACCCTAGGAATGCATCGTACGTTCTAAAGGTTTCTTTTTTTAAATACTAACGATCCCGTAATTCATTTAAATTCGTTGAAAATTTATTTATTTCTTTGCTTTTTTTAAATATATTTTAATTTTTTTTTTGCGTTTTAGGAAATATTGTCTAAAGTTATGTTTATCTATTTTTCACATGGTATTTTGAAAATAATATTGCTTTTGTTATTTTGCTAACTTTTTAACATGGTACTTGCACTTTATTTGTTAGATATGTTTATTAGTGTATTTAGAACACATCTGCCAATATTGGTGAATAATTTTACACGTATTCGAAGTTTGAATTGACTTCGAGCTTGCGAAAGTCGGCAAAATCAATTTGTAAAGTCGCAGTACATTGTCCGAGCACTTTTTTCACGTTGGTCATAGACCAATATTTATATTATGACTTGATAGCACAAAGAATTCTGATTCGAAGTTGTACTTTGGGCGATTTCAAGAAAAAAACGGCTATATATATATATATATATATATATATATATATATATATATATATATATATATATATATATATATATATTATATATATATATATATATATATATATATATATATATATATATATATATATATATATATATATATATATATATATATATATATATATATATATATATATATATATATATATATATATATATATATATATATATATATATATATATATATATATATATATATATATATATATATATATATATATATATATATATATATATATATATATATATATATATATATATATATATATATATATATATATATATTGGATTACCACCAATACACATAGTTCCATCCGTGAAGGACTAAAACAAACACAAGACAGACAAACAGAAATAGTAATAGAGGATGATGTATCTGTTGGAACCCACACTATAAAAGAGCAGCACCAGCAGTATGAACAGGTGCATAATCGTGCAAAAGACGCACGCCTCTGGTCAGTTTTCCTCGACGTTTTACACATATGCAGTCTCGCAATTTATATAATAATGTTGCGTAATATTTACCATTGACAGTGGTATTAGTTTCTTTAAAATCTATCAAATCTATGAATTTCCCTGGATGTGCTTCACTCTTACGACGCCACTCCATTGATTTTTTTTTTCGATAGAGGGTCATAATAGAGAACCATAGTTTCATCTTCCGTCACAATAGTTTCTATCACAGGCTTCGGTTCCGGCCTACAGAGTTCCAAAAAAGACCGCGCACACTCGACACGGCATTGTTTTTGAATAGCCTAAAGGTTTTTAGGAACCCATCGTCCACTAACCTTATGCAGTAGAAATAAAATAATATACAGGTGGTGCCATTTAAACTAGGCAAGATGTTACCACGTGTGTATGGAAGCGGCAACACTGAATATATTTTAGAACATGGAGCACCACCACATCACATTGTATAATTCAACGGAACACCCTGTATGTTTTTTAAAATTTTATTAGGCGTGTTAAAAATATATAATATATAATAAAATACAAATAAAAAAAATAAGCGGAAGTATAAAAATTAAATAATACGATGGCCGTTCTGCTAGTATTCGGGTGTAATGACATCGGAATTTGTCGTGAAAGGTTTCGCGAGCCGCCCGACTTTGTTTTTTGTTTGGATAGCATCGAGACCTCAGCGCCCGTCTTCAAAATAGCACTTTTCGAAACCGAACCGCGAGCCGTAATAACAGGAATTTTTCGACAAAAATCCGCCCCACTTGACGCGCCTCATTGTATTGGCGCTCTCGCATATATATACATACGCTCGTACTTAATCTCGTATTCGCGATTGTTATCCATTGTACGTTATTACCGTTCCCGTTTCTTTGTTTTCCCTCCGACGGTAATGATTGCAATTTTGCTGAATGTGAAGTCTCAATTACTAGTTTGTTTTATTATATCTATTAGTCCGCGAAGTAAATTATTTAATTATACGTTGGCAACACTTCCACGCGGTGAGAAGTAATTTCGCGTTTATAATGAACAATGGGCCGCGGAGCGTCGCGTCGCGGGCCTTTTTTTTCTTCTTCGCGCTGCGGAATTGGGTGAATATTTTTAATGGTACGTTCTCGGCAACTGGAGCGAATTGCGTGGATAATAACGGCGCATGACCGCAACAGTGCACGACCTCTAATAATAACAATAATGTGTAAAATTTCTGTTCGCGTAAATAAATGTACACGTCTGCAAACGGCGGGATATATTTTCCTATTTTCTTGATTTTTTCGTTTTTAGTTTGTGCTTGAAATTGTAAAATAAAAACGTATAAGTGCTCGCACGCTAAAGGCATTCATGATTTATATACTATATTTCAAAGAATAGTGTCATTTACAGCGGTTGTCCTATATGTTTTGAATAAATCCAAAGTATTCTTCTACACTATATCGTTTCATTTCTACGAGTAAATTAAAAATTGTTCTCTTTAACATTTTAAATTCTCTAATTGTTTTTATGTTGTTCGGAAAACTATTGTATCACCTAATACACTGAGAATACGCACCCCACCCTTTTCACTCATAGTCAGTCTGGGAATGAGATATGTGTAATTCATGGTTCTTGTACTATAAACCTCCTGACAAAGGTTCAAAAAGATTTCTGTTTTTAAAGACGAACGCAAGACAAAACTGTATATATGTGACTCAAAATTACTGTGATAAAGCATTTTTTTCGTTTCCCATGAATTATGTTATAGTATATTATGCAACAAGTGCGGCAAACGGCATTTGACTCACGAGTTTATTTGACACGAGCGGAGCGACAGTTTAATAAACGATTTTCGCAAAACATTTTCGCAAAACAGCACGAATACATTCGCTGACAAGACCGTCAGAATTGACAAATGTCAAAATTCAAAGAGTGCCCCTTATGACACTGCCCTGCGGTATACCTGCTGCAATAATTTTGCTTTCTCATATTACCCAATTTTCACCCTTGTCGATTACAATTTGTTACTTTCCACCCACCTTAAAGTCACTCCTCTTATTCCATACATATGTAGTTTGTTCAAAATTATGCTATGGCTTACAGTTTCATACGCTTTTGACAAATCAAGGAACAGCGCTAAGAAGATTTCACAAGTATATATTGTACTGCTAATGTATGTATTGTTGTAACTGCTATTTGAGTTGTCCTGCCTTTTAAAGTATCCATGCTGTATATTATTTCGTAAATTATTGTTATTTCGTAAGTTTAAAATTCGATTTTACATCACTTTTTCGAAAATTTTAGAGAATTAGTGAATTATTTTGAGATAATTTTGCATGTCGTTCTGATCACCCTTTTTAAAGATCGGAACGATCAGGGCATGTTTAGATTGATCTGAAAATGTTCCAAAGCTTAGCGAGTTGTTTATTATAAATACCAACACAAACTTTATGAGACTAGAAGAAATATCATCTTACCCACAACTAAACTAATTCTTTAATTTTTTGGCGATATCCCTTTTCATCCAATGGTTACAGAACTATTGCGATTTAATTAAATGCAAGGTTCGAACTAAAAGGCATATTCTTTAATTCTTTTAACAAGTTTGGTGGAACATTAATTAAGAATTTTTACTACTACCTCCAATTTCTACGTCTTTATTACTATATTTTTCTTTAATTTCATTTACTATCGACCAGACACATTTGTTTTTGTTGTCTGAGTTTTTTAATTATTCCCTTAATTCTATTTTACATATTTTTTTAGAAGGCTATCATATTCCTTCTTGTTTGTTCTGTAGAGCTCCTTATATCGAGTATTTACATTTTGCACCACGAAAAGAACATCCAATTGCCTCTTAAACTCATTGATTTCAGAATGTTTTATGTATTTAGGTTTACTAAAGTTTCTAGAAGCCACTTTAGAAACAGGAAAATATTCATTCAACTTGTCTGGGAAATAATTCACAAAATGCGACCGTTGATTATTAACGAGGTATTTATCTAGTATATAGTACTTGTCAATTTATTTCTTGCAATACTTTCTTAAATTTTATTTAATTTGCTGTGTGTTTTTTTTAACATAACCAGGCGTCTGTATTTCAGTGTATAATACTAACTTCTGAGCAGCGTGATCTGAAATCAATGTATGTAAAACTTAGTGTGCCATGTTGCCGTCAAAATTTGTTAATATATTATGAAGACAGGTATTAGTTTTACTTGTTACAGGCGTGACCAGTGTGTTTTAAATTAAATGAGTTAATAACTGATATTAATTCTGAACTACATCTTGCTTTCAACAGTCCACATTGAAATCTCCCGCTATAACAATTATATCCTTAAAGTTACGTGCAAAATTTCAAAACTACCACTAGGAGGCCGATGAAAAGTGAAGATGAATTGATGACTTTGATTTTCGTAGGCCTGTTTTTTCAGTTCAGTTCAGACGTTTCAGAGATCCCGAATTTATCGCTTTTAACTGGCAAGCAAAAATTGATAAAAAGTTAGAAACCGCCCCAAAAATATTATAGATAGAAAATGTCAACTGGTTTAATCAATAATCGTATGCATTTCTTAGAAACTCCAGCCTACATCGTAAAATCACGGTTTCTAACCTTAAAATATCTCTGTGTGGGTCAATAATTATATCCAGGCTGATTGAGTTTGACGGCGAGATATAATGACAGACTAAGAATGTTCACAATGCGCGCTTCAGATTTTTTTACAATATTAGGACATATGACTGAATCTGACTCGTCATATGCAAACAGAAACGTATGAAGCTTAAATCTTTGACATACCTTCATCACATCCATCTTTTTTATTTGTTTAAAAAGTTTGCATCTTTTAGGGAGCTAAATAGTACTAATTCAAGAGAAAAACTTTTGCTAATTTTAACTTGAAACAACACGTCATTATTTCAAAGATATTCTTCATATGATGATTTTTTAAACGACTTATCCTTAGTTATAATTACAAAAGAAAGGTAAAAGCATTTATTTTTATTAATCGGAACGATTTTTTATTATAATAATGAAGATGTTGCAATATCATGTTTGGTTTTTGTTTTCTTTATATATATATGTATGTGTGCCATGAATGTGTATATGGTAATATTTGTGTTATTCATTGTCAATGATTTTAATATATATTTTTTTAAATTTTTTAATTTTAATATTTTTGCTCGTTTCTTTTTGATTTCAGAACATTTATTTAATAAATCCTCTTTTAATTAACAATAGTAATACCCATAACCCCAATTTTTCATAAATTAAGTTTCAACCTCCCGTTATCATTTTATTGCCTGTTATTGAACAAATGTTTTTCTTTTGATTGCTCCATGGCGGATAATATATAAGCCCTCTGTATAATATAAGACGGACTCGAAGAACCCAAATATGTACTCTAAAAATAATTATTTATAATACTTTTTTTTATGGGCGATATATCTCAAAATTATGCAAAATTTGAGCTGCCTTGTAAGTAATGAAAGTTTTAGTTTAAAAAACAAAAAAAAAATCTTGTGGTTTTCTCCTGCGTCGCTCGCCAATCACCCTGTTTGTCTCTTCAGAGCTTAACTGAAACTGTTTCAGAAACGTCACCAAGTTGATTCATCAACCACCGACGCAGAAACAAAAATTCCGAAATTCCAAAAATTTCGGCGTTCGCTCAACTGGTGAAAAAACGCATTTTCCCTCGCTTCTAATTGCAAAAATTAAGGACCAATTAACACAATTTTTAATTAGATCTAGAAAAACAATAACCAAAACGCACTCAGTAGCGGCGATGAGCGACAAATCGGAAAACTATACTATACATAAATAAGCGACCGCTGACGATCTAAATACCGGACCTCCATTATCGTTTAATTTCCTAATTAGTTATGGCAGTAAGGTCCGGGACGCTGCGGTCACTTGAAAATGCACGGGGTGGCGATGTCGGCGCTTCTCCCTTGTTTAATGGCCAAACCGCATGCCAGCCCGGCCCTGTTCCGCGGTCTCGGTTAGCGGCAACCCCCGACTGACCAAAGGCTCCATTGGCCACTCTGCAAGGCATCCGGCACCCGCCGCCGAATTACAACTTTAACGCTCTTTAATTATTTTCCTCGGTTTGGAGTACGGGAGGCGGACGGAGGGCGAGGAATGCCTCAGCGGTTCTTAAAATTACGACGCAATACTTAAGTAAAGCAAATTTGAAGGAATCTTCCGCATTTTGTTCCACGTATCGTTAGACATACGTGACACATATAATGCCAAAAATATGTAACTTCCAGAAGTCAGGATTTTTAAAAAATGAGCTAATAATAATATTGAACTTACTATTTAAAAATTCAAAAATTCAAAAATGTTGTCCGTAGTCCTATAACAATTGGAGTGCCTCAGGGCTCTTTCACGGGCCCCCTTTTATTTCGGATTTATATAATCGATTTAGTCTATTTTCATGACTTCAAAGAAACTCATATTCTGAAATATTTTGCCAAATCAGTTACCAACCAACATAAACCTAAATAATCTGTTGGGGAGGGTGGGGAAGGCTTAAGGTTTTTATTTTTTTTTGTCGCTTTTAACCATCAAGTTGATTTATTTTTCACTAACTTTAACTAAATTTACCCAAATTTTGGTGAAAATTCAGGCCGTCGTGCCCCACTCTCCCCTATTTATAATGTTATATATATTACTATATATATATATATATATATATATATCAATATATATATATATATGTATATATATATATATATATATATATATATATATATATATATATATATATATATATATATATATATAATAATTATGATTATTTACTAAAAAGTATTTGATAAAAAAAATGTTACTGATTAGTAACTATTTTTCTATAGATTACAAAATTTGTTATTATTATTTTCAAGATTTTCGAAAGTTCTGGCTTTAGGCTAAATCCATAGAATTACCCAAAATAAAACACTTTCAATAAATTCGGTTATAACAATATGGAATAATTTTTTTTAGAATTTGTAAGCGGTCCATTTTACCCCTGGTACTACGCAAAGGGCTAAAAATGTACAACTAACAAGAATTTATAATATTAATAGCGAAAGAAAATTTTGGTTATTTTTGAGGTTGATCTCCTTACCCCAGGGGGGCGGCGCTTTGCCCCAACCTCTGCTATGGTTAATTTGTAAGTCCTAATTAAATCTTTTGCAGAAGTTTATAATTGCTAATATTTTTTTAAATATTTTTGTTTTGCTAGTTTTACCTTTTGCTCTATTTTGTTTTAAAGTTTTTGGACTTTCAAATTAACTGTATTCTGTATAAATAAATGCACTCGATTTTATTATATATTCATTTTTTCAACAAAACGGTGATATAGCAACTCATAAGTATCGCATTTTCTCCGAAAAACAAATCAAAAAATCCAAATATGTGTCAAATTATGCTTTTACCACATCAAAGCATTATCTTATCTGTCTGGGTCTAAATGTGCTCGTAATGTTTTGTGTTTAGGTAATGAATGGCTTCTAACGACTAAATCTCCAAGGATTAGGGTTTCATATTTGCTCGTAATCCTCCGCAAATACTGATAATTTGATATAAACCGCATTTTTATAATTACTGCGGCTTTGTCTATACCGATGTATATACATCTTTTAAAGCGGGATTTTAAATGTTTGTAAACGCCGCAGATAGCAAAAGCAATCAATTAAATAAATTGTTTTACTCGGAGAGTCGATGATGCCTAGAAAAAGAAAACAACTTATTGATTTAGGAACGACCTTGAATCTTAGCCAAAAACCGTTACGTTTTTGTATATCGATATATAATAAAATTACATTTAAATTCGAGCGATCAAAGTTCACATAATTGCTACAGCACTCGGTCACGTCATTGAGAACTTCTCAGCAGATTACTTTCTAAACATCATAAAACATTTTTATCTTTTAATTTAACGCGATCACGTAATGATTAATAATTGTGGAACAAAGCGTTCCAATCTCGAGTTGATAATTATACATTTATTTTTAGATATTGATGCAAAACAATCGAATGAAATAACTAATATTGCAATATTTTAGAAGAGCGGACGGTACAAAAAATTCTGCGCAGCTGTAATTAATGAATATATATTATAATATATAAATTAATATATATAATATAATTATATAATTAATTCTCTACGACACTAACGCGCAAGTTGTTGGTTTAAATATTGGTCGGCAAACCCCTCAGAATTTAGGACATACTGTATTTTTAACATTCGTTCAAATTGTTCACATTTGTGGCAATTTTTACGAGACAAATTAGGTTTTGCGGAGTTTTATTACAATAGACAAGGTCAAGTAATCATAAATTGACATTTTCTTTCCATTTGAAATGAAACAGTCGCTCAAACTGCTCACACGGAGCTGCAAAAAGGTAAGTCTATATTAAATAATGTTTCTTATTGGGCGTGTTACCATGCAATTGTACAAAATCTAGGCGTTCACCATTTACATCGGTTAAACCGAAGAAATTATTTTAAGTAGTGGTGTATATGAAGGTCTGTGAATGAAATTTGAATCGCTCTAACTTTTTGGTATCCAATTCTTACATTTATATCATTATTTCTTTGCCCCCTTCATAAGTACACAAACAATGTTCTGGCTCTTATATTAACAACATGTATTTGCGGACGAAGCAGGTTCTTACATTACTTATACTTTACTAAGTTATATTGATATTGAGATATTATATTGAAAATTGTTTTTACTATTAGTGCATTCACTACAAAAACCTTTTTTTAGCTAAAGCTAAAAAAGATTTTAACACCTACGCAGGAAAAATAAATTTGTGGTTAGAATTCTCGACCCCGTGTTTGCAATTCGATACCATGCGGAGCACATCAATTCAAATTGTGCGTAACCGACACGTTTTTGTAATGGTATTTGTGGATTTCAAGATAAAAGGCTCCATGGAATTGTTATCTTTGAATTCTTGTACGCAGTATCAAGTTTGTTAATACAACAAACAATTTGTAGATTTTTACAAATGTATACGGCAATAAGAAAAATAATTTTTTTCAAAATTATGAAAATACTTGGAAATTCTTGAACTATCAGTGATGTTGATATTGCCAAATAAGGCTCTCATAGGGGGTAATATTGATAGACACCGCAGTCCTGTAATGAAGTACCACTTCAAAACGCATATTAATGGTTCCCAAAACGATAATAATCACGTGATATCACTACCTAGTGTGCGTTTATTTGAAAAGAGTTCACTTTACAATTCATAAAAATATGAGAAGAATATAAGGAAGATAAAAATTTTTACTTGAGAGGAAACGCAGAGAAGGGAGGAATTTATGACATGTCGAATTTAGATGCTCGGTGAATTTTGTTTATAAATATTAATTAAACCACTTTTTGAAATTTGCTAGTTACGATCATCATTACTTCATTATTCACAGACGAGCGACACACCTAGATGATATCGACAGCATAAATTGCTGGTTTGACATTTACAACGTGATTGGCTGAACATTCATTATGTCGCCACAAGTATTGGAACCAAATCAAAGTTAAAAAAATGTCTGTTGTCGTGTCTCCTACGCATATTATTTCTTTGTCGGATGGCCAATTTTTGTCGACAGCTATAGCTCTGCAATGGAAGCTGGAACCGACATCCGTTGATGGTGCCGATGGCGTTCTAGATTAGATTTATAATTTTATTATCATTAGGGTGTTGGCTATGTCATTGGGGGTGGGTCGTCCATTTCCTTGATTGTTATCGCTGTCGACCTTTCGACGCAACCCCAAATGAACCATGCACCGTCGCCACACCATTAAATGCATCCCTTGTGCCGCGTAGCGCTATAATTAATTAAAAAACTATCGATTTCTCGTATCTATGTTGTGTAAGCCCAGCAGTGTCCCGGGCGACGAGACTCTCGTTTAATTCTTGCGTAAATGAAAAAGGGCGGCCATATATACATGCCGGTTACCGCGGCCGCCGCTAAACCCCCATCCACGGTGGAACAAAACTGAAAGATTTCCGGGATTAGACGAGGTTCTGCTTAAATTGAATAACACTGATAACGATACAAACTGCTATGGGTAGTTGATTGTGAAGAGGTGTGAAGGTACACATAAAAGCAGGCTCGTACTTTGGCTTAAATCAATGGGAAAAATTGCCTCATTTGATAGAGTGACAGCAACAACCCGACGAGGCCATTATATGCAAGGAAAAGACCAGTTTGGTAGGGTTTATGAGATGGTGGAATCGGTCAATATTTTGCCCACAAAAACGCGAATGCCGCCTGTTATTCAGTTGGATATCAAGCGGCCTTCAATTGAAGCCTGTGATCTGGGACATAGGTTTCAATAGGGTCTATAGGTCATGTGATATTACACTTCTAAACACTTCTTTTCCTTTGGCTCGGTGTATAATCCAAAGTTTACGTCGACGCCGATTGAGCTAATGGATGTCAACATTACTCGTGCAAATAAAATTAGAATTTCGGTAATGATTGGCGTCATCATAAATATTATCCGATAAATTACGAAACTGGTGCCAAACCGGAATTAAGCCACCGACAAAATTTAGTAGTCATACCTATACATAAAAAGGGTACAAAAGACGAGTGCAAGAATCATAGAGGAATTTCTTTGCTGAATATAACGTACAGTCATGAGCATTGTCCCACTAAAAAGATTAACGCCTTATGCTGAAGAGTTAATAGGGGATTATAAATATGGATTTAGAGGCGGAAGGTGAACAATGGACCAAGTGTTTTCTATAAGACAGCGATGCCTGGACTTGGAATCCCTAAAAAATTGGTGTGGTGTGGTACACACACGTACGTATAGTACCATAACACTCTAAACTCTAAAGCTTTTCATATAAAATCTGGTCTTCGACAAGGTGACCCAAACTCCCCCTTGCTTTTTACCTTAGTGCCCTTGTTATTATATAACAGCAAGAGGGACTAAAATAATATTAGCATTTGTAGATGACGTCGACACTATAGCACAAACAACGAGAGATATGGTTAAACAATTTGAAAGCGCTATATCACCAATGGTGCTCAAAGTCAATGAAGAAAAAACAAATATATGATAGTGTCCAAGAATACCAGACAAAAATCAGACAAAACATTACCATCAACGATCACAATTTCGAAGTTGTTAAAGAATTAAAATACTTAGGAGTGGTTATAACAGTTGACAACAAAGTAGAGATGGATGTAGCAGCAAGGAACCTAGCAGGAGACCGAGCCTTCTATGCGGTACAACACATTTTAAGTCTAAACTCAGCTCTAGAAAAACAAAAGTAGTTACATATGGCAGTGAAGCCTGGACTTCAGAGAAATAAATAAATTTTTGGTGTGTGAACGTAAAATACTACGAAGTAGTATTAGTAGAGATATAAACACTAACGAATGGAGACGCACTCACAATGAAGAATTAGAGGAATTGTATGGAAGGGAAAATATTGTAAGGTAAATTGTAATTCTAACAGCCTCAGATGGGAGTTACATGTAGTAAGAAGCGCAGAGAATCGTCTCAATAACAACGTATTTTGGGAAAGGCCAGACAGAAAAAGGTCAGTAGGACGTCTCGCTAAAAGGATGGAATTTCTGGGGATAAGGCAATGGAAAATCAGTGAACAGGATCGACAATATTGGGAAGGGCTCACGATGAATTGTAGTGCCAGAGAAGAAGAAGAAGTTGCTACAACTGGTTTATCGTTACTGGTCTACTTTAATCATTAGTACATGATAACTGTGCCATTAGTAAAGTTCTTACCCTGACCAACATCAACAATGCGGACATTCACTGCAAAGAAGAATAGTGCTTGATGAAGATCAGGGTTAGAACATTCCTGTTCCTTATTACTTCGCTTTCCTTTAGCGGAGACCATTTTATCTAGCTAAATCTTCGAAAAGCCAGCAGCATATATGCCATGCGACTGCTAGTGCCGGATTCGCGCTTTCCTGAGTGCGCCTATTAACTAAAAACCCGGCTAGTCCTTATCCTATCCTTACTTTCTTTGGTTTCTAATACCATCCTCAAGGTATTATATGTGGTATGCTGTTTTTCTCGCTCTCCAAAAAGGGATTTTACCATGTAAGCAGGGTTAAAATTGAGTTCAGCTTGAATATCGTTAAAACGTATAGCAATGGGACCCTGGCGCGGATTTTCTGTTTGTTCTGCGACGTTAAAAACAAAAATCTGCGCCATTTGGCGTATGAAACGCGATCAATCAGCTTCCGTTATCAGCGCGCTGGGAACTGAAACATGGTGGCCGAAACTAGTCCATTATTAACCCCATCCTAAACGATCGAGTCTATATTATTATTCCGTTATCAATTTAAGCCCCCATCGCGCTGCTATCGTCGCATATATATGTACAAGTAATAAAATACAATCTGTCACTATTTGCGAACACAATTTCGATGATCCGTCTGACGCGACAACGTACCTATCCAGTGGCGTAGTATTGGTATGGGAAAAAAGAGCATGCAAATCCTTCCGTGATGTGGTTACGAAGCGTCAATCATTTGTAAACAAGATAAATTCTAACAATAGTTTATTCAACAAATGCGGTAAACGGTATTTGAGTCAGGAGCTTATTTGGCACGAACTGAGCTCACAAACGAGTGACTTAAAAACTTCACCAAACGTGTTCCCTACCGCCATTAGTTTTTGGGTACATTTTTGCAAAAACGACACCAACAACAGAATAACGTTTCCGAAAACATTCGATTGCTCCCAAACCCGCATGGTAACATCCCGGAAATATTCGCCATACGTAGGTAATAAACCTTTCGTGGTAAAATAGGAATAGACAAACATAGTTTTAATAATTTTGAAGTTACACGGAACCATCTAAAACCTTATTCTAACCTCATTGAAACCTCCTGCTGGCCCAACTATTTTCTGAATTCCAGTATTTTAGTGCGAACAACTTACACTGCCTTAATATTCTCAACTCAAAAAAGTTGCTTACTCGTTAACATTGTTGAAATAAGTATCTAGCGTTTCCCTTACGTTTAGGGTTTTTACATGCTGTGCGCAGATAGGAAAGTAGACTCGTTTATTCCATCGCCATTTTTATTTATACGAGTTCAGTTCAAATATTTGCGAGTACAGCCTATAAACATATTGAATTTTTACTTATATATATTTTTTTCTAATAATGGCCAGCACGTACGAAAATCATCAATAAAAGATATTTTTTGAATTAACAAACGACACAAAAGTGAGTTTAAAGAACTGTTGACGTTTATACAATAATATCTGGAAAAAAGTATCACTTATATTGATATTTATTATTCGGTATGTTCATTTTTGGTTCGTTTAACTCTATAAAAGTGCTTATTTATTTATTTGTTTATTAGAAACTAGGTTAAGTTTATATCACGTGATTGACAAATCGTATCTACTTTTGTAGCCAAAAAAAAGAAAAAATTATCTCAGTATTTTTCGTAGATGAAACTATAGAAAAGTTTTTTGGCGGCGCCGCTGGTCGCGAGCTAACGTTCAACATTAAAAAAAGCCTTTTCGTCGGTCCAACGATTTTTAGAACAAATTAATGAAGGTTCCACTCGACGTTTTCCCGATGATACGCTCCGATAAAATTTTATCTCTTGTTTTATGAATATTTCGTGTCTACTTCAGATAAATGTTTACAGTGATCCAGTTTATCTTGTAATTATCGAAAATATCGGTCGTAATATTTTTCGTTTGTCGACGTTTCGCTGATATACGAGTGGCTCGTAATAAAATGTCGAAACGTAGCCTTAACTTTAGACGTTTTGGAGGAGATTGTTTTTCTGTTTATAAAAGGTGCTCAAGATTTAGAGTGTCTTTAACGGTATAATAAAAGCGATTGTTTTCAAATTTCACGTGATATAAGGCGACATTGTTGTGACGCTCGAATGTGAAGAGGCCCTACTTATTTTGTAATCCAACGCCATTCAGTAATTTAGATTTTCGCGCAAATTTTTCGAAAGTTGTTTTCGAATTTGCTGTCGCTCACTCTATTTTCTTTTTGATTAGCGTCTTTCGCGAAATAACGCCCGTCCGTAGTATACAGTAGGAAATGTTAATATATACTGGGCGATTTTCTTTTTTGGATTGGATTGTGGTTACCCTATTTTGTGCTTGTGGGAGATGGTTTTATATACAATACCTTTTTTGATAATATGTATTTCTTTTGGATAAAAATGTAATAAAATAATTAAATCTACGCCACTGGCTAAACTATAGATATGAATTTGAATTTGGTTCAAATATATTTAGAAATTAAAAAGGTAGAATAGAAAAACTTTAACCAAAATTATACATTTGTAAACTCTAATATTTTTGTGCTAACTTTTTCACTTCACTTCACTTAATAATAATAATAATAATAATAATAATAATAATAGTGATAATAAATAACCTTTATAATAACCAAAAAAAACAATATACAATATTAATATTTTTCAAAACAATGTAAACAGATAGCACAAAAGCGGCGCAGTCCAGCTTTAAATAGCTACTCTACTGAACCGCTAAAGAACTACAACAACAAATAAACTATGAAAAATACCTGCAATATCGGAAGAACAACATAACAGAAAATGTAATTGAAGATAAAGAATTTTATAACTCAATATAATCCATTGGTAATAACATAATTAGTAACACATTATTAGGAAAAGTGTATTTGTAACAAATGATCTTCGTACATTTTTTTAAGTGAATATAAATTTAAGTTACTGAAAGAATAAGAATACTGAAACACGAATTGCGTGAATGAGATGTGGCATCCTTAGTCTGTACCTGTATCTTACATTCACAGAATGGATAGTACTCCTAGGAGTAAGCCGCTCTCTCAGCAAAGTGGGTGAATCGAGGTTATAGATAATTTTCATAACGAATATGTTGAAATGAAAAGCTCTCCTTTGTCCCATTTTAAGCCAATTAAGTTGACGATATGCAGCAGATACATGGTCATATTTTCGAAGACCCATAATAAAACGAACACAGGCATTCTGCAACCTTTGAATACGGCACTTACACTCGTTATCAATAAAAAAACGTGAATGTGAGAGAACAAGTAACTCACATAATTGTTTCCTTAGTCTAAAATTTAAAATGTTACTATATAAGATTTTTAGTGAGAAATATGCATTTTGAAAGATATTTTTTAAATATTCACGAAATCTTAGATCACAATGTATGATCACCCCCAAATTTTTTGCTGATTCGACAACGGAAAGTTTAATATTATCTAACATTATATTAATATTTTGTTTAAGTAGCTTAACTTTATTTTTATTTCCAAATATCACCAAGTGCGATTTTGATGGGTTTAGCTTTAAATTATGGGCACGAGAAAGTCTAGGTTGCTGCACAGATTAGAATCACTGTCACGTTAAAATCACACCATTACTTAAAAATATTTAAAAATATATTCCATAAATACGCGTGAATATCAGACTGAACTTTGGACGATTTTTACGATAGCAATTTTTATTATTAACGTATCTAAGTGACAGGGATTAATCAAATTAATTATAAATTGGAACCAATTTGCTTATTATTAGTTGCCGTGTCCTTTTGCAGTTTTTGTATACGACGTTGCATTTTTTTACATACAAATTACTTTACTTATATTGTCCAAAACTACGTCGGTTGCTTATATTTTTTTATATAAATTATATAAACATAACATAAAAAGCAATAAAAGCAAGTAAATCTATTTTACATGGACAACATGAAAGAATTATTGAACCGATTCTCTCTCTAGATCTCTATACCTGCGAGACAACCTTTATACCAAGCCACTTGTCTGGAAAATGTGGCACAGCTTGCGTAAATTCAGCGAGATTTTATATTTCCTTATCGCTTTTACGAATCTTGCAGACGACTTGAAAGACATCAGGCGACGTAACCACTTGAGCAATGAAAATACAAACGTATAAAAATTGTGGAGAAACCCGAATTCGCGTTTTATTATTGTTTTAAATACATGTAATGTTTTTATATACAGGGTGTAAATGGTGTAAAAAAAATCAGGGATTAGCGACATGTCTAGAACCGCTAGAAAAAAATTCTACTTAATTCTGAGTCGAAAATGTACATCAGGCTGGATTCTTTTTTTGTAATTTCCTATTTTAAAGCAATAAAAGAAAATCGTAGGTCTCATTGTGGGCTTTTACATTCAGATATTGTGTATTTTAGGGTCCAAAAAAAAATGTTCATAAGTTTTGTCAATTTCAGTTATATAACAAAAATAGCAAAAATGTCAGTGGCGTATATTTCTTTGAATATAATATCATTATATACCAATATTATATTATAATATTATAAGTGAGGTTGTCATTTTCTTTAACATATTGAAAAAACGCCGTTTTTTCTACATTCATCGCCAGTATCTTAGAAGTTCATGTACTTTGAATCAACGTGTATGCATTTTTCTACCTATAATTGTTCTAAAAAAAAAATTGGCACATCCAGTATAATCGATTGTATAAACTCTTCAGTCCCAGCTCTCGATGACGCGATTAGTTTTGGTCAATTAGTAACAACAGGTGTAGTTAATTTGCTGCCACTTGTGAGGCTGGAAACAAGTTTTACTTTTATTTTGTTAATTTTACATTGTTATCGGATTATACCATTCACTTGAAGTTAAATAGAAAGAACGGAACACCGCAAACTACTAAAACACGTAGCGGTACCGTTCGCCATAATAAAGTGGTGGGAAATGACTATTTTTCTCACGCCATAAACTGGAAATAGAAATGTTTACTTACCGTAGATTGCTATATCTAGAAAAATAAGTACGTCGTTAAATGACACGCTACCAAGTCTCATAATATATTTCGAAGTTCAACGAAGAAAATTGTTATTTGCAGGCGGACTCGGTAATAAAGTGAGAGATATTACGCGGCCGTAATCAATAAGCTCAATTTTTCATATCAGTAAAAATAACGGTCTGATTTGGAGTCTCAACTAGTTAATCAGATATTATTTATTTATTGCTATAACTTTCTATACACAAATTCGATGCGCTAAATACAAACATAAAGACATAGATCAATCAATTAGTTTCCAAATTTTGAAAATTGACGTAATTAAATTAAATTAACATATTAAAGAAAGAATACAATTTAAAAAATAAAAGATGAAACAAGCACCGAAATATCTGCAGAACAGATTATAGCTATTAAATTGAAAAAGGATTCATAGTTCATGAAAATAATAGTTATATAATTTATAGTTATAGTTATAGTTGGGACCCAAGCTCGTAACAAATCTATGCTTGCCGTCCCTTGTATATAGAATGTGCATTTTTGTTGAAACAACATTCTAATGTTTAGTATTATTTAATTATATAGCTCTTAATAGATCTTCCTTTTAGTAATTAAACTTCTAAACCTTTGAACGACATTTAGAGGTTTGAATGCTTTAGTGTAGAAACCTTCCTATAGCAAACTGTGATACAGATTCAACTAATGCTTTATAAAACACCAACAATTTTTGGTTCGAAAATTTACGAAGTTAAAAAAAGTATTTTTCAAGGTATTTAAATTTTAAGTATTTTATGTTGATTACTTCGTTAATTTTGAGTCCTGTTACAAGTAATTGCAAACTATTAGAGTTTTGCCTGTAAAAGAGAATGGCAACATATGTTTTGTTAATACTCAAAAAAATGCTAAGAGTGGAAAAAATGACTTGAATTGAAAACAGCAATAATATAAAAGATATGCCATTTGACATCCTAAACATATTTTAGTGGGAAGGTATTTAACGACTTTATATTATAATCACAAATTTGTAATAAATATTTTTTTAGTTTTGTAGTAGTAGTAGTAGGTTGTTACAGATACGTATTTCATAATTTCATAAACTGTAATACTGACTTTCCACCACAAAAAACAAATAAAACACAAATTTGACCATTTGTTTTATTCGTTTTATTATTTATAAATTTTGGTTAGTCAGTCGAAAGGCGTTCCAAAATTAAGAAAATTCTATTTAGTTTTGGTTAGAGATGTTCGGAAAAATTTAAAATCAACGTTTAATATCAACACGATATATTTCTGTGTGATGCGCATGAAGCCCGAAATATTGGAAAAATAAGTCGGAAAAAAATCGATTTACCATCGAATTCTTAAATAAAACAGTACATACATTGTTAAAAACACAAACTAAACGCTAACAAAAAAATATGTTCAAAGTGAAAACATTGTTTTCCTACTATTTTGTACACTTGGCATCGCTGTAGGAGCGTGTGTTTAACAACCTGTCTGCACTGCTTGCCTGTATTAGTAATAATATTAATAATAAAAAAAAATGTTCGGTTCTGGGCTACCCAAAAACCCCACGCTTTCATGGAAACATCATATCAGGGTAGATGTGTGCGGTAGCATTCTAAAAAATGTGAAAAAAAAAGTGAAACTTTAAATGGCCAAAGATACCATAATATGGAGTTGAAAAGTGCTACCCCACCACACAATGTTTTACCTGTAATAAGTTAATCTAGACTGGTAGTAAGTATTTGCAGTCGCCTGCAAATAGCCCAGAATTGATTCATTTTTGTGGAGATTCTTAAAAAATATTTTTTATGAACGATTTATTAGATTAATAATTCAAATTAATGCTCTGAATAAACTAGATGACGATTATTAATCAATAGACATGGAGGTCATATTGGGCCATTGTAAGTAAGGTGTTTATCAATAAAGTAGTTACTTTATTTCTTTTTATTTTTAGACCCAATACCTCAAAAATAGTTTCTCCAAATATAGGAAAACTACAATTTTTTTAAATCCCAGAAATGTGCTTATGGACTTATGGACCTATATACAGTGTGTTTCATGGAAAAAATTGACGCTCTACAAAAATATTACATTTCTGACATTCAATTGTAACGAATGATAGCGAATTCTAAAAATATAGAATAAAACACATTTTTTTTGCCTCTGAAAATTTTTATTAAGACATCAAATAAGCAATTGCGTGTTGGTGTTTTTGCAATAAAAAGTTATGCAGTCTACTGAAACCAGACTTTTCACTCCTACTCTAATTTTTCTGACCTGACGAATATTTAGATTTTTAGACCATTCATTGTAACCCCGTGGTGAGTGATAAATACGAGCAGTTCTAGATAAAACGCCGTCCTTTATCACTGACAAAAAAAACAAGATTGCTTTCGAAATATCGTTGGTGGGCGAGGACAGTTCGTCGCGCGTAGTATATCCGCATCGCGGTTTCTTGCCCTAGAGGGACGCATTGTTTTTCTATGTGCTCCTGCGAACCACTATTTACTTTCGCAAAATCGATGTAATTTTATTGTGCATGCACCCTTTATAAAGTGACTTTCAAGTCTCTGCACTTCAAAGAAGCAGCAAACTTTGGTAAAAACTAAAAATTGTACAAAAAATTGCAATGTCCAATAATTTTTCAAATATCTCGCGCACCCTGTATGATAGACGAAACCTGAAACTCTTTCTCGATACAATTTACGATACTGTTTAAACCAAATTCTGTTTTGTAGTTTTCCATTTATAGCAAAAAAAATATCCAGGAAAACGGCAAATTGTCAGGAATCTTGAGTTTTTTTGCCCATATTCGACACACCCTCTACATAATCCAAAAAACGTTCGAAGTAAAACTTATAGCCCTAAATCTCCAGCGTTTCCCGGTATATGAATTTTTCTGAAACCTTGCAGTACGCCATAAAAGTAAATCTCGTCATGCCTTCTACATTGTGTGCGAGATATAGCGACGGCTACATGGACTTTTTCAAATATCTCAAAGAAGCGTTTGTGATAGACCAAAACCGTAAATACAAAAATTGTGGCTCTTGATATATATTTTTTTGATTTGCGGAAAATAATTTTCTACCTAAAAGAACAATTTTCAAGGTCTTCCAGATTTTTGTGCATAGTTGGAAAATTCTGTACATAACCGAAAAAATGCTCAAAAGAAAAGTTATAGCCTCGGATCTTCCGCGTTTCGTGGTTTTGAGCAAACCAGTTTTATCTGGAAGCCAAAACAATGAAGATATATACTTTTACTCCTCTGCTAAAGTCGATAGCTACAAATTTACGACATCTAATACATTTCTTATGTAGCACGGAATATCCGGTACACTCTGTACAATAGGTGGAAACTTTAGATACAAATGTTTTAGCTGTCTGTACGGGCTGTATCGTCGTATAAAACAAATTGACTACTAAGTCACTAAGTAAAATAGGAACAAGGTTTTTGGGAATACCCGACACCCCCTGTATAATTTTGAAAATTAGCAAGAAAGAAAATTTATAGCAGTTTTCGAAAAAACGCGATTTTATTTTTTTTTAAATACTTACCCCCCCCCCCCCCCCGTCCAATCAATAGGTTCACTCGGGGAACCAAAAGCTATTTTCTTGCCGAATTTGAAGTCGATAGCCTCAAATTTAGGACACGAATCATGTTTCACAGCAATGTCCAATGTTTATAGGATTGTGTCTCTCATGCAGGGTTAAAAATTTATTCCAGAAAAACCAAAAGACGAGAATGGCGAACATACAAAAAAAAATGTTTTCGACGCTGATCATTTCTGCACCAACGGCGGTCCTTCTAGTACCTACCGAGATATGAAATTTTTATAATAGCGTAGATAGTAGATACTGTGGAAAAATTTGGTGTCATCGATTTTCGAGAAATTTGCGTAATCTAAATAGCCAAAACAAGGTCGAGTGTGTTGCGCGGCACTAATTCTAGCTAGCTCATTATTGTGAAAATTTATTTTTATCAATTTACTTGAAGATTGATTTTGTTGGTGTATATCAGAAAATCAATTGTAAGACGCATATTTTTTGTTAAGCTGCCCTATAAAATGTTTGTATCGCCCTTCGTTCTGTCAAAATATCGATTAGTAGAAGGGTGTCATTTATACTAAACATAGTTTTGGGGTGCAGTATTATTTTAAGAAATATTTTTCCAGCATTTCTCGGTTAACCGTACGTTCGAATGTTACGGGCTATTGTTTGCATGACGTAAAATTGCGAAGACTGAAAGGTGAGTGTTCTCACGAGTACAGTACTTGAATTTAATGATGGCTTCGTTTTATTGGCTAAAATACCAAAGTACCAAATGCTTCAGTGCCGGTGTGGTTAGTTGCGTCAGGATACTTCGTGTGTCTCTGCCCTTAGTATCCATTGCACGATCGGAATAATCAGCACTAGTGATTGAAATAGGTACTATGTGTGTTCTGCCCTTAGTATCAACCTAAACGCAGTTTCAGATTTTATGCCATGACAAGATATATCTGTTATCTGTGTTTTCTGGTGATATTAAGTAATATTAAGTTTGTATTATTGTTTTTAATAACCTTTGGTACTCGGGTTATTTTTTTTTAGTTTCAGATGTCACCATGTGAATTATCAGAAAAACTCCAAACCATTTTCAAGGAACACAAAATTCAAATAGGACACAAAAGTTATAATTTACAAAAACATATCTCTTTACTAAACTCAAAGCAAAAATACCAGTTGAAAAAAGAAGTAATATAGTATATGAAATTCCATGCTCTAATTGCGAGAGTGTGTATATAAGACAAACAAGCCAATATTTAAAAAATAGAATCAACGGACATATGTAAGTAGTACAAAAAAAATAAAACAGCTCTTGATACCCATTGCGAAACCGCCAAAAACACATTTAATTTTCAAAAAGTTAAAGTCCTACTAACGGAATCTAACACCAAAAAAAGACAACTTTATGAAAGTATAGAAATCCAAACAAAAAAACAAAAAATCAATTAATTACAAAACCGATTCTAAAGATCTTAACAAAAGATATCATTCAATTTTAAACTAACAAAATTAAATTATCCAATATATTTACTAATAAAAAACATCCGTACCTAATAATACATTTTCAAATTATGGTTACCCTCTCTTACACAATAAGAATTGGAATTTTTAGACGATACAGTCTCTTTGAACGTCTCATTTTTATTAAAAACAAATGCCTCTGTTAACACGGTCCTTGTCACCCCTTCCCCACACGCCCGCGCGCAGACCGCCGCGAGAGAAAAAAAAACGGCAAACAAAAACAAAAAGCGAAGCCGAGCGCGACGGCGACGACCCTAATCGCCCGTCCGACTTAAATTTATCAACGGAGCGTAATTTTAATTAAAAAATTATTTTCTTACTTAACCGAGAGCAAAAGTAATTAATTAAAAGTTGTTATTATCGCGAACGCATTTATACAATTTGCTCCGGCAGAACGGCGAGCCGACACCCCCCGGTCCCCACCCGCCACCCTTTGCCCCGGCTGCCTACGTGAAAGAGAGCGTAGTGTACCTCCAGGAAACGTATAAATCCCTCCGCCGACCCCCTCATTAGCCCGTGCATAAGTATACGCTTGGACTGGCTCGAAAAGATGAAAATCGCTCTGCGAATTCCAGTTCCTTAAGATTGCTGCGTCGCCCCACTATCTCACTCGCTCGGTCCCGACGTTTTTGTCGCACCCTTTTTGTCTGGTCGCCCCTCGCTTTATAAACCGAGACAGCATTACGGTCCCGAGAAAGCGGAAAGTGAGAAGGATTAGGCCCGCGGTCCACGTGGACTTGAAACGAGCTGTCAAGAAAACCGACCGAGGATTGAGCCAATGCCGGGCGGTGTTGCCGCCCATTTACTTTAAGGATAAAGAGCGACACTTTACATTAGAGCGATAAAGAACGTAACCCCTATCGCGGTCTCGCTTGCGTGTCGAGATGGATCTTAACGCGGTGGCCTTGGAGTAAAATGGTATTACCAACTCGAATGCAATTTGCTTTTGCTCATTTGCTTTGTAAAAACCGATGTAACCAAAGGTATAGTACAACCAAAAATATAGTGCATTTATTGTTTTGACGATTTAAACATTTTGCAGTAAAGTATGTTCATAGATATAAGAAAGATATATATAGATATAAGAAAGTGACTAACCGAAACGAAGTAAGGAAAGACCCGGGCAAGCTGTGAAATGAAATATGGCCGAACAGGTCCGTACTTTGCTTAGAATTTAATTATTTGGGGTTTTGTTAGGAAAGATACTAAACAATATTTATTTATTTATGTATGTATTTATGTTTAAACCTAAAATAAAATTACAAATTATTTTTATTACCTACTTAAATTACTTAAAGTTATTCACATAATATATCAATATCACTATCGCTATCATCGCCTGTTCTAATTATTATTTGTCCTATATTATTTGCAATATGGATATACGATTGTTGTGCTTTTTCTATATGTTTAACAGAATTTGCCCAACTTTGTGGAGTGATGTTAAAAACTTCGGTTTCTAGAAGTTTGAGGACATTGGAGTTAACATGGGAAAAAACATTTTTACGACGAACGGCAGATTCCAGTTGGTGCCAAACATGTTCAATGGGATTAAATATACAGTGGTAAGGTGGAAGGAAGCCTTAAAACTGTATGCCCTAGATTGTTTGCATAATTATCATAGACGTATTCCTTTTGTAGGTTCAAGCACCATTAGCAACAATGAAGGATAACCATATATAGGTATTATGTTTTGTTTTATTTGATTTTATTTTAATTTCAAGAAAATTAGTTAGATTTCACGGTGACGTTGGCGAATACGGTTTTAGTACGGAATCTAAAAACTCTGTTTTTATTAGTTTTCGTTATGTACCTTCCCTTGGCAGCGTCCGTTTCCCGTCACAATAAAGCACATAGCAGAGAACTTGCCTCCACTAAATATAGTCATTTGAGTTCACCGCAACAATCAGTGGAAAAGCTTCGCTTGAGTTTTGATAGAGTTTTGATTTAGACGTATTTTCGCGACAAATAATTTTCGACATCTGTATTGTTACGGCTTGTGGTCGACATTCAAAATCTTGCCAACTTAGTAAACTTATAGTACTATAACCTCAATAATTTCAGATTTGACAGTTCTTTACCTGGACTGTGCTGAAAATCTTGGCAGCAGATAGAGTGTTTGATTCTTATTCGGAATAGTTGTATTCAGATGTATTTAAAAGGATTTTAAGATTTAAATTTTCCTGATTTTGTGGTTGCGACTGAACTTTTTCATTCAGATATAGACAATGATTAGTAACATTTCTCGTTACTTTCAAAAGCAGTAGCGCGGGAATATTATGCTTTCGTCGTTTTAACCGCAGGTCTCGGTTTGCGTTTGTGTGTCACATGTCGTCATTAGTTTGTCGCTAAAATGGATTGTGTTCAAATAAAACGAGAATAGTGCGTCGGGAAAATCCGACTGTTATAGTATTACTTCAATTGTACTAAAGTAGCGACATTCACACCAACGAAAAGATGATTTTGAAACTGGTTCGTCGGATCAGGGTCATTTCTTATACGCTTATGTGCCTCGTGGAGGGTTAAAAAGAAGCCAAATTTCAATTTTGTACCTCCAACGGTTCGAAAGTTATTCAGGAAAAACCAAAGACGAGAACGGAAAACGGAGAACGGAGAGCGGACAGACAAAAAAAAAATTTTTTTCGACGGTGATCATTTCTGTACCAACGGCTATCCCATAGAACTTACCGTTACCGAGATATACAATTTTTATACGAGCGCAGATACTTTCGATTTCATCGATTTTCGAAAGTAACTAACTAACCAAAACTAACCGATGATTTTTGGGCCGGATGTTGATGTGACAATGCATTAAGGTATCCGTCTGTGTGTATCCGTTCGCGATGACTGGTGATAATGGAGAACCCATAGCTGTTCCGGATGTTTGCTCAAACAACACAATACTAGTAAAATGTGAGCCAGTTTCAGTTAGAAGAAGAAGCTAACAGCATGATTGGCGAAACGTTAGCAAGTTCGACTCAACAACGATCAATGTCGCATATGCACGGAATGCTGTAAGCTCGTGGTATCTTAAACCGAAGTTTGTCTTCCACAGATTGGCGATGTTGAGAGATTTTTGGTAAATCTGGTTTTGAAGTTATATTTATTAAGAATTTTTGATATGTAGTCATTTCTATTTTTAATATGTCGTGTTGCTTTCGGAATCATCGTCTTTGGAAGGTTGTGGTGAAGGGTATTTTGTGTTAGAACGCTTAATATCTCTAATGTGGAAATTATTAAATCCGCGATCAGTAAGTCGGGTTGAGGTAATTTTACTGCTCTGTAAATAAAAGAGTTAATAACCAATGATTCTTGGGCCAGATGGTGATGTGACAATGCATAGGTCGGTGTGAGTAGGTTTCTGTAATCAGAATAACCCAATGTTAAGTCTGATTTTCTATTGATAAGAATATCTAAGAATGGTAAAACATGTTATATAACAAGTGTGGACCCTTCTTTGTGAAATACGCCGACCAACATATAAAAGAAAAACTCTGTAGTCCCTTTGTAATGAGGTTTTATTACGTTCTGACATAGATTTTAGAAAACAAAATCAAAACATTGCGCGTTTGGTGGAAAACCGGCATATCAAGTGAGCCCGCATATATAATCGCTCCAGATTGCCATGGAAGATGTTTCGCGTTTATCCCCAAACGTTCCGTATTAACGGCGGCGTCTTTATCGCAGAGGAAACTACGATAATAGCGGTGTTTTAACGTCTACGTAGGTAGGTAGGTAGGGTGTACATCGGGCTCGAGAGACGAACTCGCTCACCTTAGTCCCGGCTTCTTACATATAGCCGCGTGTGTAACAGACGGTGTCAACACACATGTACAAAGCATGTGTGAAGGTACACTCCCCTTGCCCGGTCGGACGGACGACGAAGACCCGGGGGCGATTCGGGTTATTTAATTTATGAGCGTGACTCGGACCGACTGCAGCATGGATAAAGGTTAATTACAGTGTAACTCTTCGGGGACGACGATGGCAAAAAATATATATAAAGAGAACGGGTGAATTTAAGATGTCGATATAAATAAAAGGGCGGATACCAGCGCCGCGCGGTACGTTATAGCCCCCCGTTAATTGATTTTCGAAATTTCGCTCAAATTGCGTCGGTAATGATCGCGATTACCACGCTCGGGGGATATTTAACGGTGTCAATGTATTGTCGGGACGCTGCCGAGGGGAGTTTTCCTCTGCGTTTACGGGACCTAAAACGTTTTACGAATTTATTTGATATTGTTACAGGCCAGATTTACCCCAAATCTGGAAATTGCTTTTAGTTAAATACCTAAGTTTAATCCAGCAATATTAATTAACATAATTTTATCAGGTATAATATGCATATATACAAATATGAAAGGGATAGTAATTAGTTTCATCTCCTCTATATTCCAGCTCACTTCTTGTCTTTGCTTCTCGTCCTGTGCATGCGCCACTAAAAAAAAAGAATAGAAAGCATGTTTTTAGGTCTGTTTTGGGAGTATTTATTGGTCCTCGACTATTGTACAATTTTTGCACCTTGCACTTACCTTAGTAATTGGTTTTGTTCAATTTCACCGGCGACATCGAGGTTTCCAATCCAAATCGCTGACATTAACTAAGCTTGGAAGCAAATTTAAATTACTACGTGCGTTACCTTGTCCCGGAATCACTAGTCGTACTTTCAAAATAGGGTAGCGATCGGAATCCCAATTTAATTCTTACTTATCTCAACTACAATGTAAACAAACGCAAATAAGGTTAGGACTTTCAAAGTCGAAGCACTCTCGCGTAAAGTAAAGGAAAGCAACTTACCTATGTCGTCATGCTGCGTTGTATTCATGCACTTGATTTGACATTTTTCCCCCATAAAAATCATTTTCCATACACGAAAATATTTTATTCGATCGCAAGCCATATGTGAATCAATAACGTTCAATTCGCCGCCGAAGTGACCAGAGTCGCAACCATCTGTCATCGCCAGGGAATATCGAATCGGTTGGATGCTTTTCCTCGACCAATGAAATAGTTTTGTTTTTTTGTTATTATATTAAATGTTAATATTAAAAGAACAAGCTCGTATCGGACTCTTTTTAATATAGAACGCAACGCGGATATAACCCATCGACGTTTCGCAAGTCATGCAACCATATTTTAAGGTTGATTCAGTTGATATCACATTTTGTGGATTTGAATATATTGGGTAAAGCGAATTTAAACAAATCCGATAACTAGTGAGGAAGGCCAGTAACAACCTGGTAACTGGATACTTAGGATTGTCCTGCTTCCTTTTAGTCCTTTTATTTCCGGGCATTATAAATAGCCCTATCAAAATAACAAGCACTAGTTTGTTCGGACAACCAACGACAGGCATTTTATTTCGTCAATACTTCCAAGAAGGTCGCCCAAGGTGAAAGGTGAAGCTTGTATCTCGACGACCTTTGAAACTGAGGACCGTCCATTCCAGAACATTCTACACGGTCATGCTGATTAACATCCGCCAGAGAAAAACAAAGCATCAGCATTAAAATTTGGTATTTGGGAGTAATTTATACGGTTCAAAAGCGGATTGATTGATTTATTGATTTTGCGTATTACATGCCTTTAATGCGGTCCGCTTATGGAAGGATTGACTGCTCAAAACAGTAAAGCTGAAACGATTATTTATAGTCACTTCTTTGGAAGCTTATGGTTTATATAACACCAAATTCGTACTTTTGGTTTTTCCCCCTTTTTTTGGAAACTTTAAAACAATGGACGCTTGCTGTTAAGGCCTAGACTTTTTTTTAAGCTAATACTCCTCCGTTCCAGTTTAGTGATAATCAGTTTTTCACTATTCGAGGAGCCACGTCCGGTGAAAAACCAGTGGCGCCAAAATCTATAATTTTGCTTGTGTTTTACCCACTCCCCTCACCAACTGGGTGGTCAGAGCAAAAGTAGGACGTACCCCGCAATTTTAACACAACTTTCGAGTAGTGAATCACCGAGTACAATTATAGTCTGACTTAATTTAACGCTTCAATAAGAGTCTACCTTCCTGTTATCTTTTAGCATTTTTTAAAGTTTTTTTTGTTAGCCTGTTGAAGTGCTAACAATATGGCTATTGTGATGAAAAATGTCTCTATTTTTTTTTTTTTTAATACAAAGCTCCCATAAATCAACAATTCACGCACATGTTCTGTTTATATACTGACTATAGTTATCATATATAGCTCATATCAAATAACATTTTAGTTTAGCTCGGCGGCACAGCATTTTCGTCATTTCAATATTTTCCTTTAATCAAAATTATTATTTGCATTATAGGTGTTAACAAAAAAAAACGTATTAGTATAGGGATTAATTTTTAAATTTTCCTTCGCTTGTCATCCGATATGATTACGTTGTAGCGGTTAAAAGCTAGCCGGTACAATTTTGAGATAACCACTCTTAAAGATAAGCAATGACATTTAAAAAAAAAATTGGAAATGATTACGTCCAGAATTAACTAGGCGTAAAATGAAAAAGGTAACAGAAGCATATAATACCGTTAAGTATGTAAAAACAATTAGACTTACATATATATAGAAAAAAGAAAAAGACAATAATTTCTATATTTGCTACAAATTACATGATATTAAGGTAAACCTAAATTTAATATGGTAATATGGTAAAGGACAATTATAAAATTTAAGGAAAACATTTGAATTTGTTTATGTTTACCCCTGATTTAAAAATTTAATGCATCTACTCAAGGTCTGTGTTGTTGCGGGATTATAGGGTTTTTTATGTGTTATAAACAGCAAAGTGCAAGTTGATCGAGTATTTTTGTGACCTGTAGGTAATGTTTTAGAGTAGAGGCTGCACATAATTCGGGTTTATCAAAAAATAGTTTTTTAAGGGGCCGAAGTGCTTACTTTTTTAAAGATTCGAATTTCAGTTTTGTCTCTAGAAGTGTTTACATTAGTAATATCGACTTCCCTTAATGTTCGAAACCGATGCTCAGAAGTTAAAGCCATAAGCGTTATTGTTTTAATCGTTAAGTCTTCAAGAGATCAATTTGTTAAAGAGTAAAGGGTTGCTAAATAACCTAATACAGGTTCTACATTCCAAGCTAAGTCATATTTAGGTTTGGAGGGTTTAAATTATAACTCTTTCAAGGAATGCCATCAGGGGGAGTTTCCTGTATAGAGGATGAGCCTCCCGCTCTTGTAATAGCTTGTCAATTTTTTGGCGCTTTAACATATTAACCAATGGTGAGCCACTTCGTTTCGGGATTTTCACTCCCACGCGCACAAACTCTGTTCACTCAATTGACACAAAAAAAACTAACCAAAACAGAATGGATAAGCGGCGGTTGTGTGATAAATAAGAAACTACAACGTAATCATACAGATTCGATTAATCTCTAAATTATATGTCACTGAAATCAGACAATTTGTTTAAGGTTCATCGTTTCTTAGAAGGCGATTTTTTTGATTATTTTCAATTGCCTTTAAAATAGCACAACAGACTTAAGTTTAAAGCCTCTGCTAAGTGCTAAAAAAAAACAGAAATTAAAGTTTAAATTGAAAATTCTTGTTTGGGCACACGACATCAATGACTCATCTCCCTAACAGCATTTAAGCGACATTAAGGCCACTGCTTGTCAACAACAAAAAAGTTTAACATTGCTCGAAGTTCACCCAAACCAAAAACTAAACCGCTAACCAAAAATAACCAACTGAATGATGGTACATACTTACCTTACATAATTACACATAGTACATTGTATTACATTACATATTACAAAGCATCTGTCGTCTATATCAAAACCTTCTTTTTTCAAAAATTCCTTATTTTAACTGCCTACTCATTGTTGGTTATTTCAGGTGCTTGCCTTTACCTAAAATAATTATCGAAGAAGTCATCCAGCTGTTGTAATTTTGTATCTACTAACGACACATTGGGGAATAATTTAGTGTCATTTGTTTATGAGACCGTCCGTTTATCGAAAGTAAATTGTTCCGATTATTAGAGCTGTCAGCAAGGAGAATTTCCACTGTATATTGGACAAAATCGATAATAAGAACCAAGAACGATTTAGACAAGTAAAATGTCAGTGACAAATTGTTGAACAATATCGATTGATAAATTAAAGATAAAACGATGTTTCAATTTGGCGGATAGGAACTTAAACTTAAGCAGTGATTTAACAAAATAAATTTTAATGACGTAACAGAATCTATACTGACTTGAGTATTGTTATTCGTTTAACTACCTTTGGTTCAACATAACATTTTTATTGTTCCATATAAGCTGGAAACTTGCTTGCAAAAAAACTAATCTGTAAGTTTTTTAGAAGCTCTACTTGGAGCTTGAGGAAATTAGTAATTAATATTGTACGAGAATTTTATAATATAAAATATACAAAAACTACTGCAGTTAGTTCATATACTTGGTGAAGATATGTAGGTATTTGAATTTCAACATGGGATTTTCGTTCTCGAACGCGTCGCTTCTGCTATGCAGTAATTTATTTGTAGCAATTATGTACACTGCTAATTATTTCGATATAACTCTGCTAAGAAGTCATATACATAATTAAGGCGCCTTATTAATTTTCTTCCAATTAGCTAGGGAATTGTAAATGTAATAAAAGCTTACTGATTTTGTTTTTTTTTTTTTTAAAGGCGGATGTTATTTTATATTTAGGCTTTGCTTTTCTGGAGTAGATACATTTCACATGCTTATCATACTTTAACTGATTACCGATAATAACAACTCATAAGTATTTACAGCTGTCACTTCCCGTATGTAATCTTTTGAATCATCAATCATAAAAATTGTGTTAAAATCAGATCGATTATCTTCACTTCCAAAAGCAGCCATAATTCGATTTTTAAATATTTAACGGAAATATGACTTAAGTGGGTCTAAATATTTTTGATATTGTGTTTAATATTAATTTATAGAAAAAACCAGAAACAAGTGAATTAAAACGTGTGGTGCTGAAATTTAATGAAATCGGAATTATCGGATTTGTTCACGAATGGTAGCTGACATTATCCAGCACAAATCAGTTTTCTAATTTACCTTCTACGTTTGCTAATGCTGTAACAAGATATATGCAAAACTATCCGGAACCCAGCTTTTTGACCTTTCGTTTGGTTCTTATAGATAGAGGCGAAGAAACAATTTTCACAAAATCATTCTAACAAACACAAGAAAAAATATAACTGTGCCCCTTACGACACTAACACAAATACATTCGGTTTTTTATATGTTTTTTTTTTTTTGGAAGCAGGAAATTATTTTTAGTTAACAGCATTAACAGATTAAAAGATGTTTTTGAACTTTTTAATAGGCAGATGATTTAATTCCTCTGGAAGAGGATTGTAGAGTAGAGTAGAGCGTATATTTTAGTAAATAGGAAAGGTTGATGATGGTTTTAAATTTTGATTATATTGCTAAATGCAGAAATCATTTAGGAGATTGTTGAGAACACTGAAGCTTAGTAAACGTTTACTAGTGCCCTGGCAGTGAGAGAGTTTTTTTATAGAGCTTAGCATAAAGAAGTTTTTACTGAGTTTTAAAAAGAAGCGATCTGGTTAATTCAACAAACCATTTGGCATAATTTTTGTTTGTCGACTATAGTATGTTACCAATACTAGAGATAAGAGATAAAATTTGCATTATGTTTTTGGTGTTATTTGAATGAGAATTGACAGTTGAGACCTACATTCTATTCAAGTTTTCTGGAAGTAATAACGCCGTCTCTTTGTCGTTTACTGCGAGTTTCTCAAAACAAGCGATCGCGTGGTTATCTAATTATTAACAGTAACCTTCTTCGGTACCCAGATATGAATAACATCATTGTCTGAAAAGAGATCGGAAAGAACACGATTTCTCCACTGCTTCGCAGGAAGAGAAATCGTTCTCGGGCGGACCGTTTAAAAAGCGACATCTGCAATTCAACTCTTGGCGCAATTACGTTCCGAGTCGTCAAACGCATTCGCCAAGCGAATTTACTCAAGGACGTATACCTTAAGTTCAATCCAACGTGAAATTATGGATTAAGCGATGCAAATTAGATAATTAATTAATTTTCTACTACGTGAACAAGTAAATTAATGGCTGATGGAACGCCAGGTAGGTAAACGCGTATTAATATATCTAGGCACGAAGGATAATCGTCCCATTCGCGCACTTAGACCTGCACCCAGCCTATTTCACCTCATATTATATGCCCATACCATAATAAAATTAGAAAGGGGATGTTTCTTTTTGTTTCTGTTTTTTTTTACGTTATTTAAGATTTGAGAGATTTGGTTTGACAAAAATTAAGACTTTTACGTTTCAATTCAAATGAAATTGAAGTCTTAGTCATACTGTAAAACTGTTTTTCTACTCCCGTCTGTAAAATACCTAATTAGCCACCGATCTAGCGTGCGGGAAGCGTCGCTTTACCACGTCAGTTTCGTTTCCCACGAATCCGAGCCACTTCGGAAATTTCCGGGATTTTACCGCACGGATTTGGGAGCAATCGGATGTTTTCGGATATATTTCCCACGCTTTGAATTTTGACGTTTGTCAATTCTGACGTCATGTCAGTGAATATGGTCGTGTTGTTGTGTTGCGTTGTGGTCGTCGAAAAAGTATAGTATGCAACACGTTCGGTAAGCTTTTTAACTCACTCGTTTATTAAAAACTCGAGTCAAATGCCGTTTACCGCGTTGTTTGGCATAAAATTTATGTACGGTTATAAGGACTTTTATGCATTTTGTCATTTTGTAATTCATGAGGTAAGAGTCTAGGCCACGCACTTAACTTTGAGTTTACAGGACTATCACTAACATAGATGGTACACATATAGCGTGTACAAGTAAGTCGGCATCAAGTGGGAACCATTTTTATTCTCGGTTTCATAAAAAAACTATTATGTGTTTATAGAAAGTTCTGCATGGACTAAAAGTTGAGATACAACCATCTGATATCACGATTGTCAAAAAACATGAATTTGAGTGAATTAGAATGGCAAACATCAAATCACTAGATTTTATAAAATGCAAGAAAAAGCAGCTGTATTGCTGCTAAACGGAATTTTTCAGAGCTTCCTTGTTTATGTTTTATGTTTATCGATAGATATTAGATTGCTACTACAGGTAAGTCTATAAAAAGGTCGTATTATTGATATTACATATCAGATAATAGTTCTTAATTATAATCACTATTCAATATAATCAATCAATATAATATACGTAAAAATTCTATGTAATGTTATCTTCGTTCTTCAGTTTGCTGTTAAAAGATTACTTTGGATCACATTTTCGATATCCTTTTAATTACTTAAAGGTATAATGAGGAGAGAATTGCGAATGAAGTACATTTGAATTTGGCAGACGTTGACTTCCACGGACGATATTAGCTCGATTTTCTAGTATCTTCTAATCAATTGAAAATTGATAACGGGTTCAATTTCAAATATAAAGGTGCTTTTTTCTTACATACTATTCAAATTTTCGATAACCCTTGTATACGACTCGATACGTCATATGGAAGCTTTCATGAAGAAAAATCTTTCCCCAAAATTAAAAATATAAAAGTCAATCATGCACAGATGGTGCCGACTTAATTAGACACAGTGCATATTTTTTTAAATTAAAATTCATTAGGGCCAAACAATTTTAGCAGAACTTGCTTACCTAATTACTTGCCGATTAAATCGCTATATAAAACATATATACTACATATACTACTAGGAACCCCCTTTGATAATTTACTTGTATTTTTTTTTATAAATCCACTGTGGAAAGAATAAGTTGTTAAAAAACCGGCCACGCTATACGGCTGTACGCAGCTGAAAGTGTTAATTTCCTTTTAAAGGTAATAATGACGCATCCAATTATATAAACGCGTTGTAAACTAGCACGAGTAAATTATTTGTTATAATATGTATAAAATTAACAATCCCATCGACCTGTTCAGCTAAATATGACGCTCTAAATAGATTCCGCCGGGTGGCGTGAGGGGGGCAGCCCCGGATTTATATACAAACGGACCCACAATTTACTGCATATAAATATATTTGGTTTTATAATTAAAATTTTATTGACGCCAGCGGGCGCAATTCGATTATATAAAATATTGATGCGGGTTTATTGTGTATTCTGTATAATTTAGGACGATTACAATTTTGGTCGTTGTTTAAAGACTACATGGTCGAAATAAATGTTTTTTAGTAATCGAATGAATATTTCTTCAAATCAATTTTAACGGAATATTTTTTTTTGTTTCGGGTGGTTATTTATTTATTTCGATTTCAATACAAACTTGTCCTCTAATTACAACATTGAAGCTATGTGCTTAGCCGATCTGCCTTGTGCTGGAAGAGGCCTATTACCTACTCATGCTATAAGTAGCCAATGATAAGATGGAACTAACACTTACAGCTTAGCAAAATATTTGGATCTATTTGAGCAATTAATACTGCTCGAAATTCTATATTAATCAGGCATTTATGCTCTAAAAACCTCTTTGAATTTATATTTTTCAGCGCAAACAGTCAAATTAGGTAGACGTGGCGTTTAAACTTCTTTGGGGCTAAGTTCTCACGCAACAATCTCCTCCGGCTCACAAGCCATTACCGTGAAATGAAACGACAAAATATCTATGAGTTCGTGCGATTGTTTCCTTATTCGTCTCGACATTAGATTCACGTAATGTATTACGATAAGACGGAAATCTATATACGATGTGAGCCAGAATTCAGTGTTATCCACTATCTATAAAAGGAATCACTAGTTCTTATTGCTCAATTGGAAAATTATAAATTTTAAAATTGTTCTCAGTTGTTATAACGCAGATATTGCTCATTAACATAAGGTCTGACTCTAACCGAAGAGATGTGAACATTATTATTCTCTAAAATTTAACTAAAACATTAAATTAAAGAAGATGCTCTACGGTCCGTATAAAATATTAACATTATTCCATAAAATTTAACCTGAAGCATTGGATTAAACAAAAAATTGAATTTAAAATTAAGCTATAGATTTGCTTCAAAAATTATTGCAGCTAGTTTCACATATTAGCATTTTATCGAAAGATCAGACAAGTTGATCAGTGTTGATGGCGGTGATTTTTATTTTTTTGGCCGGATGTAACGTTGCCGTTATTTTTCTAAGGAAAAACACCTTTTTCAAAGTACTATGAAAGAGTCTCATTTTAACTGCGACTCTTCCTCTACACCGAGCTGGTGGACTGACTCTTGCGTAGATAAATCAATTTTTATAACGCATATTGTGTGCTCTAAACTCTACTTGCACTTGCTTCTGTTTTAGTTTTCTTTAATGGATCTAGTTTACATTGCAAATATGATTTAGATGCTTAATAGATGTAGAATAATTTTCACTCAAAGGGTCTTCTACTGTAACGATGTTCAGAGGAACAAAATTTGGTTGCAGTGAAGTTGAATCATTTTGGTAGTAAACCTACTTAAACTTATTTAGTTTTTTTGCTATGTACCTAATATATTTTGGATGCTTACATACATTCCTGAGTAAGTATACTTAAACCTTCGATAAAATGTTATCTTCGTTCTTCAGTTTGCTATTAATATTTTTAGGTTTTAATGTCTAAAGATTTTCCTTATTTTGGTTCATATTCTCGATACACTTTTAAATACATAAAGGTGAGAGAATTTCTAATGCAGTAAATTTGAATTTGGCAGAGATTGACTTCCACGGACGACATTACAACAATAAAGGGTTCAATTTCAATGACATCTCATATTAACTTGGATATCTTTTGCAAACTTGATCGATTGCGATTAGATTGTTCAATCTGCTCGCTCGATAATTCGGTAATCAATGCTTGCTCAGGAAGCTCAAATAAATCGACCTCGATAAACGGTCTGTGAAAGGCAGACGCTGTTCAGATTTTTCTTATATACAGATTCCAAAAACATTCGGAAACAATTACTTTTTGTATAAAATTTCGCCTTATATCACAATTCGGTAACCAATTTTATGGGAGAGCCAAGGATGATTTATTTACCTTGGAATACGTTCGCAATGCAATTCAAAGTTGGTAAAATTATTTTCCAGATTCAAATATTCTAAAATAAAAATTTTTTCAGTCAGTAATCAAAGAAGATCCTTTGGACATAATTTCATTATTATCATTGGTCAGAAACAGTCATCGCCTGCATTTAAATAAATTGCGCAGTAGATGAGATCAATGTCCACAAAATGTTTTGAGATGGTTGGAAAGTGAAAAGTCCAACGAAGCTCGTGACTTTTATCGTCGCTGACAACTCAGGTTGTTCCTTCGTCACTGCCCGAGGCAAATCTACCATGAAAAAGAGATCGTGGATAATCGTGACTGTTCGTAAACATCGGGAAAAGATAAGTAAGTAATGGAGTCCTCGCGCGTCAGCGGTAAATCTTGAGGAAACGTTATTTAATTCACTCGTGGCACGTAGAGTTGGGCGAGCAATGATCGCACGCGAAGACCATCGTTGTGTGGGGTGGCAATATAGATAGGTTTTGGGTCGTCACGCCATCATCTATGGCGGTGCCAGCCGCCGTTTGCCACGAACCTGGACGTAGTAGACATAGACGCCCCCATATTAGAGAGGCGGCTCGACAATCGACGCTAATTGCCTCATATACGCGTTCCTCCTTTTGCTTTACCTACATCATCTAGGTTTTGGAAGTGATTGATAACTATTAAAATTGACGCTAAATGTATATTGATATCGAATGTCAAATGAAATTCATAAAAACAAAATTTCATATTTTTCGACTTTTCTGCTACTTAAATCAAGGGCCGACCTTTCGATACCATTCACATTATTCTCAAGGGCAGCTGATTACAGTTGCATTCCTCGTAAAATTGTCACCGTATTGTTAAAAACTGACATTATCGAATAATAAATTTTCTCAGAAATGGGGAGAAAAGTAAATGTTTTCTTTGTCCATGTCAGTATTTTCATTCTCTACCGGAATCAATATGTCAACAAAAAACTAATCAAAAATACCACAGAATAGAATTTTCACTGTATAGTTATTAGACAATATAGTGGACTAAGGACGATAAGAATTAATGCGACTCAGTCGGAAAAATTCGACCATTTCTTATCGAATGGTTTGAAATTACAGGTGTTATTGCCTCTTTTTTTTCATGATTGCTTTAAAAGTTTTTGTATTATCAGCATATGCAGGACTTCAATATATATAGTAGCTACATAATTTTCAGCAATCAAAAATTCAATCGTTTTCACAAGTCTAATTAGTGCAAAGTCAAATCACGCCTGCAGGATGTCGGATTTTTACGCATGCAACATATCATAACCCTACGTTTCGTTTTATGTCTTGTTATAGTGGTGGTGGCACAGAAACCCTATATACCACAATGATATCGGCCAGCCTTAATACTCTCACCAGCCCGTTTCTTTGGTCAAATCTGAACATCTTCCGATAAAGAGTGTTGCTGAAATCATTCAAATTAGGCAGCGGTTTCTGGTTCCTGGCCATGCAAAACATACTAGGAGGTGATATACGTCATCATCAATGTCATGCTTATCTAACAATAGATCATCCACAATGGCATCCATAACTCAAAGAAACGCTAAAAAAAGGTTTAACAAACCAAAGCAACTCGGGGAGACTGGGACCTGTGGTGGAAGATCAACAAACTTACGTTTATAACCACTACTGCACCACAACTTTATTTAGAACACTGGACACGTGTTTCGCCAAGTTGGCATCATCGGCAGATGATATAAACTCGAACGTAAGTTGGTTAAACCAAAGCAAGAGAATAAATATGTGTGTGTGTGTTTTCTAATTGAATGTCAATAATTAAGGGGCGATTTTTGGGCTCATTTTAAAAAGAAAACTACTCTTAACTTTTGAGATACAGGGTGGTAAAGTTTTCAAAAATAAAATTCATTTTTTTAATATCTGATTAGAGATTTTAATGAATTTTGGCACACATGTATTTAGTGTACTAAAAATTTTTAAAAATACACCAGTGGCGGGCGTACGGAATTTCACCCCTCTATTTTGGCAAACACTGATGGTACGCCACTGACTCTTAAAATAAAAATTCTTCTTACATTCTCCAATAATTTCTAAATAAATTTAATTTCTTGATTTTTTTCAATTTAATGTACGGTTTTCGTTTAAAAAAAATAAAAACCTTTTCTCTGCATTGTTATTTCTTACTTAAGTAATTATCTATCTGTTTTATTAAAATACTTCGAAAAATATGAATACAATGTATGTAAACTTTGATGTGCTTTTTTGAAATATTTTTAACGTGTGTATCCTTCAAGGTGAAGAACACTTTCAACAACTTACTTAGTTTATATGTTCTATTTTTCTTCAAAAAGGTTGTTATTAATTTATTAACAGACAATTGTAAATGTAAAAAGAACAATCTTCAAATATTGTTTTTTCTGAAGGACACTAGTTGGTAACTAAAAACTATATATTTTATTTTAGATAGATATTTTATTTTTCACAAAAAAAATTGTTGATTTAAACAGTGCAGTGGCGACCTAATTAATCAAAATATTATTTGTTCATAGACAGTCAGTGGCAGGCGACTGATTTCCTTTAAAAAAAAAATAATGGCATTTGCATTATTCATTTATAGGCAGACTTGATATCTTAATTCAATTCAATTAGTGTCTTCAATTTCTGTCATTTAACTGACATCTTTTTTACGTCAACTTAAAGTCAAATTTTGGTCTTTACTGCCGGAAAATATAACGATTTTTAAATTTTTGAAGCTTGGAAAATCAAAAGTAAATCACACAGAAACTGCGCCTTTAATTACATAGAACGTCTTTTGCGGTTGCGGAAAATGGAGAATAATAGGTTATGAATAAAAATGAGCCTTTCTCTTAAAGAATAAATATTGGAAGTATAATATACGGGGTCTTCCATTTTATTTTGTCACGAAAATTAATATTTTTCATTTTGGCTCACTCTATATAAACGATTCGAACTGACTTCAAGAAAGCATAGGATAAATGGCACTTTATTGTTGGCGTAATAAAATTACAGGGAGTATCTATTAATGCCATAACATACAGGGCGTTCCATTTAAAAAATATATGGAAATTTTTTTTTTGAATAGAAGAATTCGATAATAGTTTAAATTAATTATTAAGTTTAAAGTTTATGACGACATTTGGAGGCCATTTTTGTGATGTTCTTTGAGGTCAACTTGGCGTGTTGTTCGGACCACTGACGAGCCTCTGCTACTTGGGTCACTTATTAAAATATTCTGTTTAAAAAAAAATGGATTAGAATATAACGTATATTATTATTTTTGTTGGTGCGGCAAAGCCCGGAAGAAATTGCAATAATTATCACACACACGTAATACAAAAAAAATTGTCGGGGACAATCTCATTCTCACAACTATAAAGTCAATATTTAAAAGGGTGATTTTGGTTTCATTGTTAAGAAAAAAAATTCATCTGTAGGTCTGCCCTAAACTGAAATGAATGAATTAATATTTTGTCTGCATTGCAAATGTGCCAGTTATTTTTATTACTTTAAATTATTATGTTTTGAAAGCTCGGAAAAATCAGTGTAATACTAAAAATCGAGAATACCATCGACATTCCGAATAATTCTTTAATTTAAATAGCCAACGGAGAGCTCTTAACGCTAAAATCGCTGGGTGATTATTAATATTGCCCCGACAAGTAAAAGGCAGGACGCTGATACATCGAACATGTAAGAGGCGCTTCGCTACAACTTATGGGGAATAACCCCTCCATTAATAAAAATCGCTGTATACTTATTACCGAGTAAAAAGAAAACCGTAACATTTCGTTAACTGCCAGTCAAATTAAAGTGTTGCAGTGTGTGATTATCGATCATTACCGATCGAAAAGGCGGTGGCAACTGCGCGTATAAAAATTTACTCAAACCTAGGGCAGGGCTGCTGCAATTTGCTAAGAAAACTGGGCATGTAATTGCGCGAGGTGGTTCACGGCAGAGCTGCGCTCGCAGGAAGGATACGTGGTTTTTAAAAATTTCACGCCAGGCAATCGGCGGCAAACATTTGGTTATAACTGTACGCTTTTTTTTAATACCTGCTTAATGACAGGACGAACCGATTTTTGCCTTGTAATGATGCACATTAGGGAGAGAACTAGTGTCGTGTGCAACTCAGCAATTTTGTTCGCACTAAAAAAAAGATGCCTATGAAGTAGGTCAGATAATAGAGAAGGTTTATGGCCCTATAAAGTACTGGACACGGTTCAACGTATATGGTACTTTTTATAAAACTTCTGGATTCCTCCTGCGTCGGTTTTTCAGGAACTTGGTAACGTTTCACCAATCATCCTGTTGGCTGAAACTGTCAGTCAAGCTCTGAAGAAGCCAACACACACACGAGCCAACAACAACACAAGCCAATTGTCATGGGTATGTGTGTGAAATAAAAGTGGAGAAACCCAGAATCTGCAGGAAGGTTATTGTTAAATTATAATTTTGTATCTTAGAGTTAACTTGGCAATGTCTATTTTGTATTCTGTGCCTTTTCGTTGTGGTCTGTATTTTGTTTGACCTGAAACTAAAAGGAACAGAACAATAGAACTGTGGTGGTGCACATGTTTATAATAAAGATTCAGTTATAAGAATACCGTGTTATCATTTTAACAGTTATTTCGATGTTTTCACATTACCATTACATTATTTAGTTGAAAGGCACCATATAATTAAAGGTAATAGATGTTACCAACAACTACAAAAACTTAATCAGATACTTCTTTGTACTATTATTTCTCGTTTTTTCAGCATGTGTTCTACTTAAATCCTTTACTCTGACGATATAAGGTAATTAATGTTGTTCTCGTCCATGGGATATCCATAGTTTTTGGAGTTCTTTTAATTAAGAAGGTTAAAAGTAATATGAATAAATATACACAAAAACTTAAAGCTCTACCTCACCAGGCGGCAGAAATAACTGCCGATTGGATCGCTGCTTTTTGAGCGAGTGAATGGTGATGAAGTGTTCGCTGGCGACACACGTAGTTCTGAGAACGCGTCTTTTAAACATTCCTTTCCTAATAGCCTTTTTAATTAAAACAATTGTCGATTGCGAAAACGGCGCCATCTTAAGAGGAGAATTAGTATTTATTATTTCATTAGTAGTTATTAGTGCTAGACTTCGTTCTCATTTCGAAACGCGATGCGTAAAGTGAATAGTGTTAAGTAGCAATGGTGTTAAAACACGCTTTAGAAATTATAAGAGTAGAAAATTGAGCAGCTCTTGGGTTTTTAGGTAATATAGTCGCCTATAAAGAAGGAATTGACATTCCGAGCATGCCACTAAATTTTACTAAAAATGCTAACCTGCACTTGTTAACGAGTAAACATGTAATACTTTCCTTACACTCCTTAATGTGAGCAGCACAGTAGCTGTAACCTAACCAAAGCATCGTAAAACTAAAAGAGAAAAAATATCAGTTACATGTAAAACTGGAGATGTGTATAATTGAAAGACCTGCTAGTTAAGTATTTTGTTTGTAAACATAGCACTGAGCACTGAGCGGGTTCCTTCTTAAACACACAATTTACCAATTTTTCTAGGACGTTTAACGAAATTTGAGTGAATTTTGAGAAATCACTGAGATAAAAATGCTACAACTAAACTGAGACCTGCGAAATTGAAGAACCCTAGATCATCAGATTGGTTGGTTTCAAATAACAGGTGTTAATGGTGGAAAACTAGATTCCAAATGCATGCGAATGTTGAAACATTTTTTTTATCGTCGCTTTAAAAGGTACTACAGGATCTGGACAGATATTTTTAGAAAGATTTCATGCCAAACAATCTATATTATTTCTTATTTTAATCTTTGTTTGGAATACTCCTACCCAGTCCGTTAACAATCCTAGTTACTTTCAAAAAATCGTTTCTTTTCGAAAGTATACGCGCTCCTCACTAAACTCCAGATCTCGAGTAACGGTGCGTTTTACAGCGTCACCGTCGGTACAGATGGAATCAGCTTCGGAACAAAAAAACGTTTTTAATTTTTGCCTGTCCGTTCTCTGTTCACGATTCTTCGACGCTAACTTCGGAACGGTCTGAACTACACGTTTCAAATTTTATTCATTTTTTACAGTCCACTAGGTGCATATTTTAAAATGGCGGCGATCGGACATTGGCGACCATCTTTTTTTTCGATTCTCTACTTTTTTTGAATATTGCTATGAAACAAGATAAGTATCAGCAATTTGATGCTATCGACTTCAAATTTGGCACACATATGAAGCTATTACAGAACCTATTGAAATTGCGGGCGCTGGAGGAACGGGAAGTATTTAAAACATAAAAATAAAAACCGCGTTTGCAAGTGTCGAAGAGAAAGATCATTTCTCGAAAACCCTTTATTCCTGTTAATTTTTTAAAACTGTACAGGGTGCGCCGCAAATTCAAATAGAAAAATGGGTCCCCCTATTACATGACTATATAATCCGTACAGACTGCTAAATCTTTTGTATTTAAGATTTTCACCTATTGCACCGGGTGTTTCCGATATTCCGTGCTATATAAGGTGTCCTAAATTTGTAGATATCGACTTCAAATTTAGAAGAGAAGTAAACCCACTCCCAAACCGTAGAAGAAAAATTTTAAAATTTTTGTTGGTTATTTTGTCTTCCAGAAAAACATGGTTTATGAAAAAACTATTCTCACGATTGGCAAAATTTGGGGCTGTAACTTTCGTTTCATTCATTTTTTCGATTATACAGGGTGTTTTAGTTTTGGACGATAATCTAAAAGATTCTAAAAAATGTTCTTTTCGGGAGTAAATTATTATCCGTAAATTAAAATTTTTAAAAAATATGACTAATCGGTTCAAACGCTGTTATAGACCACATCAAGCACTACAACTTTTGTATTTACGGTTACGTTCAGAGCTATGTACAACCAACAAAAGACTCTTGTAGACGGATCGCTGGAAGAAAAGGGAAAAAACACACTGAACATTCCAAACAGCACCAAGTTGGAATCAAAATATCAGTATGCAAATATGTGTGATCCCACCCCGTGACATAGGTATTGCGTCAAACCTCCCACAACTTCATCAACATTATCTTTCTCTTGGACCTCGAAGTTAATTTGCAGGGAAAAGAAAGCCGAATCCGAATTACAACTGAAATGATCTTTATTAAAAGAAAAGTAACACAACTACACAATTACATGGAAATAATTATTTTAAAATGTACGCCCGAGCCAATAAAAAATACCATGACGTCTCATTAGTAATAGTTTTTGCGCCGCGTTGGGACCCCTCGGGGGGCGCGCGTTTTCTTAACCCTCGTATAGCTGAATTCCGGTTTATCCCAACCTCCAATTCACCTGTTCCCCTTACTTTTTCTCCATTTGCCGTAAAAACTGGCGATCGATTCTATAGCGATACCGACCGACTGCGCCAAACCGACGTAGCTAAACTCCTTGTTCTCTCCGTTGGACAACACGGCACTGTTGCCTATTAGCAAAGTGACCACGTTCGATGCCCCCTTCTGCTGTTCCGCGAAGAAATAGCAGCACTCGACGATCTGAATGTAAGCGTGCATATCTTTGTCCCGCCTCTTTGGGTACTTGATGAACGGGATGGGTGTCCGTTCGTATTGACGCTGTGCTCTGAAAAAGCGATTTCCCCGGTGGAACTGGGATTCCAGCCAGCGGATCGCGTCTCGAGCCTCCAGTTTCTCCTTCTTTAAGTCATCCAGTGCGGAAACCACTACAAAAATTCATTGTCTTAATATACAATGTATGTTTTCAGTGACTGCTCATGGTTATAGTCAAAACAATTTATAAAAAGATGAAATGAAGAAATTTCGCAAAATCGCAAAAAAAAACTAAATCGATCGTCACGAGAAAAAAAAAAGAATCTGGGGTGATACAGATCTGTTTTAGGAATAGAAACGTGAGGAAATAGCCAAACGAGGACCTTAATCAACTTGCAAACTGATATGATCAGTGTTTGTTGAAATTGGAAGAAATATTTTTATTCAAACCCCTTCAAGTCTCGAACAGAAATTTATTTCGTTCGAGTAACCTCTCGTTCGATAACTAATAGGTGTGATCATTATTTCACACTTTTTTTGTTATCTATAGATCAGATCAGATTTTTTTGATCGAAGATAACTTTTCTTCTATTCATTTTATTAAAATTGATCGTAAATGTTCAGTATCTTGCAACAAGTACGATAATGAAATATTATAGCGGTACCAATTATTGGACCACAATTCTACGTTGCAATTCTATGAAAAAGTATAGCTCAAAAGCTAATCTCTCCAGTTCGGAAATCTTCCCCGATAAATATACGGTTTATTCGCAGTGATAGGAACTTTGCAGCTCCAGGTGCGTCTAGGGGAGGTGGAGTGTTACTTGCATGTTCTTTCACAGAGAATCGTTATGTCTCCGTTAACTGGTATTTCTAAGGCTGTTGATTTTGTCGGTTGGAAGATTGCTGTGGGTCGATCCTTTCAGTTCAATGTTTTTGTTTTGTAAATACCACCATCAGTGGGATAATGATTTTGAGTTCTTGGAGTGGTTTTCGGTGTTTATTGAATCAGTAAAAATAACATAATTCTTGCCGACTTTAATGTTCATTTTAAATGCATCTAAACATCTCCCATTCACTTCGACCATTTATTTTTCAGAAGCAACAGGTCTTAAACAATATAATGATAACATGAAACGTTTGCTGGATCTAGTATTTTCGAGCATTCTTTCTCTGACGAGTGTCCTATTGTTATGCCTGTACCACTATGTATTAGCGTAGAAATAATAAGTCTAATCAGACTACAGACATTGGCCTGAAACAATTTAACTTTAGAAAGGCAAACTTTTCTCTAATGCATGATAAGATATTGAGACAGTGAAAGCATACGCACAAGCAATCTTTCAGCGTTGACTCAATATTTGTGCGAATCAATTGATGATTTGGGTTAGACGGATGTAGCATATATGAATTTTCAAAAACCATTTCATCAGATAGATTATTATATTTTATTATCGAAACTTCAAAAACGTTGTCGTTATAAAACTTTCGGAAATGCCTATTTATTAGATCGTAGAGATCTTGTTGAATACGAGGGGTTTAGCTCCCTAGTATTTCATCACACGTCGCGGGGTACCACAAGGATCAAATTTAGCACCTCTCCTTTTAATCATAAATGGTAAGTAGAATTGTAATAAATTGGTAAATGAAGACGATTTAAAACTGTATAACATGATTTATTCTAACGAAGATTGCTTCCTGCTTCAGGGTAACATTAATATATCAGTATATGGTTAATGGAGTAGGTTTAAATGTTTCTAAGTGCATAATTACTCTAGAAAGCTGAAAATAAATTTATTTAATTACCTGATAAATGCAACTGTATTGAATCAATTCGAAGTGAAGTTATAGGCTTTTACCTCAAATGGCGTCAAGAGCTTTGGGTTTTGTAATAATAAGTTGCCGACACTTATTCCTTTTTCAAGAAAAAATACACAGGAGTCGGCGACGGAATGGAGGTGTGGAAAGGTTAGGTAAAGTTTGATGCAGTAAGTAAAAATAAGTGGTTATTTCGTAACTTTTAAATAAATTTAAATTTTAAAACAATTTGAAGGTATTTTTGGTTTCAAAATCAAAAAAGCTATTTGGGGATTGTGAAAGGTTATTAAACAGTATCCATGAAAACATCAGACAACTCTCTGATAAAGTTTCAAAGTACAAGAAAAATACCTGCGGCAGGGATCAGGACGATAAACTTCCTCGAATACACCAACTGCTTGACCATGTAGGTGTACTTGATTAGAGTATCGGCGTCCAATACCAGATAGGGTGACAGGGAGGGCTTGTCGCCGACCCGCGTCTCTAGGGTTCTCACTTCTGCTGCTAACCACAGCTGCCCCATGTGTTTCATTTTGCTGATCTGACCACCTGCACCAGCCAACTTGGTTTCCCCATTTGTGATTACCGATTTTGCGGAGCCGTTCTCTTCTTCCTGGCGCTCCTGAAGAAGAAATATCGGTTAGTGAACAAACATGCATGCAAGGAACTGTATATCAAAATCTACAGTTGCCATTAAAATAATAAAAAAATGTCTATGAAGGGACAGCTAACAATAACAAAGCTTAACTTTGCTATTTGAAAAAAAAAAAACAGCACTCACTCTCAGTGGTATATGCCATTAAAATAAAAAACCATGCGCTTAAACATTTTCTTTACATATAACACTGGAATTTTAATTAACCAAGTGTATCCCTGATCCCCGCTTTGAATGTAACGCCAGTTGCAAAAACTAGTATTATAGGCGCTTATAGTCATTTTCTCTATTTAATGGAAATTAAAGGAAATTAAAAGCATACGTAAAAAGAAAATCAGGAATGCCATTAAATTGTCCAATAGTAACAAACCTTCAATTGTTTTGGCATTTTTTTTACCTTGTTCTTTTTTTTATTCAACCTCGATTTTTTTTTTTTAAATCTGCTACAAAATTCTTTACAAGATCAAAGAATTGTCTACTACTCCATAAAAACATCCGATGCAATTTTCAATAGCTTACAAATGCGTTTTCTGATTTGAACACTTGTGGGTTGTATGATTTTTAAACATGTTACTTAGAAGCTTTGGCAGCATTGGTTCAGCAATATTTGAATTCCCAAAAAGTGAGTCCCTAATTTTTGAAAGATTAAGTTACAGAATATTTCTTATTTTCTTTTATGGTCTAATTTCCCCGAAATAAGGTGCCACTTAAATAACTACCAATTTTTTGTATTTTTTATAATGGAATGAAATTTGATAGGAAATGTCTTCATATTTAAGTAAAAGTATAATAGAATATAGCACAGTACTATTATGTGCGACAGACAAAAAAAGATTTACACCATAATTTTCTCTTCGCATACAAAACGTATTAAAAAAAAAAAAGGCGTCGTCCTCGTTACGAAACTTCGTATCATTAGGGCAGCGAGTGAAGAAAAGGCGGGGGCAAAACGAATTATTCCCTTCGGCCTTATACTTCTTTCTTTCTATCTTCGCTCGCGGCTTCTCCCGAAACGTGAACCCTCCTCGTTCCTCCGCCCCCGGGACGTCTTAATTAAAAGCGCCCCGGGGGTGAAGGGGGGACGGCGTCGGTACCGGCGGCGCGCCGGCGGCCGCGTCTCGACGCGTCGCGGGATTACACAAACCGGATGCGATGTAATTACGCGCGTTCTCGCGAAAATTGCCGAGGCCCGGCTCATTTGCATCTATATGGATTCGGGTGCGTTTTCCCGCACGAACGACCCCGCTCCGGATGCATTCCGGGGTCTGTTCCGGTGGCCGTTTCCGGACCAGCGACGCTCTAATGAGGCAGGGGCGCTCCTAAGCCGGAAAATATGGAAATTGGTTTTTTTTCGGCGCCCGACGTAGGAATTTCTCCGAGGAATCGGCGCTTGATTGGGTTCTATAATTTTTTTTTTCGTAGGCGATATCTTGCGATAAGAAAATCGCCACGCGATAAAGGAAATTAAAAATAATACTATATGGAGTGTTCCATAATAAAAAGCTCACTCATCCTTATTTAAAATACAAAAAATGGGTTTTCTTCATTTTTATTCAAACTGCTTTAGATATTTTGTTGAATGGTGCATAGAATACGTTGAATAATTTTATTGAAAAAAATGGTACGCCATTGTTGTTTTCAAAAATATATGACATTTTTAAGGTCGCGATTCATTTCTTGGTACAAACTTTTTATTGTCCGACGAGGGATTTCCAATTAAAAAAAACATTTATATGCATATCGTCAGAAGCAAAAGATTTGAAAAAGGGGTTGGAGAACAATTATATCCACAATATTGTGCATTTCAATCTTTTTTCAATAAGGTTTCACTTTGCTAAAAAGAATTCAATTGATTCTAAATTGACCCTCAAAGCAATCCAAAATAATCAAGAAAATCAACTAAACTAAAATTTTGAAAATCATCCGTGGAAGGACACAAAGTCCAGTAGTGGCTTGCCATTTTATTGGATAAAAATATTCTTTGCCATGCTTACTCCGACGTTTGTGGTGAAAATAGAAAAAAAATTCACAAGCAGTTTCAATGAAAATGAGAAAAACCCGTTTTTTATTCCAACACCCTGTATACATTGATATAATCTTTTTTTTGGTAAAGTCATCCAAGAATCAGCATCTCATTATGAAGCACTCTGTATATATATAAAAGCTATTTAAAATAACAATTAAATAAATCCCCAGTTACACGATATCTCGCGTATTTTAAATTCAACTGACCGTGGAACTTTCTTCTAAAAATGGGTTATTTTTATTATGCCTAATTCTAAAATTCATTTTTTAGAAGTTGATCTACTTTTTGCCTATTATGCAAAAATTGGGCTACTTGTTTTTAGAGAACAGTATTTTTTCTAATAATAGCGTATGACCTTGTATGTTTTAGTTTTTTTTTTCAATATAACAAATTTTAAAGCCTTTTAATATTTAATATTATCAATGTAGTTTTCAGAAGATCTATAAAATTTTCCAATACTTCCACATAATCGATAACAAACCAGACCATAATAGACCAATTTTTTAAAAAGATTATTGTTACTTCCTAAATCAACATCAAGTGATTTGCTTTACCTTGAAATATGTTGCACACCCTTAATTTGCCAAACCTTCGAATCTTGCCTCAATTTTCTAAGAAAGTGTTAAGAAGAGACGGAAGAGAACCATCTTGATCGCCAGCAATTTCTGGTAAATAACACTTTAGAGTGGTGTTTCGTGAGTTGGGTAATGGCGAGTGCTGGAGCAGTCCATTATATATCACTTTAAGAAGGCAAAAGAAAAACACTGCAGTCGTCTCACGCTACAAGAATTTTTACACAAGCTTTGCAACCTCTGATCTACCATCCAGTTATTTAAAGTGCCAATTGCCAATATCCATTTTAAGGATTATCTCTCAATTAAGATTGAGTAACAACATTTTCTGAAATTCGCCTATAAAGGCTGCGCCTACTTTAAACCCGATCAGATTTGCTCTGTATGTAAACACTAATCAATTTGAAATAATGTAACACCTTATATTCACTTGTCCGATGTATAATGTTCCCCGTACCCTGGAGTTTTACAATACCTGTGTCACTGCCTTAAAAATTTGAATTCACGTAAGTCAAAACGTCTTGCTTATCCAATTATATATATATATATATATATATATATATATATATATATATATATATATATATATATATATATATATATATATATATATATATATATATATATATATATATATATATATATATATATATATATATATACCCGCACCATTCTAAGAAACGAGTCAGTAGTCAGTGGTGGCAAGTGAGAAAAATTTGAACGTGTTCTGCAATCATTGCAAAATAAAATTTACCTTAACTTTAAACAAGAACTAAGAAAATGGAGAATTATTAATTTTCTCAATTATCTGTTCATGACAAACATCAAGCGTGCACTTTAACAGATCATTCTGAATGCGTTTGGGAATGACTTTAAATATCGAAGAATTTTTAGGTGGTGCTCACATAATAATCGGAAAGCCAATTCAACGCAACGCAACGCAAAATTTAATACAATTAATAATTTTTGACACATTTTCAGAATCTAATTAAGATATGGGTTGACCCTAATCACGCAAATTCCATACAATTATGAAAGTAGCTTTTAGGATTTTCATGTCTTTTTATTTTCAAACTTAAATGCTCTAGATCGGTGACTCCTAGTTCCGTCCACAGCATTTTTTATTGTTACATCCACAAACCCGTTCGTTTTTTGAATAAATGTCTTTATTAAATTGCTTGTCTTTACTAATTTGCTCTACTTTCAACGGTACTATCTGGTAATGGCCCACCTTGTGCTTTTAATTCTAAGTTTAATTCGTATGAATATTTACAAAATGTCTTCACATTAAATAAATTAAAGACTACCCCATAGTTCATGGTGAATATAAACTGTCAGAAATACACAAAAGCAGAAGCAAACGCACTCTATTATGATTGTTTTTACGTTCAACATGTCTCGCTCTAACCCAGAATAGAATAAAAAATTCATTTTTACTAATTACGCACATTTAAGAAAAAAGGGATTAGAATGATTTCAGAACGGAACATATCTTTGGCATTAATATTAGGGTCAAATATATTTATAGCACACCTAAATAGTCGAGTTTCTTTTTAAGAAACACATTTTGTTGCCATCGAAATATTCCATATTTCACTTTGTTTTATTATCCCTTTAAATAACAGAAAAAATCAGATAATTGTGATTGATTCTTCAATTCTCTTTTAAATAATCCCGAGAGAATAATACAACATAAAAAAAATTCAACGCAAAATGATTATAATTTTCTGCAAAAAACCCTAAGAGAACAAAAAAAAAAGTTTTCCGAAAATATGTTGTCCAATAAACACTACTAAATAGGAAACTCACCAGTTCTTCCATTATAGCAGTCGCCGTGGTACCATTCTCTTCCACAGAGTTGTCAGATTTACATGTCAGAATACTAAGGGTTTCGTCAAACGTAACTTCGGTTTCCTCCACTCCGCGCAAAACTCTGGCAAACGACATAAGTTTGACCATTCTTATGACAGTCTCTTCTTTGCTGGTGATATTTTTCCTGGACAAGTACTCCCAGTCAAAGTCTTTCTGCGTGTCCTTGAACATATCCAAACCTTTCAGAACCACATCTTCCGAAAGCGGAATTTGGTTATCTTTTTTCACTATTTCCGATACCTGCGATAAAATATTTTCATTATTAAATCCGTCAAATCTAAAAAATTAAATACACACTTTCAAGTTGACTCCAATCATCTTTTGTTGGTTAAGATTAATATTAATTAAGTTGATAAAATACACTATCTGCCGGATTAGGCTCTTGGTGTTCAGTCCGCACAATTTTATAACTTCCGTGTCAAGTCTAAGCCAATCATTAAGAATTTTGATGCTTTGAAGCGAGCCCTCTTCTGCTATTATCTCAAGCATGTCGTTAACGTTCATCCTCTGAACCTTTTTGATAACACCATCTTTGGTCTTTGATTCGTCTGATTCGTTAGCCACATTTTTAGATGTCACTAAATGTGGAACAGATTTTTCGTTAACAGACTCATCGGACACCTTAAAATTAATTATAAAAATAAATAACATCTTGGTGAAACCTTGCAGTACAAACCTTTATAATGTCAACATCCTCATCGGAAGACCCAACCAGAATATCCTCAGCATCCGAAATAAATGAATCATCCGAGCTGCTGTAGTCTATATTGTTTTCAGTGTCACTCAAATCTGAGTCTTCATCACTGTCAATCTTCAATGCCTTTCTTCTCCGAAGTTTGGTGTTGGATTTCTTTTTGCCCCCACTCATTAAATCCTTTAAAATACCATGACCTTTAATGGGTCTACTTTCCTTAGGCAAGGGATAATTAAGTACAGCCTCCTGAATATGATTTGTGATGTTCTGAATTATCTGGGAGTAAATACTCAAGGTAAATGCAATTAAAGTAGACAGTTGGGGAGAATTGGTTTCACGAAGCTTTGCAATTGTGAGTAGACATATGACTGCAATTTTGAAGAGTGTCTGATCATCCAAGTAGCTTAAGTGGGACTCAGTCTCAGTGGAATCTACATCTGATTGATTTTCTCCTGATTCACTGGCAACTGGTTTGCTAAAAGTCAAACACTCCTCTAGATTTTTATAGGTTTGGTGGCAAAGACTGTAGACCTTGGTAACTTTCTTGTTATAGTACCATATATCAATCAGAAGCAGAAATCTGAAAAACAATAAAGGTAAACTATAGAGGACCAAATAATTCATAGCAAATTTTAGTTAATAGCATAGATATCTAATCATTATGTTCATTTTAACATGGAGTCAATATCTTGATGGGCTGAGACAATGTCGCCAGTGCTGGTCATCGCTGAGGGTTTGTCACAGATACACCAAACACAGAATAATGTTTTTATGTATTCAGAAAAAAAGAAATTTAACTCATTATATGTTAACAAAACTCCTTGCTAAAATTAGAAATTAGAAATCCCTTTTTTATGGCAACCTGGAAAGTTTTTCACCCTAATTTCACCTGTGTCTTGTATTAGGCTGCTTTTGCTTATTTTTTGTACAAAAAGTGACAATAACCTGTGCTGTCCCTTCTACTTGGACGTCTGTGGTCTATAGGGTCCAAAATAATTGCATGACAAGCTGACACTAGCACATAACAAAATATTAATGTACTTGTGAAAATATCACTTAGTTTGAAAGAATATTTTTCAACATTTGAAAATAAAACATTACAGTACAATACATAATACTATCTATTTAACAACACATCAACACATAGGAATTAAGATTCAACTATTAGACTTACCTTGCGAGAAATTGCTTGATGGTCTCTGATTTGCCTAGCTCCACTATACAATCTGCCTCTTTATCAACAGTTGGAAACTGTTCAATAAATTTAGCATTTTTTTCAAACAAACTAAGCAAATTGTTGCTTGTGCCTTCAAATGGAAATTTGCAAGCAAGACACCGCATATAGTAATAAGTAGCTCCCAGAAAATTGTTCTGACTCATGGCCAAAGTTCCCATTTGATTATGGGGCATTCCATATTCTGGCTTGTAAGACACGGCTTGCAAATAGTATCTCGTGGCTATTGTGTGCTCCCAATTTGGATATATTTCTATCTTGTATCTTGAAAGATCTCCTAAATATATCAAGCACTGATGAACAGATTGCTTGGCCCACTCAACAGATTTTGAATCACCCTCAGCAAATTCATTGTCGCAATCAAAAATGATCTCAAAGTCAACTATGTTTTTCAGTTTAATGTTAAACTGACACTGAAGTTTTGAAATTATGTGATGATAAAATCCCACTCCTGAATTAATATATGCTTGAATATTAGAAATTTCCTCTTTTGTATAGTCCTTTTTCTTCAATTTTTTAGCAGTTGAAATTACATCGTAAAAGGTCTTTCTCCAAAGCAGTTCTTCAGTTTTGCGACCATATAAAACGGGATCGGAAAATATCAGCCGTTCACAATACTCGCAAAATTTTCGACGTTGGGCTTGCAAGCCAGGGTTAAACAAGTCTCCGATAGATCGGACACAGCTTCTGGCATCATCTAAGCGTTTAGCTTGATCACTTATAGTCCTAGAACGAAAGCGACATTTATTTTGATATATTTAAGTATTTCAATACTGTTAGGGTACCGATAAAGTTTTTTTGAGAGCTCTTCGCCCTGTTTTTGTTGAATATCTGTGGGGTTATAAATTTTCTTCATTTTTTCAACTCATTTTTGTCCCAGTTCCTGGTCAAGAATTCAACAATTGCTTTGTAATTTCGACTATCTCCGCGATATGATCGTAAAAAATATTCATTGTAACATTATTAAATTTATAAAAATATTTCAACACCATCACAATCACAATTTCTTATCGAAATGCATGACATATGACAGAATGAAGAAAATATAGAACACAGATTTATTTCCTCTTCTTCATAATTGGGCGTGTTAGCTAAGGGCACTTGCTGATGAGCGCCAACCCTTGAGGATTAAATATCCAAACTCCTATTATGTATTGTTTGGATGTTTTCCGCTATTTAGTAATAATCGTCAAATAAATTTCAGAGTATTGCTTCAAGTAAAGATGCTAAGATATTAAATGTGTGTGGGAACTTTCTTGCTTTCTACATTGCGAGAAGTATTAAGAAGAATATGCAGTGTACCTAACCTTATCTCTTTAAAAGTATTTTGGAATATTTACATTTAAATTTTTGGAATAGTAGGAGAATGTCGGGGTCCGCGGCACAGTTCAAACAAGATATGCCTCCGCCGGGAGGTTACGGGCCTATAAATTTTAGGAAAGTACCCGCTAAGAGATTATTAAGCGGTGAGTTTGTATCATTGAATTACATAATAATCTTTTCATCCGTCACTGTCTCTTGTAGGGTACGCTATATTCGGAGGTTACGTCGGAATTACTTTAGGTGCTTTTTATTTGTATACGTTAAATTACAAATCTGTGAGGGCAAGAGAGCTGGAAATGAAATCGGCCAGTTTTGCTATATATCCAATGTTGTTGGCAGAGAGGGATCGAGCATTTCTTAAACAGCTGAGACGTAATCGAGATGAAGAGGCTGATCTCATGAAGAACGTAGAGGGTTGGAAGACGGGCACTTGGTATGGCGAGCCAATTTACCAAACTTTGGAACCTGACACATTGATTGAACCTATGGCATATGAGTTTTTCGTGCATGGAAATTTTAAAGATTTCTCTAAGAGAGCCTTGTTGCCATATCTTTCATAGTTATGTTGAGCAAATGTTATTAATGCTTAAGGGTAGTTTCTGTCATTAGCAAATATTTGTAGGCAGGTCTTTTCATTATTAATAAACCAAATTTAAGAACTTGTTCATGTTTATTGATTAAGTCCAGTTTCCATAGAAACCAATAAATAAGTATACTTAAATTTTTGATAGTTTTTGTAAAATATATGTGTATAAGATGGATTCAAAGGACCGAAATTGCAAAGCAGATGAGATAGATGATGAAAAATATTGGAAACCTCAGTATAAAGGTGACAGTAGAAAGTGGTTGTTAGGAAATGGTCTCACTACATTTGCTGCATCATTTCCACTGTCAACAATGAAAGAAACTTTTGTGTGGAGTAATCCACAGGATGATGAAAACAATATCGGTAATAACTAAAAATTTGAATGCAGGGTGCACCACTGAGAAAACTAACTAATTATATTTTTTCAATTCCTTAGAATCTGTAGTAATATATTTGTTCCTTCTTCTGACAAAAAGTTAGGTTTATATCGTGTAGCATATCTGTATTTTTCCTTTAATCATTTACAATATCAATTTGCTAAGATAATAAGCAGATTATTATTATAAATGCATTAAAATATATGAATAAATATTGTGATTAAAGAATAACAGAATTTATATTTTTCAAATGGAAGCATTCAATTTGGGGAATTAAGAATTGGTCAACTCATGATCTATGAAACAATTGTGTTAGTAACATTATTTAAATATTGTAAACACATTGTAGTTATTTTCAAATTTTAAGTGACAATATTTCATTGGTAATTCTTGTTTGTTTTTAATTTGATTACAATGCTCACCTCAGGTTAATTATGATTCAAAATAAATAAGAACTAAAAGTTCAGATTTTCACGAAATTATATATTTTCATTTTTTTTTTACAAAACTTCTGGATTCCTCCTGCATCGGTTTTTTCTGAGTCGAAATTGCTGACGTTTCGCCAATCATTCTGTTGGTTTCTTCAGAGCTTGAGAGCCAGTTACCGTCAAGCTCTGAAGAAGCCAACAGGACGATTGGCGAAACGTCAGCAATTTCGACTCAGCAAAAACCGACGCAGGAGGAATCCAGACGTCTTGTAAAAAGTATTACAGTAGCTTGTGGACTTTTTCTTTGAAAAATTATATATTTTCACATAACATTTTTGTCGACAACACCGTGTCTTTATCAAATATAATATTTACAAACTACCTGTTACTACATATACTGAAAAATGACAATAAAACCTTAATTAATGTTGTGAGAATTTAAGTATAATAATGGAGAGGTATTTAAATCTAATTGATCGTTAAGCAATATATTTGAATGTCTCATTTTATTAATCTCTATGGCTTCCAATAAGTTTAATTTTCTATTTTTTGTGGCTGTATGTAAGATATCAAAATTGTCGTCAAAAATGTGTTTTTCTGTGTTTAAGTGTGTAGCATAATTAGAATCTAGACTATTGTTTTTAAACGCTGTTTTATGTTCGTTAATGCGTTTCTTGAAGGATCTACCTGTTTGTCCAATATAAATTTTAGGACACAATCTGCATTTCAACTTGTAGACACCTGATTTTTGAGATTTTGGACATTTCGTTTTATTGTTTTTTAAAAATGTTCCTATTGTGTTGTTAGTTCTGAAAGCTATTTTTAAAGCAAATTTTGGACAAACGCTTTAAAGCTTTTTGGTTAGTTTTGGTTAGTTAGTTAAATTTAACTATAATGGACGGAATGTAGCCGTTGTTCAGTGCAATTTGTTTAATGATATTAAGTTCTTTGAAATTTTCTGTTGAGAGTGGCGTATTAAGAAGTCTGTGTATAAAAGAGTGAAATGCAGCCATTTTGTGTGTATAAGGGTGATTTGAGCTGTTATGTATGACTGTGTCCGTGTGTGAAGATTTATGGTAAATGGAAAAATCTAATTTGTTTTGCGTTTTCGTAATAGTTAAGTCTAAAAAATTAATAGAATTATCCAGTTCAATCTCGATAGTAAATTTTATACGATTATGTAATGTGTTAATGTAATTTAAAAAAAAATTCAATTGTCTGTCCGTTCCAAGCAAGCAAGCAAAGATATCATCCACGTATCTATACCACCATAGAAAACTTTTACTTAAAGGATGCTCTAGTATAATATTTTCCAAATTATCCATAAAAATCTCGGCTAACAAAGGACTAAGTGGGTTTCCTATAATCAAACCTTCCTTACAGATTATTAAATTCAAAATAATTTTGGTGTAAAGATACTATTAAGCAATCTAATAAATTTTGTTTCACCAATAGGTTAATCTGTTTCCGAGTGAGGATAAAATCTATTAAATCTATCAAATCCATAGGTGGAATACTGGGAAATAAGTTTTGTACATCAAAAGACAATAGTGTTGCGTTAGAAGGGATTTTGATATCTTTAATTTTGTTGATTAATTCAGCAGAATTTTTTGTTGCAAATTTTTGTTTAAAATATATGTAGAACTTTAAAATATTTACTAATTTTGTTGAGAGTGTAACTGCTGAAGCTGTTACATAAGACACGACTGCTCTAATGGGCATATCTTGTTTATGTAATTTAACTAAATAATATAATTTCGGCAGTTGTCGATTCATAATTGTTAAAAAATAGTTGTCTTTGTCACTAAATAGAGTGGAGTTAGTAATTACTTCCTTGACTTGTCTTTGATATCACTCGGTAGGATCGTGTTTGATACATTGGAAAAGTTCTGGTTTAAGAAAATTGTTGGTTTTTGAAATATATTCTTTGAGATCGATAGCTATGACTGTCTTCCCTTCATTTGCACGTGTAAATATTATGTTATTTTCAGAAGCTTTGTTTTCGTTTTTACTAGTTACATTTGAGAAATTTCTTGGTGTTTGTGGTTATCTATTAATTGAGAGTTTATTATATTCGCTAATACATGTTTGTTTAAATTAGAATCGTTTATGTCCTGAATTGCTGATTCAAAGTCGATCCCCAAACAGTCTAATTCTTCATTAATTTTCGAGTACTGTACCTAAGTTAAAGTTGAAACCTTTTTCCAGAAATTCATCTTCATTTTTAGAAAAAGTTGTGTCTGTTAAGTTTATGAACCTGTTGTAAAATTGGTGGTCGGTATACTTTGTAATAAGTGGCTTGCTGTTAGATATTTTTGTTTTAGAAATTAATTTGTCTAACTTTAGTTTTTTTCTAAGAAATCAAGTGTGTAAGATTCTAGGGATTAAGTCTATGAGACAATTCAGAATGTATTTCCTTTACATAAATGTTGTTTGTATCCCGTTTTCTGTACTCGTGTCTTCGTTCTTCCTTCATCCATTTCGTCTGGCCTTGGATCTGGGCTTACCTTGCAGCGGGACTTCTGTTGTTGGTTTTTAATTTAATAAACTTGGGAAAAACCTTATTTTCTAGATATTTGTTAAAAAACCAAATGTTTTGGGAACATATTCGGCAACAACAAAATTAAATTTGCAATAAAAACTTTTAAATTAATCAACAAAATTAAAGATATCAAAATCCCTTCTAACGCAACACTATTGTCTTTTGATGTAGGTACAAAACTTACTTCCCAGTATTCCACCTATCGATGTGATAGATTTAGTACATTTCACCCTCAGTCGGAAACAGGTTAACCCATTGGTGAAACAAGATTTATTAGATTGCTTAATAGTATCTTTAGACCAAAATTATTTTGAATTTAATGGACAGATATACATCTCTAATGAAAGTTTGATTACGGGAAACTCACTTAGTCCTTTGTTAGCTGAGACTTTTATGGTATAATTTGGAAAATATTATACTAGAACATCCTTTAAGTAAAACTTTTCTATGATGGTATAGATACGTGGATAATGTCTTTGCTTGCTTTGTTGGAAAGGACAGACAATTTAATTCTTTTTTTAAATTACATTAACTCATTATATAATCGTATAAAATTCACTATCGAGATTGAACAGGATAATTCTATTAATTTTTTAGACTTAACTATTACGAAAACGCAAAACAAATTAGTTTAGATTAGATAAATTAGATTAGATTAGACCATAAACCTTCACACACGGACACAGTCTTACATAACTGCTCAAATAAGCCTTATACACACAAAATGGCTGCATTTCACTCTTTTATACAAAGACTTATTAATACTCCACTCTCAACAGAAAATTACAACAAAGAACTCAATATCATTAAAACAACGTCTACAATCCGTCCATTATCGATAAAATTATAAATAAAAAACTAATCCAGACAACAGACAACACTAAAACGAAATGTCCAAAACCTCAAAAACCAGGTGTCTACAGGTTGAAATGCGGATCTTGTCCTAAAATTTATATTGGACAAACAGGTAGATCCTTCAAGAAACGCATTAACGAACATATAAGAGCGTTTAAAAACAATAGTCTAGACACACACTTAAACGCTGAAAAACACACAACACAAAAGAAACACAGAAACACAATAGAAAATTTCAAAGAACTTAATATCATTAAGCAAATTGCACCGAACAACGGTTACAATCCGTCCATTATCGATAAAATTATAAATAAAAAGCAAATCCAGACAACACTAAATCCTATTTATCCAAAACCTATTACAGAACACGGACAATTTAAATAATTACATACATAAGAGAACCTCGCCAAAAAGCTTTAAAGCGTTTGTCAAAATGTGCTTTAAAAATAGCTTTCAAAGCTAACAACACATAGGAAAATTAAAAAAAAAAATAAATAAAACGAAATGTCCAAAATCTCAAAAATCAGGTGTCTACAGATTGAAATGCGGATCTTGTCCTAAAATTCATATTGGACGCATTAACGAACATAAAAGAGCGTTTAAAAACAATAGTCTAGATTCTAATTATGCTACACACTTAAACACATAAAAACACATTTTTGACGACAATTTTGATATTTTACATACAGCCACAAAAAGTAGAAAATTAAATTTATTGGAAGCCATGGAGATTAACAAAATGAGAGATTCAAATGTGTGCTTAATGATCCATTAGATTTAAATACCTCTCCTTTATTGAACCTAATTTTCCACCTTATTAATTAAGGTTTTATTGTCATTTTTCGGTATATATAGTAGCAGGTAATTTGTAAATATTACATTTGATAAAGACACGGTGTTGTCGAAACAATTGTCATGTGAAAATATATAATTTCGTGAAAATCTGAACTTTTAGTTCTTATTTATTTTGTTAAATGTATTTTCATCAAGGAAAAGCCACCTCAGTTCAATGATTGCAGAAGGCATATTTTAGTTTAATTAGTTTTCTCGTAAACTAAAGTAATCTCTCCAAAGATACCCTGTGTAGATAGATATTGTTAGTTTGAATGACAGTGAATTATATTACCAGGCAAAAGGAAAAATTTGTTTCTGAAGCAATTCTATGAAGCAGCAATAAAAGAAGTAGTTGATGAGAATGCTCCTAAACCATGGTCCGCAGAATACGGTACTGAATACGATGAAGAATATGTCGTACCAGGTTTTCAGGCGAAAAATGAGCTCTATAATAGGAACACGGAGGTAGGTGAGTAACTTTTACCCACATTAATTTTTTTAAAGTAAAAGTTTATTGCAGCTTTTTCAAAGACACCCACTTTATTCTGCCGCACATGTCTCTTTTTACAACTTCAATTTGCAAAATAACTCAAGCGGAGTACCCTCTTACGGTGTAACAAAGGTGATGGATCCAAGAAAAACTTTTCATAGAAATGCTGGTTTTTCAAAACCCATTGACGAATGCCTGGATGAAAGTCGTTGATCTGCTTTTAATAAATGTTCTTTCGTGCTAAGTATATAGCACATTCACATTTACGTAATACAGTTATGAATTAATAATTTGATTTTATTTAAAAAAATCAGTGATTCTTTCCAATTTAAAAAGACAGCCGTATCTTTGGTTCTAGGCATAGAACAAATACATTTCCGTTTCGCGTCAACCGCGCCATCTAATGTTAAATAATAAAACCCAATCATCGGTCCGTTTCGATCGAAATCTCGCATTGTTTGCCACCTTAACTTAGAATTAAGTTTTAAAGTTACGGTATGTAGGTACGTCGGCAATAAATTTGGAGAACTTGATTATTTAATAAAGTAAATATATTGAATATATGGACAAAAATTTCGTTTAATTAAATATTCCTGCTCATGATGTCTCGGTGTCGATGGAGTTGTCCTTGACGTCCTTTTCGTTTACGCATTTGATTTCGTAACAACAGTCAGGAAAGGGCTTCGATAATATACCAGGCATGACGTAACATGGCGGCCGAGCTTGTATTGGGGCACATCTAAAGAAATAACCATTTTTAAGCAGAAAAGTTCGAGTAAGCATTTCGGTCTAATTACGAGCTTACCCACTGAGTAGAATATCTCGATCTTCTTGACAAGTTGCAACGGCGCAAAGGTCGCCAATTCTTTTAGTTTCGCTCTTTTCAAAGGAGCCTAGTTCATACATTCCGCTGTAACAATACCCATCTAAAAAGTTTTATATTGAAATTCTTGAGAAACGTTGAATGGTACTCGAACCTGCGTCGGGTGTTGATGGATCGCGTTTTATAAGCCCTACCCACGCAAACGCACCATGACTTGCTAACAAAGTTGTTATAAACAATGTAATGGGCGACATATCTTGTCCAGTGTAAAGAGAGTTATTAAATCTTACCCGGCACTTAATTCGAACTTAGCCGATAACCTCGTGCCATTCACACGAGTAGCTAGATTACAAGTTACGTTCTACGTCTTGATTGGTCATCGTGCTTATCCGTCGTTGTTGAGGTTATGTTATGTGTATGTTTATGGTATGGTGTCATTGGTTTCGTGTTTGGGGTTGAGTTGATGGTCAAATCAAAGCGAGAAAAATTTTGGGAATTCCTGCCAAGTGCCAAAAATTTGTATATTTTTAATGGCTTAGATTCTTTCAGTAAAAAGACTAATTTATTTTGTCCTGCCGTCGTGTCGCCTTGGAACAATAAAACAATAATATTTGTGATAGGTTTTATTCTAATCAATCCAATTTAAATAAACATAGAAAGATAGTGCGTAATCTCAAGTCCAAGCTTGTTTCGTATGATAAATCAAAATATATGTACAAGTGTTTGGAAACAAACTGTAACAGTTCTTTTCGTGATAATGTAGGATTAAAAGTTTATTTAACTGATGAGCATAGAAAACAGATTGAATGTGAAGAGAAGGAATTTTCAAATAAAGAAGGTACATATACTTTATAAATGGGTAAAAGTATGGCCCGGAAGACATTAATAGAAAAAAGAAACAATTCCAGTTATGTTTTACCGACCAAATTAAAATATAAAAAAAAACAAATATTATTTTTGCACTAGATCTGGTAAGAAACAAAAAATACTTACCTTCCTATATTTCCTAATCCTGATTTTACTTCAATTTTATTCTTAGGGAAAGTCCAAACCAAAAGCTTAAATAAAAGACTTCAAAAAAGTCAGGGATCATGCAAATTAAACAAGTACTGCATTAGTATGATCAAGGATATTGAAGTAGAAAATTTATTAGTGACCTGGATTAAATCTCACTATGGTCACACGATTGACTTACAGCATATAAGGCTTGCCCAGATGGACAAGTCCATAGTAGCATCTAAACTTACATTAGGAGTCTCGCCGTCAAGGTTAGTACTAAATATCTCAAAACATTCGCAAATGTTTAATTGCGGTGAAAAGTTTTTCAGTTTACCATTTTTGTAAAGTAAAATGATTAGATAAAAGCTTGGATGTGCTCCTAGAATATGTTAGGGATAAGGCCGTTCATAGAATTATAAAAAATATTAAAGGTAAGTACACTATTCACACAAAAAATATTTTGACAAGACATAGAGCTGCTCTAATCGATAAAGAGGATAATAATAAATATTTAATTAGTACTCCATCTCTCAATAAGGAAATTAAAGAAATTTATTGTATAAAAAGACTTCAAAGTCAAAGCTGTTGTGCTTAAATGTGTAACGGTTGTAATATGTGTTACCACACATATTCTTGCTCTTGCAGTGATTTTTCAATTCGAAATTTTATATGCAAACATTCATTTTGTCGCTATGTTTTACAATAAAGAAACTAAATTGACAGAATCACAGCAAATGTTATGTGAAGAAAATAAAAGGGGGACAGTAACTTATTAGAAAGGAATGTTGGTAACTTTAAAGATTTAAATGGGGATTTTTCTGCTCGAGTATTATCTACAATGAATTAGTTGCAAAATACTGATCCAGATACTTTGAATGACGAGGTAATTCTGCAAATTCAACATCATTTAGACATAATTGACAAATTAGTTGATTTACTTAACAGTTCCACTGATTCATTCGCAGCAGTTCACTCTAATGAGCCTGTAAATAAGAAGATTCAAAAGCAGAATAGACTTTTTTCAACTCAGAAAAAAAGGAAAACTAATAAAAATCAATCTAAAAAGCCATCCGTTTTAGAAACTGTAGCAATAATTGCACATTTAAAAAGTAATTTTAATCAACCATATGTTTCCTATAATTCGTCTTTAGAAATTGTAAAAAATTCTTATTCCGTTTTTTTTTGTTTTTGTACAAAGTTGTTTTAATACTATCATTATTGTAGTTTGTAGGTGAGTTTTAGGTACTAGATAACTTTATGTGTTGTAATGAAATACCTAATAAATGTTTGTAATGAGTATAATATCATGGTATTGGATTTTTATTCCTATAATATATAATCTAAAACAATACCTATACAACAATACCACAGACTTATTTCATATTTCTGTGACAATACAACATGCATGTTCGTTAACACAAATTAAGTCTCCTTTTTTTTAAAAAAGAGCGCGGTCTATCTATCCAGTTAAAACGACGCGTAAGCACGACCAATCAAAACACGGAACGTGACTTGGGAATTAGCCGTTCGTGCATTCACTAACCGTTTGCTACTATATACGTAGGCAGTAAGAAGTCATTTTATTCTAATGTTCTGTTCAACGTAGCTCCATTTCGAATTGGTGTAAAACGCGCGAAAATGGTAGAATGTTTAATGTGGGTATCTACCAGTTGACGTAATCTCATTCAACCACTTAATGTGGTTCACATTAGTGAAACTCTCTAGTGGCAAACCTGGTATATTATGAAAGTCGCAAGGTCAAGGTTTGAACCGTTTCCAAAACTCTGATAAGGGAGCTTTGTCCGACGTAAGTAAATCACAAACTCATTTAACCATGTTGTTATTAAGGGTTATCCTCTTTATTATTTTTGCAAATCTGGTTGGGACGGTGGACGGTCCCGACAAATCGGCCAATCTTTTCCAGGGACGAGTGAATTGCCCTCCGGGACAGAGATTTGTGCGGTCTAAGAGCGGCGGTGCGTGCAGAACGCCAGTAAAAATAAAATTCCACTAAGTTCAACGTAAGTTTACGGCCTACCTTTGGTGACAATCATGTAGCTACTTCGAGTGGTTTGCAGTATTTTTGCAGGCTGGCTATATATTACATTATATTGGACAGCCCCGTTTTAAAATGCCCTTATAATTTGCTAGAGATATATTTATATAATATATTAAACTTAAACTGCTTGTAAATAATTTGTGTTTACCATAACAATGGATTTATATAAAAATTTTAATAAAGTGTGAGATTTACTGTAGTCTTCTTTTTGCACTCATCAAGGAACTGTCGAGGTGTTTAGTAGTTTTGCAAAGTGCTGTGCAAGGTGGTCACAATTAATTACATTAAAATAACTGCAATTTTGTTAATAGTTCGAAAAATTTATACAGGTGTTTTTTAAGTAATCTAATCTTTTAAAATCAAACATTAATGGTATTAAACTGATATTTAAAATAAAAATATCAAATAGCTAAATTGACCTTAGCTTTCTTAAATTAAACCCAACGTTGCAAAAATGGATATTTCATGTTAATTTCAAAATAGTACACTGTAAAACCTATTTACGCTATTCACCTCTCTAGAAAACCTCGTACAACACTAACAATACCGCTTGTGAGCTATTGTTGTGACTCGGTTATGTTTTGTTTGTAAACTGGGCCGATTTAAATTAATAAGTAATAATGAGCAAAAATCTTTATTAGATTAGACGATAAACAAGATATGCTGATTCACCCGATGTTATTTTCTAACTTACCGTCCATTTCAAATATCGCTTGTCAAGATGTCGGTAATTGTACCATATACGATCTAACAAACAATAGCTACAGAAGTATCAAATAAGAGTGTAAGATAATAAATTAAAAGAATAAGAAATAGTAATCAAATCACATTTGAGGCTGTCACTAAAGTTAGATTTGCATTTGGATTCAGATGTGCAAATATGACAGTGGACCAGTTCGTTACTTATCCAAATTAAAAACATATTCCTATGGACATGCTGGGTAAGTATGCACGGAAATAATTTAACGAAAATCTCAAAAATCATATCCAATGTTAGTATACAGAAAATAACTCCTTTTCCGCTCGCATCACTGCAAAAAATAATTTAATTACTATTTCGCAATCTCGAAAAAAATCTAACGTCCCAGAGATTCAAGCAGACCATGAAAGAGCTTCAAAATTATGTATTACTCGACCACCTTGAAACGGTCGGGAAGATATAAAACTACCCCTCCGTAATGAAATATCCAAAAGTTCGATATATTTATTTTGCAATCGCAAAAAAATCTAAAGTCCCAGATATTCAATTAGACCATTAGAGAGCCACTAAGGAGCGCTTCGTGAAAATTATATATTGTTCAATCACCTCGAAACGGCCGGGAAGATATAAAACTACCCCAATAATGAGACACCCTAAAATTCGTTTTATTTATTTATTTACTTATTTTATTTTATTATTTATAATGAGATATCTTAAATTTCGTTTTATTTATTTCGGAATCTCAAAAAAACCTGACGTTCGAGATATTGAATTAGACCATTGAAGAGCCACTTAGAAGAGCTTCAATATGATGTACTACTCAACCACCTTGAAACGGTTGGGAAGATATAAAACTACCGCCAATAATGAAATACCGAAAATTTCGATATATTTATTTCGCATTCGCAAAAAAATCTGATGACATTCAATTAGATCATTAAAGAGCCACTTTTTTTGAAATTGCGAAATAAATATAACGAACTTTTGGGTATTTCATAATTGGTTGAGTAATAGATAATTTTGAAGCTCTCCTAAGTGGCTCTTCAATGGCCTAACTGAATATATGGGACGCCAGATTTTTTTGAGATTGCCAAATAAATATAACGAATACTTGGGTATTTCATTATTGGGGGTATCTTTATATCTTCCGGACGGTTCCGAGGTGGTTGAGTAATACATCATTTTGAAGCTCTTCCAAATGGCTTTTCAATGGTCAAATTCAATATCTGGGACGTCAGATTTTATTGAGATTTAGATTTTTTCGAGATTGCGAAATAGTAATTAAATTAATGTATTTTTTGCTGTGATGCGAAGGGAAAAGGGGTATTTTCTGTATAGCAACATTGGATATGATTTTTGGGAGTTCCCTTTCAGAATCCAATTCCAAATCTAACTTCAGCCACATCTTTTAAGGCTATTCACCCACACTTGACCTAATTAGTCAGTAGGGACAGTAATAACTTTTGGTTAGCTTAAAACGAATAAAATTAAACGATCTTTTGGTTACCTACTTGAAAATATACAATTTCATTAAATCTTAAAGTTATTTTTTGCTTGCAAATAAAAGTTTGCAAAAGAATTTGTTTGAAGCGGCACAACAATAAATGTGTTTGTGAATCAATCAAATGGCGTGGTAAAGTAAATTACGACCAAACTTTAAACTGCAGATTCAAATGCGGATTGACTAATAAAACTGAAACCTCCTCGAAAATAGAGAATTCTCCAGTGGTTAGTGATTTTTTTAAAAACAAGAACGTTTTGCGGTGCTGAAAGAAAAAGTAGTTGCACTGGTGAGTTAAATTTTTTCGTAATTTGGATTAAACTAATGTTGAACTATGGATTAATCGGGACCTCGAGAGAAAACCATTCGTCGTGTTAGCAGATATAGTAATAAAACCGCTTGATCAAATTTTGTCATATTTGGGCGTATTAAACTAATGGGGGCCAAATTTTGGTAACACTAACAATGGAACAAATTATTTTTTTGCGGTTTGTATTTTTGAGATATTCAATTTTCGTGTTACAAATTAATCGGTAAAACTTTGTAGCGTTAGTAGACAAAATAATAAGTCCGCTGAAACAGATTTTCTTTTCACATTTGAACGTCTGAAACGTGAGGTTCCACGATTTAGCAATCCGGAACATTGGAAAATTTTATTGCCTGGCTTACCGCTTTTATTATTTTATCCTGTTGGAAGATCCAGTGGCACGACAAGCATTTTATACCAAACCTTTGCTGTTATTTTTTTAAATACTATACAGGATGTCCAGTATAAGATGATTTACATGGGGATTTTGGAAACAAGCATTGTTTTTTTTTTAATCGATACCCTTACCTAGATATAGGGTGAAAAAGGAAAATGTTCATTTTTGAGGAGAAACCACCATATTTTCCTTATTATAGCAGCTGAAATGTTTAAATTTTCAGGATATGGCATAAAAAAATTACGTTAAAATTATATTGCGTACGACGGAAATCAACTTTATAAATGCTTTTCCACCATTAACGCATTTATGTTTATCCAGAAAAATAACAAAAATCAGATTTTAGGATAGTAGACTTTGATATTGCTATTCAATTTTAAACATTTAAATCATGAGTAGAGAAGAAACGAGTCAATAAAATTGAAGAAAGAGCATCAACAAAAGAATTCAGTGAAATTTTATACACACCTTTAAAGGTTCTTTCTTCTTTAATGCACTAAAAACGAAGAAAATACACAGAATTTTAAGATAAAATTAAGGTAAGTGTTCAAAAATAATGTACATCTTCTCAACACTGCTCAATATTTGCGGAATGATACTGTTAACAGCTTCTGTAATAGCCTTTCTTGGTTCTCCAACTTTTCCAACGTTTACTGTATACTTGATTTTTCAGGTGACCCCATAGAAAGAAAGCACGGGGTGTTATGTCTGGGGATCTCGCTGGTCTAAGGTTGCCTATCCACCTGGTGGGAAATTCTACATTTAAAAAGTTACTAACAATCATTGTGTGGCGGTGAACCGTTTTGTTGGAAAAACGTAGCAGAGACGCTAGTAGAAGGTTCATCGAAAAAATATTGTCGGATTTTGTGTTAAATGCTCACCTCAGTTGACCTCGGTTGTACGCAACATAGTAGGACGTCATTATTAACATCGTCGTATCCTTATATCCATTTGCTGAAAATTTGAACATTCCAGTTCCTATAATAAGGAAGATATGGTTTTTCACAAAATGGACATTTTCCTGAAATAAAGCTAGATTATCTTTTGGCATATACACACGCAATTTTTTCTTCCATTTAAGGACGCTGTATCTCTTGCAGTTTCCAATATCTCATACTGGACATCCCGTATATGTTATAACAAGTATTTTTGCTTCGATCCTGAGCACGGCCTACTTACATTTACAAAAAGGCCTTGTATCTGTGACATTTTTAATGAAAAATATAAACAGCACATGATTAAAAAGGACTTAATAACAGCATATTTTTGAAAAACGGGTATATTTCACTCAAAACAGTGTCTTGTCTGTGTCGGAAATGTTCATAAACAAAAAAGTTCAGTCAATATCTCGGTCGGCTGTGAATATATCCAAAATGCGATTTTTACCAAATTTATCTAAAAAAAATCCATTTTGCTCTTTTTAGTTTGGATTTAGCTTTTTCCCGTAAAAAGATTCCAATTTTGACCACCCCTATATATCTCTACTAGTACTACTATCTGCTAAAGACTTCAACGTAATAGAAAGGTACATAATTTTTTTAAAACATTTTTAGTTTTTGGGGGGGCCATAACTTTGCCGATAATAAAAGTTTTGTCCCGCAAAGAAAATTCTATAAACGACTCCGGAATACTCCGGTCGGTACTAGATTTGAGGATTTTCTCGCTGCTCCGGTTGCAAAATGCAATTAACGCCCCGTTTCCGGCTCTACGATGTCGTCATAAAACGAAGTCAAATTTCGTTAGCGAATTTATTGCACATCCTGCAAAAGTTTTACGCAACTTCCAAAGTTTACGACAGTATCTGTTAATTAATAGAGAATATGCAGGAAGCCTGTAAATGAATGTAATGAACCACAGTTTCAAACTCGCGTACATGGAACGCTCGCCGCGCGGGTTGCAGTAAAACACCCCCCAGGGGGGTTGTTATACACTCTTAAATGCAATCTAAATTTTATGCAAATGGCTCGTGTTTAGCGTTAAATAATGCCGAGGAAATATCGCCATGAAAACACGTCGGCTGTGTTATAAGTACTAAATTTATTTGTCTCGACACCTTACACACTAGTGTAACAAAAATCTTCAATATGCCGATTTACATTCTCCTAAAACGTAACAGACAACATGGATATGGATCTATATATTTACAAAAATAATTTCTCGGGGTGTTTTTGTTTTTTTTTGGATTTTACAATTAGGAAAATAAGCCCTAACGGTAAGCTCAAACTAAATGGTAGTCCCCAAAGTATATGTTCCGTTATTTAAGGAATTATTAGACCAACATTTCACGTAAACACAAGTGTAAAGTTACTGGAAAACAATGGAGTTTTGAAATTTTGGAAATTCTAAATTCTGGTTTAGTTTCGCAGAGATTCGGTTGAGTTTTTAATGTTGAAAATAAACACGAAACATATCATTATAATCTAATTAACACCATCATTATAATTTTTTATATATTTTTTTCAAAGCATACTTGGTTTCATTTATACATTTATATATATTTTGATTTGGTATACTGACAACAGTTTGTAATTCTTTTACTTTTTTAATTTACTATAGGTTAGGGTAAAGATATCGAAATGCGGTTTTCACTAGCTTGTTAGACTCTTATTTGGCTATATTTTGTTGCAATGAAAGTGATATCGTTGAACGAATTTTTCGAGGGAATAAATTTTATTTATAGTGAATTGCCCACCCGGTACATACATCATTATATTCACGGAATCGAATACATGGAATATATGAATCTTCTTTTGTAACACATCCATATGTTGATTGTTGTTTTTTTAAGAAAAATCACACTTTAAGTTTTGAATTTATCTTTTGTGGACTTAAAATAAACACCGCCTTAAATACCGGATCGTATTTGGGGACCACCCTGTATAAATATAAATGTTACAACCTAGATCGGTGACCCTATGAAAACATTGAAACAAGTAAAGAAGTAAAACATTAAAAATTGTAGAAATGACGTAAAAATGACAGTAAAGCAGAAAAGAAAACAATCATATTTAAACAAATTTTCACATACCTAAAGCACTAATTTGCACACAACCGAAAATTAAATCAATGAAAAAAAAAATGAAGGAGAAGAATACTGTCGAGTGAGGTGGTCTTTTGACTAACCAAGAAATAAGAGCAGCTGTCACCTGATCTACAATACAAGTTTTCGTCTCGTTGGCTGTAGCAAGTCTACCTATACGATTTTTCATCATTTTTATTTACAGGGAGAGTAAATTTGATTGCAACAAGGTCGAGTTTAAAGCAGTTCTTTTTATTAGAGTATGCCATCAACCGTTTAATGAAACTAAAGAACAGATTTTTTGACAATGGGAAAAGTGACTTTCAAATCTGTCGGCGAAATTTAATAGTCTACGCAAACGAGCAGATTACTTTTTAGTCCTGCAAAAGGTAAGTCGCGAAAAGGATTGTTGCTGCTGCTCTAACTAGTCCCCGTGCTTAGAATAAACTCAAACGCTGTACATCTATTGGGATCTCCGGGGTTTTAAAACATCAGCAGGAATATACGTTTACGATTTTTGATTACGCGCGATGATGATTGGTAATGATTTTGACAGTTCACAAAAGGACAGCAACAGCGGGGCTATCTATAACATCATGAGGCTTCTTGAAATGAATCTTGATGACTGGCGGTAGCTCTTTAGACTCCCAACCTTGGAGTGGCTGCAAAATAAATAAGATAATTTATTCTGTGGGAGTCTCATTCGATAAAGCTTAAACTTGACTCACGGTTATGACGTGCGTCCAGCAACGGTATTTACATATTTACAAAGCAAATTCGCTTCTATGGGCTGGACATCGAGTCGGACAGCACTTCCGAAGGCGTGCCGTCGCTGGAATTGATGGAAAACGCCCTGTTCGACGCCCTCCTTTGCCTCAGAACCGACGCGTCGAAATTCGGATGTCTTCTCGCATGTTTGCTGGAAAACAAGAATAGCGGATAACCTTCAACCCCCTCCAAATCGATACGTGGCGCAATAATTGCATCCACTACAAACAATATCGCGAAACATTCGGAATCAATAACAACCAGTCGCTTTGGCTGGTATTTGCTTGGTATACTGGGTGACTCACTTTGAGTGTCCTATTAAAACTTCCGGAGAAGTAGCTAACGTTTTTTTTTTAAATTTGGTGGCCCCTATTTTGGCCAATGCAGTATTATCAGATCTATCTAATTAACTAACTAACCAAAACTATTTTAAACTATAGTTTTTCAAGTAGAAGATCTTTCATATTTTCCTAAAATTTTTTGAAAAAATAAACTAATTAGTTATGTATGTGACACAAGCAAGTGGGAACATTCTATAACTTTTAAACGGTTTGAGATAGCGTTTTGAAATGTGAAAGGGTTAATATGGCTGAACGTCTAATTTTTTTACAATATGTAGTCATTTCCGATTTGAGCGGAAAAGTCAGTAACTTTCGAATTTTAAATGGCCCAACCTATTTTTTTCGTGTTTCACAAAACGGGACAATTTTGCGTCCCGGAGCTTTGTTTGGGGACAACGGGACAGGTGACCTATAAAAGGGACAGCCCCGTTCAAAACGGGACGTATGGTCACTTTATATATAGGGGAAGAACTTTGATATGTCCTTGTGCGGCGTATTCTGGCTATACTTTTCTCTCCTTTCTCTATTTATTTATTTTTGTTTTTTTTGATGAAGGGCAGCAGATGCTGGAGATTAATATCTGAATCTTTAATTAAATAAAGGGTATTTCCAACTTTGCTTATAATTTCATATAAAGTTTATGAACTACCCCGCACACCAAATCGAATCACCCTATATACCGTCGACGCTATTAAATGCGTCCAGCATATTTAGCCAACGCACTAAATGAATAATTTCGTATTTATTTTATACGTCGTGTTTTCACCTGATAAATGTGTCACCGATAACGAACAATTAACTTTAATATGAGGGTGTAGGCTGTTAACGGCCGACGAGGGAAGTTTCAGTTTCCTCTGTTTTTACGCGTAAAAATAAACAACGTTTGACATTAAATTTAACGTTAAATTTGCCATTTTCGGAGACCTAGAAGGGCAACGACGATCGTCAAATGGGAAGACAAAAGAACGCGCCGATGAAAAACCAGAGAAAAACAGCAAACACTGTACTCTTATTAAAGCTACAAATCCGTTCCACTCTTGATCACTCATTTTGGATTTCCTTTTCTGCTTTTCCTTATGGTGACCTATCCTTTCTCGGACACTGCTAATTATGTCCTAGAAGTGATCTTGTTGACAACCCATACCACTGTCTTAGATTCTTCAGCCATGAAATACTTCTTGGAGGTTACTTTCAATGTGTGGCTTATTTTGTTTTATTCATTTGTGATGTTGCATTTTAAGTATGCGTCTATACAGCATTTCAAAAGACTCTAAGTTTTTCAGTACAGCCTCTGTTGGAAGCTTCTAAACTTACACTATATATTTTACCTACATCATCTGCTCCCGGCTTTCATGAAAGAAAGATTCCCAATAGGGGAGCTTCTCAACACTTTCTAACTAATTTGCTTAAAGGTTTCGAACAATACGATAGTGTTTGGACTTTGGGACATTCATTTATAGTGCGTATTCTTTACATATTTCAATTTCAAAGCATCAGTATGAGTCATAATATTGTCTGTGACTTTCGGTGAATATTAGATCTAGTTTGGTAGTTGATGGTTGATTGGTGCTTGTCTGGAAGAATGTTTATGGATGTAGGATAAACAGTATAATAACACTGCACTTATCGGTGCTACAAAATAACGCATTTTATAAATAAGTTTTTTGAAAAGAAATTTTTCTAATATATACAATTTACTCAAGTGAGATCTGCAATTTTTGTCAAATATGCATGTCAATATGCATTTTAAAAAGTTGGGATGATGTTTCCTACTTAGTCTTACTTATATTAAGGGATAATTTCAAAGCGTCCAAGAACATCATTAATATGTTTTAACCATTTTCGAATTTTATCTCGAAGAATTCCCAACTAACCTATAACATCGACTATATAACTTATTACCACCAACCAGATGGTTACTAATTTCCTTGTATTATAAGTATTCATACCCTCAGTAACTCAAAATTGATGCGTGCAATTTATCTTGATAACATTTTATTAGACAGTAACTTTTTTTGTTCTAAGAGATATCAAAGTAAACAAAAAACCAAAAATTTAGGGTTACTAGCCAAGTGTTTTTTCAAGTGGCGTATGAAACAAAACCCTATCAATTTTCTGACATATAAGCCTGCATCATTTTTTTAACTGAACATCCTGTATATTATATATGTGTTCCGATTACAATGATGTAACACTTTATATTTTAGTCCACTCGCCTTTGACAAATCGGCAAAAATAGGAAATTCAAATTTCGAAGAGCGCTCTGACTGACAAAGAAAAATACGTTTTTCTACTCCTGTCTGAAAAATACCTAACTACGCACCGATCTAGCGTGCGGGAAGCGTTACTTTACCACGTACCAAGTTCGTTTCCCATGGATTCGAGCCATTTCGGATGTTTTCGGAGCCTTGAATTTTGACGTTTGTCAGTTCTGACGGTGATGTCAATGAATCTTTTCGTGTTGTTTCGTGAAAATGTACCCAAAAACTAACGGTCGTAGAAAAATTATAGTATGCAACACGTTCGGTAATTTTTTTAAGTCACTCGTTTATGAAACTCTCGCTCCGCTGCCCTCCGCTGGTGTCAAATAAACTCGTGAGTCAAATGCCGTGTACTACACTTGTGGCATAATTTACTATTGTGTTTGACATATTAGTAAACAACGTTCATGTTTTAATTATTGTACAGGTCAGTATTGTTGAAATGGTACTAAAATGGTGTTAAAATTAGATAGATATTCTATTAAACACATATATAATATACAGAGTGTTACATTTAAAAACATATATAATTTAGGCTTATATGGAAAAAAAACTTTGATATCTCTAACAACAAAAAAGTTACAGCCAATTAAAATGTTATCAAGATAAATTGAAGGCAAGGGTCACTACTGCTAAGAAAATTAAATAATCTAATTAATGTCCGAACCAATATTTTCATTTATGGATGGTTTATGTTCTTTCATACATGCACATTACTTTTATTTTATTTTATTTTTATTAATTATTGTTTGGTTTATAAATAAAAAAAAAATATTAAAAAATTATGTTCTAAGCGAGGTGCAACAGTTAACGCTACTGTAGCCGACAAGTCACTTACTCAACCCGAAACGATTACTGTTCTATAACTTCGAAATTTTCACGAAAATTTCTAACGCAGATGATAAGTCGCTTATTGTTAAAAACATTTTCGCAAATGCAAAGAACTAGACGAAAACAATTTTACTGAAAATAATGTAGGTCGGATTATCAAAATTATAAAAGCTTTTCAATGGCGCTTATTCGAGCCGGCCAATCTCTCGTCTGACAGTCTGAGAGAAAATCACAAACGGCACTTAAAAGTTTCTCGAGCTTTTCCACCAGTTTACGAATTAACTGTTAGAAATAACCGTTCATCGTTGAGGGATCACACTCGCTATGGAGCGGGCACGCCGTTCAGAATAACCACGTCGGAAATAGATTTTCCAAGTTAATCGTTATCCTAAGGTGAGCGAGTGGGTGTAAAGGCTACCGCAAATCATTTAATGGAATTACGATACTCAAATATGGAACATGCGGATCTTGAAATTTCAAAAAATACAACACCTTTTTGTGATTCCATTGTAGGTTTATCCGTTTGAAGTTTAGATTATTTATTGAATTGTATGTTTTTTAAACCTGCTGTTATTGTATTAAGGAAGGAAGGAATGAGAATCGCTTGACATAGAATTATTGAGTGAATTATAGATTGTAGTAGTATGTACCATGGACGGATCTGAACACGCAAAAAAATGTGTTGTAAATGTGTGGGAGTGTTATTATTTATTAATTATAATTTATTGACAAAAACAAAAAGCAATAGACCTTGCGAAAAAAGCCCAAACTCACTATCACAGTTGCTGAGAGAGAAATATCAGAGAGAACTAATAAATTATAAATCAGCGAACAATGATAAACTTCAACTCAGTATTCCAGTACAGGTATAGTCTATTCATAGATATAAGAAAGTGACTAACTGATACGAATTAAGGAAAGACCCGGGCAAGCCGTAAGAATAAAATATGGGCGAACAGGTCCGTACTTTTCTTAGAATTTAAGTATTTGGGGTTTTGTTAGGAAAGATACTAAACAATAGTTATTTATTTATATATGTATTTATGTTTAAATCTAAAATATAATTACAAATTATTTTTATTACCTATTTAAATTACTTAAAATTCTTCACATAACATATCAGTATCACTATCGCTATCATCGCCTGTTCTAATTATTATTTGTTCTATGTTATTTGCAATATGGATATACTATTGTTCTGCTTTTTCTATATGTTTAACAAAATTTGCCCAACTTTGTGGAGGGATGTTAAAAACTTCGGTTTCTATAAGTTTGAAGACATTGGAGTTAACACGGGGAAAACATTGTTTCGACGAATGGCAGATTTCAGTTGGTGCCAAACATGTTCAATGGGATTAAATATACAGTGGTAAGGTGGAAGCCTTAAAACTGTATGCCCTAGATTTTTGCATAATTATCACAGACATATTCCTTTTGTAGGTTCAAGCATTGTAGAACTTCAATTAATTGTTTTTTGGTATAATCTTCGTGAAAATAAATGTCGTCATTATACATGTAGTTTTAGTCAACTGTCTACTGTGACAACTTGAATTGTCCATTACAATTACGCTATTAGAAGGAATGTTTGGAACTAGTTTGCTTTTAAACCAACTTTCAAATAAATCAGCGGTGGTGTCTTCATGGTAATCCAGAGAAGAATATTTAATATTTTTCGCAAACATTTGGAATCCAATCCAATCCCATCTTTAGATGCAGCATGCAAAATAGTTATTCTTTTACCTATTTTTGATGGCGCGTTTGTTTTACACTTATGAGTTGAGTCAACTTTTCCGGAGTATCATAAGTGTCGAACCAGGTTTCATCCAAATAAATAATTGGCCTTTCTTGTAAATCCTATTTTTTTCTAGATATTCCAGTAGCCATTTCCGAATTCTAAAAGATTCCATTAAAACTTGCTTTTTGTCAATTTTTTTAAATCTAAAATCCATGTGATGAATACACTTCCATAAGGTACTTCTGTTACATTTTACACCGTTTTCATCTTTTTCCTCCTAATTAAGATACCAAATGTAGGCTTTGTTCCTCGTATAATTGGTAAATTTTACGCGGTATTATATCTTGATCACTTTCATCTACACTCGAGAAAATGTCAGCATCGGTTCTTTTTTCCTCGCTAAAATGGGGTTATGAAATTGTATTATTCACAGTTTTCCATATAGTTGATGTTGGAATTTTCGTCAATGTGGCCGTTTCTTCTAAAGATGCTTGCTTGCTGGCACCACGTTCAATGGGAGTGAAATAAACATTGTTTATTCTTCCTAACTTCCTTAGTCTTAATAGAATAGTGTTTTCTATATTTGGGCGGGAGAATCTCCTGAGTTACACTAGACTCGCACATATTTTGCATAATTCGCACACGATTCAACACACGACGTATTACACACGAAATAAGAATGATTACTAATAAACTTAAACTAAGTAGTATACCAAACCAAAGAATATGAACACAGGTAGGTATAAAATTATTTTCTATTACGGACCACAATTTTACCTGAATTTAAATTCCGAAATTTTAGGTAATAATCTTGTTGCATTGTATGTTAATGACCACTCTTGGATAATCCCATTCAAAAGCATTTGGTCACTTTCTTATATCTATCAACAGACATTAACAGAGGGACAACAAGACCGGACCAGACAAACCAGAACTAACCACAACATAGTTATTTCTAGGAAGGACTATCAATTGCAAATTGCAAGGAAATCTTTTAAAGATTTGGGCTTAGAAGAAAATGCAAATCTCAGTTTAAATACCCTAATCAACGATCAACGATACTGAACAAAGTGAAAATGGGACGCCATAAGAAACGTAGTTTATGCTTGTGTCGTTGTCGAGAGTAAGGAGTTATATCGGCTCACCAATAGCAACTCGGATCACTGGGATGTCCATTACGAACGAAAAAGAATGACAAATCAACGTCCTGCTCGAATAACAGCTTAAAAAATCAAAGAATTGAGCGACGCAAACCCTTCAGGTCGGCCACAGAAAATTATAATAAAAAGCTTAAGAAGACGAAAGGAGATTCCTCGAGAAGGTTTTGTGGAGGTATCAACGGTACCAGAATTCATAGGATTCATAGAGATCCGATACAAGACCTCAGGGGGACAAAACGACATACACGGACTCGAGGGAGGCATCGACAGCAAGACCGGACAAGACAAAACAGAACTAACCAAAACATAGTTATTTCTAAGCCAAATAGATTTATCCTACGCAATCCTAAATATTATGAATTAAATCTGATGATTTTGTTAGTTTGTGCTCCGTGGAATGGCCCATTCGAAGAGTGGTAGAATGTTCTATGAAGGAATGCAAGAGATAGGGTAGCAATGAACAGAAGGAGTCTGAAAATTCTTTTAGGGGTGTATACCAGACACTGTAGCCGCAGCTCGTGTTCGTTTTGTTTCCGGTCTGATCCATATCTTACTAGCTGTAATTTGAAAAAGCCCAATTACTAGACGGAATTTCTCCATTTTAGCCTTCCGTATACGTTCGGCAATTGAACGCGGCCCTGATGCAATCGCTTCGCGTTTGTTATATTCTCGCAAGACAAACATAATTCCCGAACGAATCGCAACGATAAATTTAAATTGGTCCCGTTCTCCTAACAAAGCGACAACGCGGAAATATCAGTTTCAAAATCGAAACTACACTAATATCTCACCTAGCGTAAGTTTCGGACGTGGCGAACTTGTTAAGAAATACGTGCCCGTAAAACTTGTTCCCGAAGTTCGCTCCGCGTAATTTGTACGTTAGTTTTGCAGGGGAATAACTCAGACCTGACCTCATAATCTAACATATTCTGCGACTCGTTACTTGTGGATTCGGCGGGAGTTTCCGGTTAACTCCGTAGGCGTGTGCGGAGCAAACACTAGTTGGGTCGAGTGCCGCTGTTGCCGTTGTAATTTAATGAGCTTTTATGCTCCGACGGGCTCCGAGACAATGACAGACACTTCGCAATTAGTTCCAAATGTTTCGTGCGTCCTTAGGCCTGCGGCAACCTCCACGATATTGTTGCGTTCTCTTCACTTCCCAACAGAAATATTTGGTTTCTGGTGTCAAGTGCGGGGTCGGTACCATTTCATACAGGGTGTTAAAAAAATAACGCTGCTACACTTTAAGGAACGATTACGTGCATGATTTTAAGACAAAAAGTACCTAGAAACATACCTCCCGCAGTGCATAGTTTTCAAAATACAGAATGTCACAACGAAACCAATCTTTTTTCCAGGAATTACTTAAACATATTCTAGTCGATTTTGTTAAATGTTCGGGTGGTGTTTATGGAAGTTAGGGTTGTGGAATTGACCGGTCAAATTTATATTTATTTTCAATTTTTTTATATTAAATTTGACTAGTTCATTAAGAAGTGATCAATTGGCAAGTCTTAACCCTACTAACTAACCAAATATGGCTGTTAAGTCGGAGAAAAAGGATTTTTTGCAACACAAGTTTCTTAGGATCCAAAATGCTTCGGACGTGTACTTAGATATCTTAATAAATAAAATACAGTGGTCTCAAATATTGCGCATGCTAATGAACTTAATCAATACTTTTATAATGATACCCCTCAAACAGACTTAAATAATGATTTCATTAACCAGTTCTACAACAACAATAACTCTTTAAATCCAGAAAAACTTTCATTTTCAAGTGTTAAATCTAACGAAGTAGGAATAATAATACAACAAATTAGAACTCGCGCCGTGGGGTCTGATGTGATTGATAGGAAGCTGATATTATACGTTATTCCCCAACCTTTGCCGCATATTACGTATATTATTAATAAGTGCTTGTCTGCTAACAAATTTCCTAAACCCTGGAAATACGCTAACGTCATTCCCGTACCCTAAAACATCTCAACCGCATGATGTTTCTCAATTCCGACATATTAGCATTCTCCCTACTGTATCTAATATGCTAGAAAAAGTTGTTGAGAAGAAACTTGGAGATTTTATATCTCAGCACAATATTCTACCCCCAACGCAATCGGGGTTTAGGGCACATTATGGTACAAATACGGCCCTTTTAAAAGTTTGTGACGATATGTTTCGGGCAAATCATGTAGGCCTGAATACCTGCTTAATATTGCTCGATTATAGCAAGGCATTTGACACCTTGGACCACCGCTTGCTCTTTGCTAAACTGAAATACTTTGGTGTGGGGGCTGGTGTGTTGCAGTTTTTCAAGAGTTACTTTTCTGATTGGTGTCGAAGAGTGTTCTTCAATAACAGCTATTCCAATTATGTAAATATTCCCAAAGGTGTAGCACAGGGTAGTATTTTAGGTCCGATGCTGTTTTCCGTTTATACCTCCGACTTCTGTAAATTTATTAAGCATTATTCCTCCCGTCAGTACTCAGACGACACTCAAGTATATCTCTCTGTTAATTACTCTCAAATTAATACCGCCGTTAATAATATAAACAGTGACCTACGTGCTCTCAGTGATATTTCTAGTAAGCAAAATTTACTAAAATGACCTTCTCTTACGGTCGGTTGCCGAATGCAAAAATCTGGGTCTGCATTTGGATAATAATCTGCGTTTTGAAGGTCACGTAGCTTCATTGATCCAGAAATCGTTTTACAAGCTTGTCTCAATTATAATAAAATTATTATTTCTTGTTCAATTTCGAAAGACATTTTTTTTTTTAGTATTATTCAATTAATTAATTTCTTGTCTTTCCATTTTTTTCCATATTTTTTTGTTATTTAAAGAAAAGCATAGCTTCGGAAAGAAGGTACAGAAAATACTTACATTTTCAGCTGCATAATTCGAACAAATGTCGGTGGGACACATACAGTTTGCCACAAAAACTTTTGAAGTTACACTAATCAGTGTTACTTGTTCTAAACAATGTTTTTTTCGCCCTTATTCCAAAAAAAAAAACTCAAAAAAAGATGATAAAATTTTTTTCAATTTCATCAGCTCTAAAAGTGTAATTTGTTGCAAAATTATTTTTGAAGCTAACCCAAAATTAATAAAAATTTTTGTTCTTCCCAGTTATCTTCGCTACACGAATTTTAAAAAAAATTACAAATACAAAAACGTGAAAAGAATTTTCGGAATACAGAGATAAATATCAGGTTTTCGAGATGATAGAAATAACATATATATTCAGACATGCATGTACTTCTTTCAGTATCTAAAACATGTAAAAATGATCATAACTAATTATAGTGAGGGCAGTGTGTTTCCTTTTTACACGACAATTTTAGATTAAACTCGGGTATAAATGGGGGAATGGGGAAAAATCTTGAAAACATGAAGTCAATGCATTTTGAAACCTAAGTGACGATTGAAATTATTCCTTTAGGACATCATTTCAAACTTTGCCTCCTAAACATTAAAAATTTATAACGAATTTCATGAAATAAAAAAAATACTTTTTTTGTAATACACATAAATATTTTTAAATTTTAATCTTACTAAACCATTGTACATTATTTTATTGTACTCAATAACAGACAACTTATGATTGACGCGTGTAAAACATTGATCGTAGCCCTTGTCGTTTTTGAGGCCGTCCATTTTTTAGGAATTTTATCAATCATTTGCCCGATCTCCTTTGGACATAATGCCATTGTACTTGCCCCACGTCGATATCCTTTTTCATCAAAACGTAACATCAAGAAAGGGGTTATTTTTACGCGTTTGCTATATAGAACCACTCAACCCTCTTAATTTATTAACATGCATTCTCGCGACTAACGAATAACGTGCCGGCGAACAAAAAAAAAACGCTGTGTTCAGTTTTTTGTACAGGCCAAACATCATTAATACCGTTTTTCCGCGTTCGCCTGGTGAGAAGAAAAAAATACGAAAAGGTCGTAAATTTTTGTCCGGCCTATTTAGGTCGTGTCACGCGCCATCGATTTTCCGCTCTACGGGGTGGATCACTTTGTTTATTTTTCGGGTAAAACACATAATAACCGACAACACAAAAAAATATCGTTAGATCAAAAATACATTCTAAATTAGTTTAAAAAAGATAGCCATAAAACTTTCAAAAAAAGGACAGAAGAAAATAATGAAATAGTATATTTTTTTATAATTTCCAGATTTCTGCAGCAGCAGTAATTTCTTGAAGCTGCATATTCAATCATTTACGATCATTTAAATTACCAGTTACCACAATACTATCCTTCCCTCTAACATTTGGTTTTGTTCAGGCACATTTTCCTTCGACTAATATCGAAAGTGTGGCATTATGACGATGCCAATAATGTAAAAATGAAGAGATCTTAGAAGTGTTACATAAGCCACAAACTCTTATGGCAACTTCACTGTTGATTTGAGTTTGGGTCTCTTTTTCCTCCGATTGTTCCCTTTGGGGCGAACACCCGCTCCATCATGTTTCAAGCAGCTACAAAATGGGCTTTAGTGGCAATATACTCACTACAATAACTTTTTTTTTAATTTATTTTCTTCTTCAATTAATAGTTATGCGATATATTAGCGTGCTTCTAGGTTCGATGCTGATGTAGACTCTAGACCTTTCTTTTACAAAGGTTTTGGTGAACAGCTATTATAATCGAGGGTGGTTGCTTTTTGTCAAAATTTGATTTGTGTTGAATGGTAATGGTGTAATTCATGAAATCATATTGTCTTTTTTATTACCAATAGAGGATACATTATTATTATTATTATTATTATTATTATTATCATCATTATTATTATTATCATTATAATTATAATTATAATAATAATAATTATTATTATTTAGTATTATTGTTATTATTATTATTATTAAAAGGGTCCTCGACCATTTTTTTTACTTGGTTTTTACTGTTTCGGTCGGTATCGCAAATCACATTTCGCATTTCCTGATGTCCTTCCTGAATTGTGAGTTGATCGATCAATGTTGACTTGACCACCCGAATCTTGTCGGCGATTTTCGATTTTTTTAATAATTCCTGGAATAAGCTTTTTTTCACAAAATTTGGCAAATCAGGGTTTTTTGACATGAGAAATCCATTTTTGTGAATCATTTTGGGGAAAATTTTGGAGGGTGTTAAGTATGATACATTTTGAGCATTTGATAATTCCTAAAAAACTCAAAAAAACTTCGACATCAATGAAAACAATTTAAAGAAAATAGAAATTTAAGTTTAAACTAAAGTAAAATAAAAAAACTATTCAAAAAATAAGATTTCTATTTTGCAATAAGTGTTTAAAGTGATCCCCATTCTTTGGGATGCATTTAGAGACACGTCTATTGAAAGATTGCCTTAAATAATAATTCCTCGTGTCAAAATGATTTAGCGGCATTTTCAATCTAGCGGAAACTAGCGACTTCATATACCCCCAAACACAAAAATCAGTAGGTTTAAAATCTGGACTGCTAGGCTGCTAAGGCGTTTGACTCTCACAACAAATCCAAAGGTACGGAAAGAACACCCAGACAATGGGCGAGTTGAGTTTGAAAAAAATTAAGATACAGCTCGCCGTTTAAATCAGGTGGTAGTTCGATGGGTCCTAACATGTAATTATCAATTATTCCGTACCAAACATTTATTTTAAATTACTGTTAGAAATGGCATTCAGTTGTTAAATGCGGAGTTTTTAGATTCGACGCATGCTTATTTCTAAACTTATATACAGTTCTGTGTGTAAATGTTGCTTCGCATGTAAACATTATTTCATTAGCTAGGCGTTTTGCTGGACCAGCTAAAAACTAGTAAATTCCAACCTGGCTAGAGAATCACCCTCTAAAAGATTTTGCACACGAGTAGAGTGATATGGATAAATCTTTCTTGGTGAATCTACCAATTGTATATTTGCTTACTCCGGTTCCACTGCCATCCGTCTTGTGCTTATTTCCGGTTTCTCAGCTACTTGGACAAAAATTTCCTTTTCCAGTTCCGGTGTAACCATTTTTGGGGGCCCCACAGAATCCTCTCTCTTAAAAATCTGAGCGACTTCGGTTTGGCTAGTATGGTTAGTTCTCAACTCCAAATAACGTATATGAGCTCAACGCTCATTATAATTCTCTTGTGGGTATAAACATATTATGTCGCACATCTCCACGGTCGAAAACATGTTACGTCTTGGCCTTATCAGAAAACTAAAATTATTTAAAAACACCCAAGGTACTGACAAACAGTAAAGAAATTCACCAGAAACTAAGTGTTTTTACCACATTTTTCGTGTTTCCGAGCTTACTTCGCACTATTTTATGTTAGTCGAAGCTTACTTTGAACTATCTTGCATGTTCACATGAAACTGTTCAATTAGGTGCGACGAAAATTTTATATGGAAATTTCTCGAAAATGGCGACTCGGAGCAAAATTTTTGTGTCAAAAAGGTGTAAGAGGTGATATCTTTATTAAAAATCTGCATACACTCAGGCCCAAAAAGTTAGGAAGTATCAAATCCACCAAAAGACGAAGCGCTCTCTACAAGTTGCCCCAAAGTTATTCACGGAAGTGGATTTCTCATGTATATCTCGGTTATTATCAACTTTTGGACTAAGGTAAGTTTCGTTAAATCGTAATATTTCTTCTTAAATTATCTCCTATTTTTTTTAATATGCACATGCGCGACTCATTTCAAATTACGCTCACGACCAAAAAAGCCTTGGGAGATCGCTTTGTAGAGAAAAAATGGTACAAACTGCGGGGTAATGTGTGAAATTCTGTACAAAAGTGTTGCCTCTGTAAACGTAAGCTCGGGATTGCTAGTTGACTACCGAGAAACACTGGCAAATCTATTAATCTACTCTGTGTATCCGCTTATTGATAGCACCGAGATATCTAACCGCAATTTGGGCCTGCATCTGTTAGAATAATAGACTTGTGTTCTGAAGAACGAGCTGAATAAATGATTCTTTTCGTCGAAAGAGTTTACAGGGACGGGCAGTCGAGAGTCTTAATTGAAGAACTTTCTATGCCTTAAGACGAAAAGTGGATTCAGTTGTTTGCGACTACGATGACTGTCAGGAATCCTAACGGGACACTTTCATCTAAGAAAACAATTCGTCTTACCAGTTTCACCCCCCTTAGGGAGGAGCATAATATCAACACTGTATTGGAATCAAACAGCTAAAGTCTGGGACGAAGATCAATATACCAAAGATAAAATATTGAGGGGCGTACGACAGAGTTATGTTCTGTCACCACTGCTCTTCAATGTCTATAGTGATGCCATATTCCAAAAGCATTGCCCGCATAAATAACCATGTGGACTCGTACAAGTACTTGGGAACGTGGATAACTTCAAATATGGATCGGACCAAAGAAATAAGTTCTCTACTAACAGGGACTTCCGTTTGATACCGCATGTGAGAATGCCTCGGTGCTACGTATTTTCCATCCCTTTATATGACATGGAGCCATGGCCGCTAAAGAAGAGGCAAGTCAATAAACTGATCGAGTTTGAGCTCTTGTGTTACAGAAGGATTTTGAAGATATCGTGGTGGAAGATATCGTTGACGTTTACAAAAGGATGGGATGCGAGCCGGAAATTCTTGGTACAATCAAAAACAGGAAACTTGAATACCTAGGGCATATAATTGGTTGTACAGGAGAAAATCCTGGCTGGGAAATTTGAGATACTAGTTCGGCTGCAGCAGCATTGAGCTATTTAGAGCGGCCTTGATGATTTCCAACTTTTGAGAGAAGATGGAAGTCTGAGAAGAAGAAAGAAATTGTTTTTTTCGTTTTATGTAATATTGAATAAAAAATTTATTATGACTGATGATGATGATGGTGAGTATTATGATATAGAAGATGGAACTCTGAGAAACAGAAGGGAGTAGCCGATTAAGATTAACAAGAGCTCAGTTAATTGAAACAGGTATTCTACTCTCTCGAGAGTGCAGGACTCTTCTAGGAGAAGGAACGAAGATGTGCGATCATAATGAATCCGTAGGTCCGGATGTAGCACCCTGGTCATGAAGTACAGGGACACAACTTAAATAGATTAAGAATAAGATTAAGATTAACAGTTGGCAGAGCTAGCAGTCAGCCTATCCGTCACTGCGACCCAGAGGATCTATTGTGACTCTCTCCATAGTTATAGAGCTTTATCCAGGTTCATTTCTCTAACCAGACTCCACAACTTCGATAATGGCTCCCTCGTATAGCTCTGCCTCTGGTTTGGTATCGCCCATCAGATGGAAACGCACTCTCGCTAGGCCTTCGCAGTGGCACAGTACGTGTGCGGCTGTGTCCTCCTCTTCCTGACAGAATCTACATTCTGTGTTTTCTTCCATTTCCATCCTTGGATGTCTCTTGCCTGCAGTGGCCCGTCGGCAGACTACCATTATCCTTACGGATTTTCTATTGTAGCTTAGTATGTCCGCTGTAAAATTGGCCGATGGACCCTTAGGAATTCCTTGGCCTGTCTTTGTCCCGGCATGTCCCTTCGCCATCGTCGGGATTCTCGGTCCATCCAATCCCTGATGGCTGTTTTTGCAACGGGTTTGGCCACCCCACAAAAGGGTTCTGGACCAATTGAGCGCATTGACGACCCTTCGCGGGCTGCGTCGTCTGCGTACCTTTATGCCATCCGTGCCCCGGTACCCATGATAGAGTAACTTTGTTCTGGCTTGCTATCTCGTTTAATGCCTTATGGCAGTCCAGAACTACCTTGGATGTTATTTTATTAGATTGCAGGGCCTTTATAGCCGCTCGACTATCGGTGTAAATTGCAATTGATTTGTTACGGATCTTCCTCGCTTTAGAATAAGTAATAACTCTTTCAAACCATAATCTATAATGTGTGCTCTGATCTTTGGTTCTGCGATATGGACGAGAGGAAATTTGTACACTCATTTTTTCCAATGAAAATAAGTTGGCATCTATAAATAGTGTTTTTCTATCTTAAATAGGTTCCGAGATTCCACCCATTCCATTACGTCGCATACTGTATCGCAGTAGCGGAGCGGGTCTAAGTGGCGCGACACTAAGGGCGCGGCGATGTTTTCCCATTTTATTAAAACGGGCCCTCATTTACCGTTAACGTCGGCCATTACGATAAGAGATTCAATAAAGCAAAACTGTCGCCCGCTTACAAAATATCATTCGGTAAAATACCGAAGGCGCGGCCACGGCGTCTTTTCTCTCCTTTTTTTCCACCCCGGTTGCCGTTTCTCTTCGCGCGTAACTTTTCCGATTTTCCGGCAAAGGGAACGTATGTTTCGCGTCTCGCGGAGAGATAGGGATGCTGGTGCCCGTCTCGAGGCAAAACGGTACTCGGTGTACGCGGGGGGATGTATACGTCGATATCGAGCTCTCGCGATCTATGAAAGTTTTCTAATAACGGTAATGGAGTTGTTTGGCTGCGTGGCGTCGTGTTGTGCTTAGTATTTTCTGATTCGAAACGGGCGTATATATAGAGAGAAAAGTTCGGGGGCTGAAAACAAAGGAACGTTGATAGATCGATAAATCATTTTCAAAACCTAACGGCCGCCGCGCTGGTTGAGCGATACAACGTTGCCGGTTACGTGACAGTACTTTCGAATAAGTCTAACTGATCTTTCGGATGGTTTTTCCTTACCACACATTCTAACTACTTTTTGTACAATTTTGATTTTATGGTGTGTATCTGAGCTATATTTTTAATATTTTGTCCTAGTCTGCTTACAAATAGCCAGACTTTTTTAATACTCCCAAAAATTAGAAAGCTTCAGTTTTATTACTGTAAGAAGAGGTACCGAGGATCGATAATTAAGTTAGTTTGAACCTATTAGGATAGTAGACCTGCAAGAGGCTGGGATGTTCTTTTACGAAATTGGAAAAAGGAATGCTACAAGAATGATGTGATGTTGACAAAATTCGTCTGTACAAAGTCACTATTCACTTTGTAGCACTGGCTCTTTAAGGAGAGCCAATGATCGCGAAACACAGCTTATAATATTTTCTGTTCTTAGACATCGTTTCAGCACAACCAGATCAATCGGGCATAAGTGCAGGGTAGCTACGAAAACGATTTATAGAAGAAATAGATCTTGCTACAAATGCTACAGTCATACTGCCCTCGATAGATATAGCTTAGTGTAAAGAACCGGCTCACTTTAATCAGAAACCGGGTCGTTTTCAGTGACGAGTCACGTTATTGTTGCTGGGCAGTAGAAACTAATTACATTGTTTCACTGTTAAAGAATTACTAGAAACCTTTCTCTGGCAAGCTAATTTCACCCTTCTCACTTGGCCCGCAAGATAATCGAACTTATCGCCTACATTAACTGAATGTCTACAGATCGATCATTAGGAGGACAATGGGTAACATACAAGCCTGTTAAATGTGTTTTGTGGTGCCGAGAAGACAGTTTTTACTGTTCAACAGATCAACAGAAAGAGTTACACAATGTCAAAAGTTACGTGGAGGAGCAACTCACTATTTACTTTTTAATAATTCCTTGCTGCACATTTTTTTCTAAGTGTCATATATTGTTATGTATTTTTATCTTTCGAAAATATTGAAAAATATATTAACATTGATAGGGTGTTGTTTGGTTTTGGTTAATTTTACACACATCATATTTCCCTTACATTAACTTTGTGCTCTCAGTAATTAGCCTCAGAATTACCAAATACCAAAACCAATACTTAATAGTATTTAAACATATTGTTTCAACAACAAGGTTACTTTTAATATGGGATCTACCTAAGTCGATTTCAAAAACTCACAGACTCGACTACCTTAAAAAAATCTTTTTTTATACATCCTGTTTGTTTTGTCTAAAATGTCTGGAGATGTTTCGGCTTTCTGTTACCGTAAAGAGCGGAAACATTAAGATTTCCTCAAGGGGAGGAACCGTTTTTTTCAGAGTCGAGCATATCAATAATTTTGGTGTTGTTCTGTTAACGAAGTGCTTGATATGTATACTAAAACTACTGCACTACAAAAAAATGATATATGCGAAATTTTAAGAAATTTAAATGCATTTTATGTGATATATTTATTATAAGATGTTTGATCTTTATCTTGATAAATGACATCTCGCGTCGAATATGCACGGACTAACTGAATGCATCTGATTAACACGAAAAAAGTGTCTAGTGGGGAGTCTTAGGGGATTCCGGAACCCTTACTCATCGCGTCTCCTAAATACGTCATAATTTCGGCGTGACGTCACAGATACGATCTGTGCAAGTTTAGCAGCTTAAATTACAACAAAGATAGTACTTTAAAGAAGGACACATGTGGCAACGAGCATCTCTTTAAATTGCAGATAATCCACCTGAACGGTTTTTATCTCGGAACAATTTTACGACTGCGACTCTGGAGGCGGCAATGCGCCCGTTAGGCCATTTATAAAATGCAAAATTTCCAGTCGGCTCGCTTGCGAAACGACATGCAATTATACTTTTATGAGAAGGAAAGACGGGCGAGGACCGGGCAATTTCGCCCTTTTTTTCACTCCGTTTGAGGAAATTCAACAGCTTTTTAATTTAACTCTACAGTTTTGCCTCTGAAACTAAATAAAAATAAATGTCGAGCGTCTACCGTACGGATGTGGAACAAACCTGAGGCGATTTACCTTAGATGGTCGCTCCTCATGAACTTCTTGTTGCACACGGGACAAGCAAAGTTTTTCTCTCCCGTATGCGTCCTGGTGTGTCTCGCCAATTCGTCGGATCTTGCAAACCGTTTGCCGCAACCGTCCCAACTGCAAGGAAACGGCCTCTCCCCTGAAAAAAGGCAAAACGGAAATAATATATTGCTTAAGTCCGTTATCAGCCAACGAAATAGTATATTATCCAGTTTTCAAAACTGTTCCACACCACGGAATTAATTCGCCGAACAATATACCGTTTTTACAACCTTTTATGGTTTTGACTTCTAAACTGTTATATTAATTCATATGAGTGTGCTTTTTATAAATCTTCCTAAAACAGTCGCTACTTGAGATATATCGTTGGGTTGGGTATACTGCGTATCCCATTTGCGACACTTTGAGTTTTTTTTCGCAGGGGTAACAGAATAGAAGTATGTTCAGAAATATATTTTCTTCTTAAATCTTTTTGACAGACCCATAGTCAAATTAACAAATCCATAGTTTGCTAAATTACACTTTAGTCACAAGCTTGATTTGGCACAAGCAGATTCAGTGTTTTATTCCATATTTTTTTTACGACCATTAGTATTTGGGTCCATTTTTTCAAAACAAAAGGAGCACATTCACATTCTAATCTATCGAAAACACCTCACGGCTCCCAAACCCATGATTAAAGCACCGGAAATTTAAAGTAGAAAGTAGGGAATAGAATAGAAAACAGAATAAATTGTTGAACAAATTTTATATAATATTTATGAATTTTTGACGATACTACAGTACTGTACATGACATGTACATGACTTTATCGAAATAAATTTTACGGAAAATTGATTGTACTAAAACGATTAGTTATTTTTAAATTTTAGACAAAAAATGGTGATGATTTTCTTGCACTTGTTAAAAAAACAGTTAGGTATCTATAATATATATGCTGGAATTCGTGTTTTTATTTTAGGTGCAGCGTATCATCAGCGTACAAGACGACTCATTAGTCACTCACATAACCTCAACCTCTAATTTATTTACTTTTGGTTATTTATTAATTGGTTTTTCGAACTTAGTAACGATAATTGGCGTTTACTACTGACAGTGCGCATTTGCAGGTCATAACTAGAAACTAGTTTCATCTGTTTCCATTTGTCTCACTCCAAAGGTTAATGCATCAAGACTTTCCTGGCTCTTAATATTTATGGTGTTTGCCGAAGTTCTGGGAGTACAAGGGATTAATATTAAACTTCCAATTTTCGTTCTACAAGGCGCCGAAGCAGTATTAAAACAATTTGTAACTTCAATATGATCTGACGCGCAATATGGGCTGAAGTATTGTATACGTTCCTTTGCAATAAAAATATAGGAAAACTACTGCATAGCGAATTTTTAGTAGCCTCTATGAACAAAGATAAGAAAATACTAAACGTTTCTGAAATGTTAGTAGATTTCTTGCTGGTATGTGTTCAACACTGTTAATTTATAGTTATAACTTTAAGCGGGACCCTAAAACTTCTTGTTTTAAAAATACTCAGTCCAAAACTGCGATCAAATCCAAAATGTTTGCCAAAATAAATAAAAAATATGGAGATTTTTGTACCACTGTGTATTCGACAATTTTTAGGATAAACATGAAGATGGCGCTAAATTGGTCAAGTTAGGTTATAGGAATAAAATGTTACCGGTCTACAGCAGTACCAAATAGTTTAAAAGAACACAACAGCTTAAAATTCAATACGGAGATTCGTAAGATCGTCTCATTGCTCTGGTGGAAGGTTTTTTTTTTTTAAAAAGCTTATTTGTTTATTTATCTCATAATGTAAATCGGCTGCTACAAGATGAGGCTGGGATCAATTAGGATAAAATAAGGTTACGATATAAAGCTAAGCTTCAACTTCGACTTTTATGGTTTTATATTACAATAATACCATTATTATTATCATCACAAATAATCACTAAATTAATTAAAAATTTAATGTCAAAGCTTCAGGACTCGACTAAATCCATTTAGAATTTCTAAAATAGTGCAGCTCTGAACTGTTTCCAACACTTGCTTATATTTTTAGTTTTTTTTAGATTTAACTCCTGTATTTGATAAGGTAGATTATAGAATTTTTGAAGGTCTTGGATGTAGAGGCATCCGGAAAAATTTAATCGAATCTCGCAAACAGTATGTAAAAATAGAAGACGTTTTAAGCGAGCCTCGCAATGGATTGCTCTTGGTCCGATGTTGTTTTTAATGTACATAAACAACCTTTTTGAACTAAAGTCAATAGGACGCGTTTCGTCATTTGCCGACGCCACAGTGCTAATACACAGCAGATTCGTGGACTCAGGTAAAAAAGATGGTTGAGAGTGACTTAAAAGTAATGTTGAAAAAACCAAATAGCTGTGAGAAACAAATGATATTCGGTACTTGGGAGTTGAAATGGAGCGTTTCCTTAAATATAACGTGTAAATTACAAACTTGCAAAAAAAGGAATGTGCACAAATTCAAGCCAAACATAATAAATAAGACAAATATGAAAATCGTATTCTCTAGTATAGCCATTACTACAGTACGGTATAGTAGCTTGAGGCAGTTTATATAAGAGCCACTTAAAACAATTAGAAACATTACAGAAAGGTTTTTTTTTATTCACATCACAAAAATTTATTATACTCTAGCGACCATTTATTGCAAGAATCAAGAACTGTGTCTATATAAGATATCAATGAAAACAGAGGAAAAATTGCATTACCCAAAATAGATTATCGCCATGACGCGCATCCCTAAACACAACAAAAAAGGTAAACAGAAAAAAGATCGAAAACGATTGTGCCAACGGTTATTTTCTATGCAAGCGGAATATCTGCCATCGTCTAAACAATTAAATATTTGGATACCTGCAACCCCTAGAAAAATTATCCAAGATTATGTCAATTTAGTAAATAATTGAGGATGAAAAATATAGAAAATATCATTTGCTTTAATATTGTCATGTTAATATGTGATTTTGTAAACTTTAATTATTAACAACGGGCCAACCGCCCAATAGAAAATAAGATTTGCATAAACAATATAGTAAAAAACAAAATAAAATAAAATAAAACCAAAACAAAACAGAATGAAATACATAGATAAATAAAGACCCAATCCTGGTGTGACAAACATTGGTTTTCCAAAATATTAATATTAATATAGGACAGTTAGAACACATATAACAGTAGCGAGGCACCAACACATTGTTATACAAGACAGAAGTCAGTCAATAGAACAGTTTCATTAACAGTCATTTAGCTCTTTCTTAAATATGTTTGCACTCTGGAAGCAGTCAAGTTGATCAGAAAAGCGATTTGCTAGTGCGGCTGATCAAGTAAGAAAAGAACTCTGCCCATAGTTAGTACGAAGGAACACTACCTGGAAGGAGTGTTTTATTCTGGTCTGGCGCGAAGCCCAATGGTGAGATGCCTATGTCGCGTGCGACGTCCTCAAGTCCTTGGTGCTCCCTAAATGTCATATACCGCAGGAACCTATGCTGCACTGGTTTGTATGTGGACGTTATACGAAGAACAATAATTCAGGTGCAGACGCACGAGGGAGCAGAACAGTAATCTAAGAGGCGGAATACTCTGGAAGTCCACTGTCTAATAGATAAAACTGACACAATGGATAAAACATGGTGTGTGGAAGTCAATTTAATATCGATCCCTTATTATGGAGGCCTGCAATAACGGTAACCCTTTTATCTTATAACTGTATGAGGTTTCTGTTCCGGTTGAAGTTCATTAGTTGGCATTTATTAATATTCAGTTTCATTCCATTAAAATCGGATTGGAGGTTTATGCAGTCATCAGCATTTTGGACTCTCATATAGAATTTTAGGTCGTCAGCAAATAATATGAAAAATGCATGATGAAAACATGAGGCAATATGATTGACATATACATTGAAGAGTAGGCGTCCCAGGTGTGATTCTTGCGAAACACCAGGAGGCACTTTAATGTCGATGGATTAGAAGCTCTGGACGCGCATACCTGTAACGTACGATATTAACCATTTCAAAACTTTTCCCTAGATTCCAATGTTTCGCAATTTTTTGATTATAATTTGATGATATACTCTATCAAATGCCTTTGAAAGGTCTGTGTAAATGGCATAAACGTGAACAATGAACATGAACAATGATTCCAGCAGAAAATCTGTGAATGTAAGCAAGTTTAGCTCAGTGGAGCGATGGGGGAGAAATTCAAATTGTTGGTCGATAAAGCAACCTTTCAGGCCAGCAGATAAATAGTTTGCAGACTAAACTTTAGAACGCTTTAGGAATACAGCTCAGGATACTGAACGGCCTATAATTATTGACTTGCGAGCTAACGCCGGATTTGTTGTAGATAAGATAAAAGAATATTAGATGAGATATTTATATAATTAAGAGTTTGAGGAGGAATCAAGAAGTTGCCCGACGTCAAAATATAAAAGTGAAATGGGTTTCTTATTACGGTGTCTCGTAAAATTATGATTCCGTTCATTTTCATTGACATTTCGGATATCTATTTTTGACATGAGTACACAATCGTTCAATGCTTTACGACCCATTAGTTACGGGGATATATATTCGGGCGGTTCACTATTTCGCTGATCGAGTTCATCAACGGAAGATCACAAAACACATCAAAGTGTCGAAGAACGATCCCGCGTATTGATGGAGATGAATATGCCGACATAAATTTTACGGGATCAAATTAAGATAAGTTCCGAAGGGTAGGTAAGCAAAAAGTCCGTGCGTTTTTCGTCGGGTCCGTGATCCTTTCTCTCTCCTATACGTCTGAAAGTTCTTTATAAAATACAACTGATGCAAACCGAGTGGATTCATAAATCAAACGGAGGGTTCGGCGCCGCGCCTTCCCTCGTCCCCGGCTCTTATAAAGTCGAAATAGCCTTTTGCCGCACTTACTTTAGTTTTCGGCAAAATTTTACGTTTTATGCTCCCGCGTGTCGAAGAGTTCGTTCGTGTCCTGAAATATTACGGACGATTTCGTTTAAACCATATATCTATAAACTACTATAATTCCTGAAGCTAATGCTGTAAAACAGATGTCTACAAACTTTTGCGAGGACGGTCTTTACGTGAACGAATTGGTGCTCTGTACCAGCCTTGGGCAGGAGTAAAAAAGTTCATTGGACTGAGGTGGCTTTTTGATGAAAATCTTTTTAATACAAATTAAATTAGAACAAAAATTTTCGTATTTTCACAGTTTTTAATGATTTAGGACAGCTGTTTCTAACCAAAACTAACCAAAACTGAAAGTCTGAACATTTTTTGTTCTAATCTAATTTGTAAAAAAGTTCATATAGACTTATGACCTAAAATGCTCCATTTCGTTGAAATCCTATAAAAAAAATAGTTTTTGTCTATTTTTAAAAATCTCTTCTTGATTTTGCTTGCAGACTTGGTAGGTATTATTTCCACTTATTTTGTTATTTTTTAACCAGTAGCGTACAATCGTAATTTTGTAAATTTCGGTACCCTGATAGATTCTAAACAAAAATGGTCTTTTCAGTTGTTTCACTAAAGCTACCCGTTTTCGAGAAAAAAAAATGTTTGCAATTTGGGTAATACCACTTTTTTTATTTAAATTAATTAAAACGGTCTCATGAATGCTACTGTTTAAACAATAACAAAACCAGTGACAATAATACCTACCGAGCTTAAGAGCAAAAGTTAGAAAATATTTTTTTAAAATAAGGGAAAACGATTTTTTTCCCGTAATATTTTAACATCCTGTATCTCGGAAATAAGGCATTTTAGGACACAAGTATATATGAACTTTTTACCTTATTTTTTATCTGCTGAATACTCTGTGAAAGTTTCTCGATTTAAATCTCAACCATCCTGTATATCCAGAAAATTCCAACATCAATTGTATGGAAAATTGTGAATAATCCCATTTCAGCGAGGAAAAAAAAGAAGCGATGCTGACATTTTCTCTAGTGTAGATGAAAGTGGTCAAACCTGGTTTGACACTTATGATACCCCGGAAAAGGGTTGGCTTAACTCAACTGATAAGTGTAAAACAACCACGCCATCAAAAACAGGTAAAAGAATAACTATTTTGCATGCTGGCTCTAAAGATGGTTGGATTCCAAATGGACTTTCTCTGTCTGCGAAAAATATTAAAGATTCTTCTCTGGATTACCATGAAGACACCGCTGATTTATTTGAAAGTTGGTTTAAAACCAAACTAGTTCCAAACATTCCTCCTAATAACGTCATTGTAATGGACAATGCAAGTTATTACAGTAGACAGTTGACTAAAACGCCTTCCTCATGTGACACAAAAGCAACAATCCAAAAGTACATGTATAATAACGACAATTATTTTCAAAAAAATCAATTAATTGAGGTTCTACAAAGCTTGAACCTACAAAAGGAATTAGTCTGTGATCATTATGAAAAAAATTTAGGGCATACAGTTTTAATGCTTCCACCTTACCACACCGACACCTAAATGAGTTACATCCAGCAATGTTCAAAAAACAGTCGAAGATCGCGAAAAAAAGATGGATGCCGGAGTCAGATCGAGACCATTTCTTACAGGTTTATGTGACAAAACAAATTTTTTTCGAAGTTGATCATTTCTGTACCAATGACGGTCACCTAGGACCCACCGTCACCGAGATAGATATACGAGGCTAGATACTTTCAAAAAATTCGATTTAATCGATTTTCGAGAGTAATAAGCTATATATATGATTATGACGCTGGGGAAATAAAATCAATTTCCAAAAATCTCAACCCTTTTCGTTTTCATTTAACTCAAGACAGCAAACTTCATCACATCCAGCTGTGCTGATGACGTAATATTATTTCAATTCAAATTTTGAAGATCATCTACTAAAAAGGGGGACAGAAAACCTTACAGACGGGTAAAAGAAAGTCTCATAAGTATTTTTTAGCTTTTTTCATCGCCCGGATGTCGGAGTATTATTGATTCCAAGAATCCCGATTATTTTCCCCCGAAGTGCCTTGTTGTTCGGCCTTGCCTCCTCCGTCCGAAGATGTAAATTGAGCAGAAAGTCTGAGAGAGGCATTGTGCGACTCTGCAATTCTAACGATTTCATCTCGAATTTTATGTATTTGCCTTGAAAGGAGGAATTCGAATTAAGGCCATAATCAAATCCCCCAGTCGGATACTCGAGACATTTTTGTTTCGATCATTTTCCTATTATTCGAACTTCCTTTTATTAGAGATTTTCATTCCGAAAATAGTAACGTCGGCCGTTATTGTCGTTCGATACAAATCCCACTTTTATTGTTGGAAAAAAGGCACGAGGCATTATTAATCCAAAGGCCCGCGATACACGGATATTTAACGCCGCCAGATTAAAAGAAAAGTTTCCTAATTTAAGTTTTAATCTGTATTTATTGCCGGTCCAGAACGGTTCGGTTAAAATGGCTCGTTTAATGGATATTAAATGCGACGGAGTTGCATGTCGCGAATTGCGTTCGGAAATTTTCGTTTCTTTTTCGTGTCGGTGAGGAATTTAATTGATGCGGATTAACGTTTTTGGCACGATGGAAGGGAAACCGGTTACAAAAAAAAAATATTCTTTTGTGAAAGTTATATGAAAACCGTTATTAAAAAAAGTCGTTGTAATTTAAATTAAAATTGCAAATATACTGCGTTATAGAAATTTCAATACCCAGAAAATTTATGATTATTCTTGGAATAGTAACACTCGATGACGTTTCCAAAAAGGTTTATTGAAAGGATTTTTTTTAAATTTAATGGTAAGCAAAAGACCTGATTCCGCTCTCTGAAGACGGATAGTAAGGACCGAATAAACTAACCAAAAATAATCTCGTCCGACAGAGATTGTCATTTTATAGTGATTTTATTTCAACGAAGGTTTGGATTTTCAAAGAACGGACTCGGCGATCCCCAAATTTTCAAAATATCACAACTTTTTATTGACACACAAAATCGCAAAAGAATTACAAAAACTAAAATCCATCGTAACCCCTCCAAAATAAGTGTTTCTATTTAGTGGCTTTTGCACGTTTGCTGCAAAACTTTACACATTAAAAGTTGGGTTCGTCCAAACTATAGATGTCTATAACTATTGGTTAATGGCGACGACAATGTGACTCGTTCACAAACTCTAATTCTACGAAAGATCAATCTTATGAAGACCTCGTAACCCTCGGAATACCGAACCCAGACATGGATGGAGCTTCAATAAGCTTCAACTGCTAGGTAAGATCTCGAAGGATATGATTTTTTTCGTCCAAAACTTAAGAGTGTACGAAATTGTTTGTTGACTCGAGTCCATAAGCATAAGATTTCTTTCGACTTGTAGCCCCCGAAATACCCACCCTAGATAGGATTTTGATTTAGCTTCAACATTTCCAGCATTTCCACCATTTCAGCAATTCCTTTAATAACTAGAGAACTGCTATGGAAAAGCTTGAATGATATGAATTTTGCCTTTCAGAACAGTCTTTTTCATTAAGAACGATAAAATTTTTTGTTGACGAAGAAAATATTTGAAAATTATTTATTGAAATCATTCGTAGCTAGAAGAAACATCTAAAATGAAAGATGTAAAGTTGATATTCGACCAAGGTGTTATGGAGTTGACCCCACAGAACTGACACAAAGCAGTCCATTATTCTATTAAGGAAGAATAGACTTGCAAGAATTTGATAACGTGGTTGATTGGACGGTATACCTTTTAAGGATAACATCAAAACTTGATATTCACTTTAACACGACTTGTGTAAAACACAGGAAAGCCAATAAATCAGCCTCGTTTTCATCCGTCTATCCTGACTTGAAGACATCCGTAGACATTGCGGGAGCTTAATTCCCGGAGACAACAACCTTGAAACTATCTACCCCTGATCATCTGAGGAAATTCGTAGATATTGCGGCAGCTTAACTCCGGGAGACAACAAGCTCGAAGCTATCATGCTACTAAAGAAAAATAAAATTGTAAGACTTTGATAACGTGCTTTATTGACAATGATAATACCAAGAGAGGAAAATAGCTCTTCAGATGCATATGCCTTAATTTTTATATGAAAAACAGGAACTCAAATAAATCAGACGCATTTTCACCTCTCTACTCCTGATCATCTGAAGAAATCCGTAGACATTCCGGAAGACAACAAGCTCGAAGCTATCTATCCTGCTACTAAAGAAAAATAAAATTGTAATAATTTGATAACGTGCTTTATTGACAATGATAATATCAAAAGAGGAAATCAGACGCCTTTTCGTCTCTCTACCCCTGATCACCTGAAGAAATCCGTAGACATTGCGGGAGCTTAACTTCGGGAGACAACAAGCTCGCGTTCGCGACTCGCCTCTAATAAGATTACCGAAGTATAATATTCAGCAAAATTCAAACAACGGCGGGGGATATCTCAGTGCGTCTAATTGAATGAGTGCCCCTACTCTAATTTAATTAGCGGGACAAAGTTTACAGAGGCGAGAAAGCAGGCATCTTCTCAACACCGATTCCGCGTTATGATTTATGCCGCTAAAACAGCCCCGCGCTAAACACTCTCCGACCACGGGAGGGGGTAAATAATTGCCCTTAGTCGCAACACCTACAAATTATCTTGTAACGACTTAAGTTACCGAAGCAGCTTCAATTAAACGTACACTAGATTAAGCGATTAAGTTTTTGGGCCGGAGACGAATTCAATTTCCTTCGAGATTGCTGTGTAAAATTGGCGGTCCGGGGATTTCGGGGGGAGGGGACGTTCTAACCATAATTGGAGATCCATGGCGAAAGGTACACGCGACGTTCATATTTGGAAATACCGGATGGCTCACAATGTATCACTCCAACGGACCGGTGGGCCTGATTCTTCCGCTATGAAGTGAAATCGAAAACCTTTAACCATAAATAGGAAAAAAAATGAACGGTCCTTAGTGACACTACAATGAATAGGTAAGTTTAATAAAAAAAAATATTTTTAACAAACCAACGTCAAAATAACTATTAATTTAAAATTTTTGAATAATGTGGAAGAAAATTTTTGCAATTGGAGAAAATATGCTTCCTTGTTTTCTTTGAAATCAAATGAAATAAGAGTATACTATGTAGAAAAAATGAGAATCAGAGGCCGATAGAATAGTTTTTAGAAAATGCTTGAAAACCTGCTGCAATTTTGTAATTTTGCAACTAACCAAAATTAAGAACATTTACCAAAGTTGTCAAGTGAGAAACGGACGTTTAGAGCTTTAAAACATCTAAAACATATATAATAATACTTTTAGAATGTGTATTTTTACCATGCTGTATATTCAATTTTTTTTGTGGCGCATCTAGCATTAATCACTTATATGCAAGTTTACGCAAAAATAATATAAAGGACATTCTACGTGACATTTTTACTCAAATTTTTGTTCCAATTTCCAAATTTCAACTTAAATAAGCTTTTAACCTTGCTTAATGTTTAAGCTTTAATATTTCATGAATCATATGGTTTTTTTAACTAAGTATTATATATTTTTTCATTACCGTGGAAATCATTCTTCATTTTAAGAAAACTTCACCCAAGGCTAAATTAAAGACGCATGTGATCGAATATATGACTAAACTCTCCCAAAAAACGCTGTTTCTTTATCAGGCGGATCAGACACACAAGGTCTGATTGATCAACTGGATCAAACTTATACCTAAGGCTTTTTTTCTGTCTTTGATTCTCCATTAATTTCCGGGGAAATCCCAGATTACACATTTTCTGATATATTTTTTTAGATTTGTGTTTTTTTTAGTAGTGATTTGTTTATTTATTTTTATTTAATTCAGTATTTATTATAACAAGTATCTCAAGTACCTTAACATGATGAACCAACGTCACAATTTACAAAGGTACAATAAAATTAAGTACCTACATTTATCTTAATTCAAGAGAGTAAGCAAAACTATTTCTAAACCAAAAAAAAAAGAAAATCAAGAAAGAATGTAGAAATAAATTTATTTAGTCCGAGCGAAACACTCTTATTGCTTGATTCCTAAATGAATTGAGTGACAAAATTAAAATATCGATGTGTAAAAAGTAACTGTTATAATTTCTTTGCAACAGAGATATAGGTAAGTTGCTTCCTAAATTTGTGCTATATTTAGGTCCATAGAATAAAGCAGGCGTTCTAACGACTAGCACTCTAGCACTAAAGGATAATTTTTTCAACAGTTTTGGACAGTTTACACTGTTCTTAACAATATTATTTAAAAGAGGCCACTATATAATATTCGGCCTAACAGATTATTTCAACATAGGTTTATATACCTATGATATTGGGGACACCATATCACACTGGCAAACTCAAAATGGAACCGCACATAGGGGTTATAGAGTAGGATCAGCGACTTGGGATTTTTAAATTCTTTGTTAACCATCGTAATAAAACCCAAGTTTCTGTAAGCCTTTTTTACTATGTTTTCAATATGAATTTCGAAACTCAGTTGTTGTTGTTGTGTCAATAGTCACTCCAAGATCCCTGATATGCTCTACTTGGTTAATACTTACTCCATTGATACTTACTCCATTGACTTTATAATCAAAAGATATATCATGTTTTAATTTACTGAAGTTAAAATAGTAACAAATTGGTGATTCCGATAGGACACCTGTTGGTCATCATTGGATTATAATTAACGTTTCCAATATTTATTTTCCCGTCATGTTATTCGGACTGCAGCGTTCTGGAATTGTCGCTTTAAGAAGTGCTTTGGCACTTATTTGACCGTTGTCAATTCTGACGGTGTCGCTTAATGAATGTGTTCATGCTGTTTTGCAAAAATGTACCCAAAAATTAATGGTCGTAGAAATAACCTTGTATGCAACAGTATAGAGAACTTTCTTAGTGACTTATCAAATTTGTTGAATACCATACTCTTTGTCGCATAGATAATAATTATATTAAAGATTGTGTAGTGGTTTCAAGAAAAAAAAATGTAGTGGCAACAGTGCGGGAAGCCGGCGCGCGTTTGTGAGAAAGCCGTGAGGGGCCACGGGCTCCCGACGAGTGAGCTGCGTCTCCAATTGTGCCGATTGTACTCGGTAAATTTGTATTAGTGCAAATTCCATGTGTGGAAATAAATGCTGTCGTCAAACCCGTCTTCTCCCTTGTTTTGGCGAGCCCGGACCCCGATCCACTTCAATTGTTCCTTTCCTTAAAATTAGACACCTGACATGACACGATTCCCTTTCCTATCAAATGAAATTGAGCCTTTTATCACACTTGATGGAGTTATTCATTCATATTCAGACAACATGAAGACCTCATATAAGCTTGGGTGATGTTTGCGAAGTCCACATAGACATGCGAAAACGAAGAAAAGCCCGAAAGTTGGATGCGAGAAACTCGAGCTGTAGAAAGCTCGCTACTATATGTATACATATTTCGTAGAATTATTGACACCTTCGATACCGGAGTAAGCGACTCCGAATCCCTGAGAAAATTTCAATTTACTCGAGGCGCGGAAATTTGTAAGCAACGCGGTGATTTAATACGAGGTCGTATACGGACGCGTGAATGTCTTTATGTCATCGGGGTACCCCACGGGAAAATTTACGGCCGCTCAGATTATGCAGCTGTGGAGACGTCAACCGGGTAGTCACTTTGTCACCGCCGCTCGCCCCCCCACGGTGTTACCTGCCGCTAGAACGTGCCGATATTGAATTATTACGGGAATTTTGGATGTAACGTAATAAAATTCGGAGTACGTGATCCCTCCACGCTGATATATTGTCGACGTTGAGTTATTCTGTTATGTTTGGCAGGCGCCAGCCACATCCGAAGATTCGTCGGGGTTCGTTAATAGTCCGATCCTATCAAAAGGTTGAACATTTTTTGCAGATATCTAGATTTTAGGAGGGGGCACAGTTGCGCTACATCGCTTGTTAATGTGACAGATCACATCATTAAAAGGATTGATGAAGGTAAGTGCACTGTGTTGGTTCTACTCGATTATTCTACGGATTTTGATATCATTAGTCACAATATTCTGCTCATTATTCTTAAATACTTAGGTTTTAGGGAGGCATTCGTAAATTTATTTAAAAACTACTTAAAAAGGAGAAAGCAAAAGGTGGTTCTGGACGGGGTCGAGTCTGCTTGCCTAGAAATAAGAAGTGGAGTTCCTCAAGGCTCAATTTTAGCTCCTGTTCTGTTTATTATTTTCACAACAAAATTTCTATGCAGCTCTACCATGTTTTTGACCCCTCTCGGTTGCAGCTTGAGTGCCAAATCAACAGTGACCTTGAACGAATTAAGCGTCTTGCTTCTGAAGTAATAATAAAAATAAACAATATTACTCTTCCACTTCAAAACGAGGCAAAAAATTTGGGGTTACTTTTAGATTCAAAACTTCGCTTTGAAAAGTATATCTCGACTTGTACGCAAAGGGCTATTGGCCATTTAAAAGGGTTGTATAACTCAAGGTATATTCTAATTAGAAATCTTAAAAACCTTATGTTTGTTCTCTCCGTGTTTAATCACTGTGATGTCGTATATGGCCCTTGTTTGACAGCTAATTGATCACAACGTATTGAAAAGATTTTAAAATGCTACCTGATTCTTATTTACGGCATCCGTCGCGGAAAGACCTATTATCTACAAGCCGAAGGACGCGGGTTGGACGAAGACAAAATAGCCCAAATACCTCTCCGAAAAAATAACTTTTAGAACAGACGTAAATAACTTAAATCTAAATCTAATTTAAAGGGGTCGTCACCGATGCGGTATATTTGAAAGATCCTTCAGTTACGATTTGGCTAAACTATAAAATGAACTGCCCCATTCCGTTCAGAATGCGTGGTTATGTTCTAGAATTTAAAGAGAACAAAAAATTAAAAAAAAAACATCGAGAAGTTACAGAGCGCAGGAAGAATCAACCCACTGTGCACTGCTAGAATTCTTTAAAAATTTGTGGCACTTTACTCGACTTTAGCTAATAGTTTTTTATTTACAGAGGTAAGTTTAGATTTTCCTTTCTGTTATTATTATGTTTTCTTCTTGCCGAGTCCTGAAATACTGATACTGCACCATTAGCTTTCCTATCCAGGATCTCGTTCACTTGCTATTTCTTGTTAACATTAATCGCTTATGCGTGGCTTAAGTAAGTGTCCACGCATCAACACCGTAAAGAAGAACACCTCACCATCTTCATTCTTGGCTGTAATGCTAGGTCGTTGCTGATTAAATAGTTAAAAATAAATCTAAAATCTTGTCTTCAAACGTATGGCTGCTTCCCCTATCTGGATTCTCATTTAAAGGTGCTACTAAAATAATCCATCCGCTGTTCAATAGTATATTGTGCAACAAGTGTGGTAAACGGTTTATTTGACACGAGTGTTTAATAAACGAGTGACTTAAAAAGTTTACCGAAGGTGTTACCTACTATACTTTTCCTACGAATGTTAGTTTTAGGGTACATTGTGACAAACGTCACAATTCAAGGCGTGGGAAATATATGCGAAAACATCCGACTGCTGCCAAACCAGAGCGGTAAAATCCCGGAAATGTCCGAAGTGGCTCGGATCTGTGGGAAACGAAACTGACGTGGTAAAGTGACGCTTCCCGCACGCTAGATCGGTGTGTAATTAGATATTTTACAGACGGAAGTACAAAAATGCAATTCCATTAAAAATTTATATTTCCGAAAACCTATTTTTGTTTTTAATTTTTTTACTCGGAACACGATGTCCCAAGAAAGTCTTATTCCTTCAAAGCCATAAAGAAACTTGTATTAAAAAATGATTAAAATGAATCCAAACTTAGAATAAGCTTAATTAATTAGAAAATATGCTAGTACTGTTTTCAAGGTATATTTGGTCACGGTAACCAGGAACTTTATGCTATTATTCTCTCCAGGTACTTTGTGGTACTTTAACTCACACTGTATATTTTTAGGAGGTTTATGCTAATCTCATATTAAAGGTAAAATTGATCCTTTGATTGTATGTTTGGCAGCACCTGCTGGTTTGCTTGCTGCTGTCGCCGGTTGGTTTGTTCCTTGATATATGTTGATTTATTTAACAAAAATTAGTCTATAGTTAGTTTATTTAATCAAGCTCATTCCTCTTTCTCGAAAGTTTACTGTACTATTTTTAAGATACTCACTACTAAACTTACCTGTCAAAATTGACATTTTTGAAAATATCGAAAAATTTTATTGGAAAAAGTTGTTTCTTTTTCAGTTTTCTGCAATGCGCTAATTTAAAAGAAACGAAGTAATTTTTTTTATTTTTTATCAAACTACTTAGATGAAATGGACTGAATTCTCTAATAAAAGGTGCTAATTAAGAAATTAATTGGTTTTGGACTGGGTTTATAAAAAAAATTCTTATGTGGTCGACGTCTCGACAAGTTTTATTGCGCTCTTCAGGACTAGGACTGGAACTGTGTTAGAAAGCAGCGAACATTTTCTGTTATTATTATTTTCAAAATCATTCCTATTAGTTCTGAACAAGCCACTAAAATTGTTCAAACGTCGACCATGGACTAAAACCCATCAATTTCGCAATATCGGAAATAAACACATTTTTTCTTTATAATAAATTCGTCTTAAACACTATCAAAAATAGAATATGCAAATGTGCAGAAATCAAATCGAATTTGATGCAAAGTTAGAATGATTTTAAATTTTAAAAACTAAATAAAGTAATAAATAAAAATAATAAAATTAATTATTAAAAATTCGGATTCTGAAAGCTCGAAGGAGGTAATGGCGTTACATCGAACAGAAAGTCAACATTTTTTCGGAATCACGAGCGATAATAAGACAAATTCCGGAATCATTTAAAATTCTGGTCACTTCCACTGGAGACTTTATTCCCAACTGTAAAAAACTGAATCGCAGAGGAAAAGCTACGTTGAAATATTAACGCTCAATTTTACACCATTCGCCATTCAAATTCACGCCGCCTTGCCGTTGTAGCGTCAAAAACCTACGAGGTTTAGATTGATGAATTTTCCGCAAGCAGATTTCGTCGACGCGGCAGAGATGCGGTATTATTTTGAGAACGAATACACGCGTCTGATATGTAAATATTCATTTTCTAATATGGAAACGAATTTACATACATTTGCATCGCTCGTTGTTCCAAACAAAAACAAATCTCTTCGGGCTCCTTGCGTTCGCCGTCGAGGTGTATGTCGAAATTTGTTACAATTATAAATATTCATGCGTAATATTAAAAGTAAATGCGCGGCCTTCGGGCAGTGCAAATTTTGCCAACGAACTCACCCCCGAACGCCGATTTAAATAGATAAAAGGGAGAGATTTGGAGAACGAGACCTTTGTCTCTCATTTTCAATTTCCATATCAACCCTTTTTATCCTGTCAGCACGGTTGATGGGGTATTTTAAGTTCACTGGACTAAGAATGTTCGTGCCTTAAAACTTTTTTGCCACATGGAGTCCGGATAATCCTTTAACAATGAGTATTTCTGTGACTGTTAGCTTAGTGAATTTTTTAGTTTCAGGTTAATAAACGTATTTTTTGAAGCTTTGGATATTTATATGTATCGACATTAGAGAAATAAACAGAATTGTTTCAATGCGAATATCGTGGTTGTTCATAATAGATAGTTAAGAGCTTTAAATTTATTTCCAGTTATTTTTCTTGTCCATATCGAATAACAACCGTGCTGTATTCTTGCAAAAACACCTAGTATAAATTTCGACAAATGATATATTTTAACATAATTGTAAGTAACCCAAATAAAATTTTCTGATTCATGTTATCATGCAGTGATAAAGGTTTTAGATCTGAAAACGTTATTATTCTGCAGTATAATACACACGAGCAGAGAGGTAATAAGTATAAAAAGAAGAGATTTCTAACCTCAAATATGTGAACTATTGAAATAGTCTCCACAGAAGAAACTAGACGGACACACAAAACAGAATTGCTCATTATACTGATCATTGCGATTACCACTAGTAGCAAATTGATTTTACTATTACGAATATTTTTGGAATGTGTTGTTAGCACTTCGACGGGCTAACAAAAAAAAAACTAAAAGATAACGGGGAGGTAGACTTTTATTTAAGTATTAAATTTATGGTGGTGACACTATAATTGTACTCAGTGATTCACTACTCGAAAGTTGTTTAAAATTGAGGGGTACGTCCTACTTCTGCTCTGGCCACCCAGTTGGGAGGAGGATGGGTAAAACGGAAGCAAACTAACCAAAAGCTCAAAATCAATCAATGAATCCGCTTTATAACAGTATAAATTACTCGGAAATACCAAATTTTAGTGCTATTGCTCTGGTGGATGTGCATCAGCATGACTGTCTAGAATATTCTGGAATGGACGGTCCTCAGTTTCAAAGATCGTCGAGACACGAACTTCACCTTTAACCTCGGGCGACATTCTTGGAGGTATTAACGAAAGAAAATGCCTGTCGCTGGTTGTCGGAACAAACTAGTGCTTGAGGAAATAAAAGGCCTAAAAGGAAGCAGAACCACCCTAAGTACCCAGTTACATCATGCCGTGCGAGAAGAGACGATGTGATAGGGAACAAAAACTGAAATTTCAGGATAATAACTGGTATAACGAGCTTACTAGGTTGTTAGTGGCCTTCCTCGCTAGTTATTGGAGTTGTTTAAATTTGCTTTACCCAATATATTCAAATCCACAAAACGTGATATCAACTGAATCAACCTAAAAATATGGGTGCGAAACTCCGATGGGTTATATCCGCGTTAGCGTTCTAGATCAAAAAGAGCCCGATGCGAGCTTGTTCTTTTAATATTGAAAATAACAAAAAAACACAAAAAGATTTCGTTGGTCGAGGAAAAGCATCCAACCGATTCGATATTCCCTGGTGATGAAGGACGATTGCGACTTTGATGATGATTGACTTGGCTTGCGATCGATTAAAATATTTTAGTGTGTGAAAGATGATTTTTATTGGGAGAAAATGCCAAATCAAGTGCATCAATCCAACGCAGCATGACAACATAGGTAAGTTGCTTTCCTTTACTTTACGCCGAGAATGATTTGACTCGTGTTTGTTTACATTGTAGCTGAGATAAGTAAGAATTAAATTGGAATTCTGATCGCTACCCCATTTTGAAAGTACGACTGGTGATTCCGGGATAAGGTAGCGCAAGCAGTAATTTAAATTTGCTTCCAAACGTAGTTAATGTTAAATATGTCAGCAATTTGGATTGGAAACCTCGATGTCGCCGGTGAAATTGAACAGAACCAATTATTATGAACACCTCACTGAATTTAAGGTAAGTGCAAGCAAGCAAAAATTGTATACTAGTTGAATAGTATTCCCAAAAACTCATTTATAGACGTGCTATTCTTTTTTTTTTTAGTGTTTTACTGGCGCATGCACCATTTGTGTTTAGAAGGACGAGAAGTAAAGACGAGACGTGAGCTGGAATATAGACGAGATGAAACTAATTACTATCCTTTTCATGTATACATGCCTATTATTTGTACCTGTTAAAATTATGTTAATTAGTATTGCTGGATTTGGGATAAATCTAAACTATAACAGTGTCTCGCTAAGAATATCGTAAAATGGATATAACTCAGACTCCGATCTACGCACACTTAAATGGCGGAAAAATCTCACACCTAAACAGAAAACTGTCGAACTGAAGAACTGTCAGCGGCCATGTTGATCTTAAAACCCCGTAAGGTCTTGTCGATTGAAAGCGAATTTTGAAACGACTCGCGCATGAGCATATCGAATGTTCATTCTCAACATTTCTTGAGGTTCACTTCAAAAGTGTGTATTATCAGCTTTTGTAAGACCGCTATATTTCTGGGAATAACAAAACAAAAAAAAATGGAAAAGTTACGGTGTAATTTTAACTTCTCCTGTATACACCCGATACTAGCTCCGCGAAACAATAAATTTGCTCAAACGCCTTTAATGAAAAAAATAAAAGTCGACGCCGCAGCCAAACGTATAAACATCCCCTTTATGAGCGCGTAAGTGTTTCGGTGTAGTTTCAATTGCACATGCATCGCACGTACATTTTCGAAATTGAAGTGTCATTAAGGCCGCCTTTCATCAGAATGGCCCGCAATATCAAAAGCTGAAGTGCCCCGGCCGCAGCTTTCAAGAAGTGTGTGTTGCACGGACTTTGAAGTGGTTTGAATCAATAACGAGATGGGTTCGTACCGTCCGCTTCAATTAACACGAGTTTCGCTTCTGAAGCCGCACGGGTGTCGCGTCGATATCAGCGATATTAAACTCCAGGAATATATTATAACGAATTTCCGCGATTTTCACATTACAAAAAAAATGTTATTTAGATTTTGATACAGGAACTAACGCAAACCATCGTGATGTTAATAACGAGTTATCGATAATACGTAAATAAATGACTAATGTATATCTGAATTTATATTCCATCAAATGATTATTAACAATTTTAATGCGGTTATTTCGCATACCATACCGAGATGGGCCGTATTTTCGCTTTGCGCGCATAAGCATTAACTCTCTAATTGCAGGACCATATTATTATCGCCAATATTATTTTGCGTTATTTCGGGCGTATTTAATCAACGCGTAATGCGAATGGTTTATAGTTAATAGAATGGCATTGTTCAATCCGCTCAAAGTCAGGATCTAACAAAGTTGCATAATTCAGGGTTGTTCCATAATGATTCGTAGTTAGGTGGTTACGACGGATATTCCATAATAATTTTGAGTAATTATCTGAAATTGCGAATAATTTGTCAACTTATTCCACAATCGCGGTAGTTACAAGGAATATTTTATACTGTTTTTTATTGGTATTGGTAAATACAAATACTTTACAGAAGCACTACTTTGTAATTTTCATTTAATAAATATTTGTATAAATTGAAGAGTACAGGGGAAAAAAGATGAGGGTACATTTTTTGCCGAAATAAGACTAACAGTTATTTCGTATAATATATCGGCTATAGAATACTATCCGCCCATAAGAAATGGTAGTGGGCAAAAAAGATGAAGGTACCAGAGGTGGTGTACAAGAATGATGATAGCCCATGGCAACGGCGTGCTATTTCGCCGGCTTATGATCGTAAACAATGTAGTTCAGTCCCTAGTTACCGAGTTGTTTTTATTGACGTTGAAGTTATTATTGTAATTATTGATTATTCTGTTTTTAAATTTTGCTGGTGTATTTCTTGTTTTGGAATAATGGCTGAGCAACAAAAAACAAGGAAAAGAAAAACCTATGGACGATTGCACGATGTAACTAAAAAGTCATCAAACCAGACAAGACTGCAAATGTTCAAAACTTAAATGTTTCCAAAATCTCACCGCAGTCGATTTAAGAACGATCGTGTCTAAGTTTAATCTACTACGAAGTTATGATGGTTATCTGAGTGGTTTAATAACGTTCAAACCTGTAACACGCCATCGTCCCAGGAAATCTGAAGATGAAACTGATTTTCATTCATTTTCGTATACTTATAAGGTGAGATTGTTAAAAAACACGAACTTTGTGAAATCTTAATGTGCTATAAAGATTTTTTAGCCTTACATGGCATAACAGCAAAAAGGCTACAAATTATACAAGGCGGGTTGAAATCAAAGGGTTCAACGCCATTAGATGTGCGAAGAAAGCACTCTTCCAGTCCTAACCGACTTTCTAGAGAAGTAACAGATTCGGTCATGGAACACATTGAATGTTTTAAGAGTAGAAAGTCTCCTTATGGCTTGGCTAAAACAACAAAGGTTTATTTACCTGCTGAGCTCAACATGGAGAAAATGTACTCTATGTACAAAGAAAAACATCCTGATAAACTAGTTTCTTATGAATAGTATAGATAAATATTCAATACCAAGTTTAATATTGCTTTTGGGTACTCACGATGGGATACCTGTAGTACATGCGATGAGTTGAAAGTAAAAATCGACGACATTGAAAAAAAAAAGTGCAAATGATCACTGCAGTTACACACAGAACGCGAAGCTTGCAAGTTGAAAAAAGACAAAACCAAGGAAGCTATTGTAATAGATTTTCAATAAAATCTTCATCTTCCGAATATTACAACTAATGATACGTATTATCGTAGACAACTTTCGTTCTACATGTTCAACATACATGTTCTTGCGACCTCTGAAGCTCTTTTCTCTACTTATACTGAAGTTTCAGGAAACAAGGGTGCCGATGATTATCCACTGCTATGGGATTCCATTTTTAACCATCAGGATTTTGATGTTAAGAAGCTCACAATATTTGCTGTTTCATGCTGTGGACAAAATAAAAATTTCACGGTGTTTAGAACGTTACATTATATTGTTCATTTTGTTAAAAGACTTAACACAATCAAAATGGTTTTCCTTGTTTGTGGACATTCGTATCTAGAATGCGATAGAAATATGGGTTCAGTGAAACAGAAGACGTACGTTGAACTGCTTCAAGGATGGAATGCAGTTTTAAGGGATTCCCGAACAAAACCAAGCCATTTTAAAGTTATTTCTTGTGAAGATCAGTCCATTTTTAAGAGTTGGACCAAATTTTTAGCGGATGTCTATATGCCCAAGTGTCCTTTTCCTTCAAGACTGGTCAAAGATTTAACTGTATTCAATAAGTATATTTCGAAATTCTATTTTTGTTTACCATGTTCTAGAGTAGTCTTCCTAAATAAAAATCCCAATTACTCAGAATCAAGTTTTTTGGACCCTCATCCTTTTTCCCCTGTACTCTTCAATTGAAGAAACACCAATTTTAATGTGGCTTGATATTTGAAATAGATTTAGACAGTAAAGTAAATAAAAAAATGTCAAAAAATTTAATTTTAGACTCAAAAAACTAGTTAGTAACTTCTCAACTGGAAACAACTATATAATACACGTCGTATCGAATTAATATATACATATACCACTATATAATACCAAGACAATGCAAAACATGAAAACTCCTTTGGAACATAAAAATAAATTAATCGACTAATAATTTTTTTTTTGAGCGTATACACATTAACTTCCTAAATTACAGGATCGTTCTATTATCAGCAATATTACGCGTTATTTCATCAGGCGTATTTAATCAACTCCTAAAACGAATGTTTGTAGTTGATTTAACTTTATTGACCCAAACAAAGTCAGGAACTAAGTTCCACATCGCGTATGGTAGTTTTGCTCCATAGTCATTGTGTAGGGTATTATGTCATTGAATTCTTGCAAATAAACAATTAATGAAAGTGGTAAAAAACACAAAGTTGTCAAGCTATTCCATAATCCCGGTGGTAATGACGAGCATTTCATAATAATTTCTTTATTTGGGGGTTTTATAGAACACGTCTACAATTAAATTTTGCAATTCTTAAAAGAAAACTATTTGACTCCGATTTAAAGGAACAAATTTAGATGCAAAAAAGGGCTATATGCCAAACATAAAACATTGTTGTGTCCAATTATCATTATATATTATTTATTTAAAAAAAATGGAAAACTCTATGGAACATAAAAATGAATCAACGAACTCAAAAGCATTTATAATTTTAATTTTGATTTCCAATTTTTGCTCTAATTTTTGTAAATGTAATTTTTGCAATAAAGTGCTCTGAACATTTCCTTAAATTTTTGAAAGAATTAAAGAAAGAAAAACCGGAAATTCCGCAGGGTAGAAAATGAACAAAAAAAAAATGTTTTCAGTTGTTTTTTAATTGTTGGAAAGAACTCATAAGAAATTGGCGGGGGACGTTTACTACTCTACCCGCACCGTGTTCTCATTTCGACGGGAATAAATTGCTGTTTTACTGCCTCCGTCGTCGGATTTGGGAACGCGGTGTAAATTCACTTCGTTTTTAATTACGGGGCGTGGGGCGGACGGGGGCGGTAGCTAACCGAAAAAAAACCGTCGCGTCATCGCTATTTTACGGCCGGTTTTCGGTATTTTTAAAGCCGTTATTAATTAAACGATCGTTTTCCGTTTTTTTTATGGGCGCACAGATGGAAATGTCTGCGCTTTATGCGCGGACGAAGTGATTTATTGTCCCAAATTCTCCTGAAGCTGTAATGCGTAGAGTTTTATTTTCATCGACGACAGTGACGTAACCGCGAGGTCAATTGATAGCCGACGTGTGGAGCTCGAGTTTTGGCTACAAGTTTTCAGTTTCGGTTAGTTTTGGTTAGTTAAGATACTTGCTAAGTGTAGAACAATGTTATTTCATTTCGCCTCACTGCTGCGCGACCCTGTAAATTTCACACAATGTTTGCACAGATAGTCGTCGCTGTCAAGTGTAAACTAGTTTCATCCGTGACCGAATGGTGCGCAGTCAACTATGAAGTTGTTCACTAAGGACGCCAGCGGTAGTGCGCTGTATTTTTGGTTACCAGATCTTGATTTCTGCGATTGGGTTTCTAAAAACGTTGTTATAATTTGCTATGAAGACGGTTCTCTGTGGACAGCCGTCTGGATCATTTTATGTTATGTTGCTTGGACCAACACGCTCTGCTATCCCAGATCTTAGCGTTTCCTACTTCCGTGTTTATTTCTTCTTGTACTAAATTTCAAGGAAGTTTTGTCTCTCCAATATACGACATACCTTATTCACAAAATACTTAATAGATTTTCTCTATTTCTCTGCTTGGATTCGATGTTTCGGAATTAGTTTTTTTCAAGGCACTTCTTAAAATGGGTCCCGAAAACTGTTTTGATGTTATATTCTTTTGCTATTCGTCTGATCTTTTCGGACGTATCTTTTACATGCCGAACAATTCTGTTGAGACTTCTCATTGTAACTGTTCTGGATCAAACCTGTTTTAATGTCATTTAGATCAGCATCAAGAGATGTTACTGCATATTGCTACTGCTAGTTTACATAATGATTAGGCTGATAACTTAGATTTGTTTCCTATGTGTTAGTTTTCACTATTTTTACTGACAATAATTTCTAGAAACGGCAGGCACGATTAAGAAAAGAGTTTAACTCATCGGCTTCATCTATGGCATGAGTTTCAATCCATTTCGCGTATACGAGGTGTATTAAAACTTTAAGGTGACTTTTGTAATTGTATTGTTAGGTCGGTACACATGTCCCTAACATATGATCACAGTTTTAGCTAGTTTGCAATTTTTACTTTTTTTGAGACAGAAGCGTTAGACGTGTTTTATGTGCTCGTCTATTTTCTGCTGTCTTTAAAAAATGGAACAATGGTGGCATATAGTGCATCGACTTTAAGCAAAAAAAAGTTTACAAGTCATACATGTCGTTCTGGACACCCAAGCACGTCAATAACCGATGAAAGCGTTGAAGAAGTGAAACAAATAGTGTTGCAAAATTGTCGCATCACAAGTGTTGGATAAGAAAAGTGCAGCAGCAAAATTTGTTATGAAACTGCTTAATTTTGAATAATTTGAATTTGAATTTGAATAATAATAATTTGATATGCTCAAAAAGGTGACTGGTGACGAATCATGGGTTATGACATCGAAATTAAAACCCAGTGGTACCAATGGAATAATCCAGAATTACCAAGACCGAAAAAAGCATGTCAAGATCGATCAAATGTCAAAATTTTGCTTACGCAGTGGCGTAGCGTATCAAGAGTTTTTGCCACAAGGTCGTACGGTCAATAAAGTATTACCTTGGACTTATACGAAGTTTGCGAGAAGCAATACGAAGAAAACGTCCGGAATTGTGGGAAACAATTCACGGATTTCACCCTCGTTGCTGCTGTCTAACTTTTTGGCCAAAAATTGAACCACAATCATACCATATTCACCGGATATGGCCCCCGCAGACTTTTTTCTGATCCCAAAATTCAAGAAACCCACGAAAGGAAGGAGGATTGGAACGATTCAGGAGATAAAGAAAAAATCGCTGGAAGAACTCAAGGCTATACCAGAAAGTGCTTACTAGAAGTGCGTCGAAAATTTGAAAAAACGTTGGCACAAGTTTATTATATCTGAGGGGATTACTTTGAAGAGGACAACATTAATTTTGATGAATAAATAAATACTTTTTGATAAAACTTAAAAGTCACCTTACTTTTTTAACACACTGCACAAGTTCCAGGGTTATTGATAATGTATTTATTACATACTTATATACTTACATACTTTTTAATTGAGTATTTGTACAGAAACAAGTTTCAGGTTGTTCCCTAATCATAAAAATTTCATTAAAAGAGCATTCGAGAAAATACTTCAAAAACATTTTTGATTGATGAAAGTCTTTCTATTCCGCAAAAAACAGGCAGCCAGATAACGATCAAAAGTCAACGAGATTTATATAGAGGGCACTTGATGGGCACAGGTATTAAACTAAAAGACATATTTTTCAACTTCACCCCAAAATATCCGAAAGTTTTAAACTCCAATTTGTAAAAGCCCTGCGGGAGGAATATCACTCCCGCTCGTAGAGACTTACTTGTATACACGCGTCGGATAAACACCAACTTTTCACTTCGGTTATGTATATTCATCAAAATTGAAAAAGTTTCGCATTAACTTTTTAAAGCGGATTTGTAAAACGGCATGTACATATACGAAGGCCATTTGTTCGGCAGGGTCGGGTCACGGACAAATTGCAAATTCCACGGAAACAAAAGACGCGAGCGCCGTGGGTTCCAACCCGGACAGAGTGCGCCCCCGGGCCCCCGAGGGGTGAAATACCCGACACTGATGAATTTCGGCAGAGGACTTTTGCGTTTGGGGCGAATATTATACGACTCAGATCGCTCGTATACGAATGTCTAATTTAACTGGGTATCGAGTACATGATTTTCAAAATTATCCAATTTGATAGCTTGTACGTTTCCAAATACCAAGTAAATTTATGCCAACTTCTTCTTTTTATTTTTAATTCACCATCTCCAGTGACTAATGTTGTCGATCCAATTGGAAACTGCTGCTCTAAAGATGCAACTTATGAGCAATCAACGCTTCAGTTTTTCATATTTTTTGTTTTCTCCGCTAATTTCTTACCGTGAATTGCGAATTCGATTGGACGTACCGTGCGTATGTGACGTTGAGCCCATATTTTCACCGCCACAACATATTGTCTTTCTCCATTTTGCTGATGCAGTCCGTACAATTCACAACATAAAGGACGATTTCTAACCACAAAATGCAGTCGATGGCAGACCGCTGACACAATCCATTCAAAAGCTATTTTCCATTAGATTTACCGTTTCTGATGTCACGTGTCCAAACACAAGTTACCATGGTAGGAGAGCTTCAATATCCTAACGAATGACACCCATATATTTGAATTCAAAATTACGAATACTTTTTATTTTAACCGGCTTTATGTAGGGCAAAAATCGCTGAATTCATTTGGAATAAAAGTAATCATTTAAAATAATAAATTAATTCCTCTAAAAATAAATTTAAATTGAATCTAAAAATACATTTGTTTTGCAACCCTGCAGGAGTTGCTTAATTATTATTTATTTTGTTTTTCAAATTTCAGGTTGGTTTTTTCATCATTTATGTTTACCAGGTACTATTTTTATTTTCATGCTCGACAATTTTTTAAGATATTTTTTTCTCGATCATTTTTATCTTTCATTTGCTGTTATTATTTTATCCATTGCTTATTTTTTAGAAATACGTCGTATAGACGAGATAATTTTTTTTAATTTTTTTTAAACAACAATAACAATAAAAATGTCAAAACATTCAACAAACATTTTTAAAACCTTTTATAATCTTGTTCATTCAACAAACATTTTTAAAACCTTTTATAACCCTGTTTTAAAATGCTATATACGATAAACTCATAAATATATGGTTCCCATTTGAAAAAAGACTTTTAAAATAGATCCTTAAAGAAATTAACTTCAAATTTGTACCAAAGGATGTTAGTCGGAAAAATCGATGGACATATTTAGACCTGCAAATGTCACTTTTGACATTAAAGTCAAAGGAAGTCCAAAAAGGGTAAGACCTAGGACCTATTGGATATTAAATAATGTATGGCTAGAAAATTCTGAGGAATTCAAGACTGCCGTAAGATAGAGGATGTATATATAAGTAAATAAATAGATACATAAAAAAAGGCCTTCATTTTAGTTCAGTGAAGGTCAGTTGAGATGTTAACTTAACAGAGTATATAACAAGACAATGCAAACTTGAATGAATGAATGAATCAAGCATTAATCAAAAAAGGAAAACAATAAAAAAACAATATTAAATAAGGAGAACTGACTAATAATCTAGGTGGTTTTCCGTAACAGATATTTTTTGAGATGAATTTTAGAAGCGCAATGTGACACATTCTGTCATTGACTAATCAGAGGATATTTATTGAGTAGTCTAACAGATGTATACGAGAAGCAGCTTTTAGTCATGGACTTCTTAATTTTAGGTATTTCATACTGACAATTGATGCGGGTTCCACTGAAATTAACGCGATTTCTACAAGTCAGTTTTTACAACAAATATGAGGGGTATCGAGTTTTGAGAAGTTTGTGAAGAAAACAAACAAAATTTTATTCTTCTCTCCTCGATATATTTAAACATTTTAAATCGGAAAGTTTATGACTTACATGATCTCTTCGTTTAAGGTTATAAATAAATCGAATACAGGAATTCTGTACTTTTTGTGATTTATATTTTTTCAAAACATCCAAGCAGGGTCCATAGTACAGTAATCTACATGACTCAAAACCAGTGCTTCACAGAGATTCTTTTTAAATCTAAAGTTTAGAATATCTTTACTTTCATTGATGGGATTAATATAAGCGTTTTGGAGAATTTTGGAAACCTGCGTACGAAATCTGAGTTCATTAGTTACTTAGCGGGCCCAAAATATATTAATGCAGAGTTATTCGGAATTAATTTCAATTCATGATCATTTGAGTATTTAAGGACCGATTCCAAGCATTTATTTAGTCTCCTTGCCGTTTCCACTGCATCAGACCGGGAAAAAGAAATATGTATTTCGGCATACCTGGGATTATTGAACTCCCCAAAGCAACCCGATATATCTGCTGTGTAAATAATGAAAAAAAGAGGTGCTAATAATGAACCTCGAGGGAGGGGGGTCCCTCTACTAAGGCTTTCGATCTTCTAAGGTTATCAATCGGAATTAGCTGACATCTGCGATCCAGATAATTACGAATCAATTGAATCGTCTTAAATTTAAACCCGTAGTATTTTAACTTGGCACAGCCTGATCAAGACCAAAGCCGATGTTTCCCCATTATCTGCCGTTTAGAGAATATCACTCAAAACGTTGAGCGAAGCCGTAGCCGTACTGTACCTTTTGCGAAATCCTGACTGTAATTTAGGTAGAAGGTCGTCGTTATTGGTGAAATAATCACAGATCTGCCTATAAATCAATTTTTCAAATACTTAAGAAAGTACTGGCAACAGTGTAAGTAGAGTCAAACAACTTTTGCTTTTCATTTTCTTAAAAAGTTTTATTCGTCACTCTCTTTTTATTTGCTTTCTCTGTGCACTGCATATTATTGGCAAGGACACCGTTAATTCTATCTATCTATTTAATTCTATCTCTTTCTGTCCAAACGAATATTTTTGCGGTCGATTGCAATTAAAATACAGGCGTCTGCGACCGATGGGATATAAATTCATACCTGATGCCGGTGCGGTATTAAAATCCACAATGGACCGCAGGGTTATTCATTGCGTGGGGGGCCATTATAAAAATCCACGCGTTCGAACCTGTGTGTATGTGTGTGCGAGCACAAAATCCCATCGGAATATGCATGTTTATCGTCGATAATGCCTGCCGGATTCCTAAGCCTCCTTTAAATGGGATTTATCCGACTTAGTGTTCGACGGCGGGGTTTTGAACGTTTGACGCATCCGCAAATACGCAATATTTACCGGGAAGTTTGAGCAATTTTTTTTCGTCGGATTTCAAAGCTTCGTCGACGTGCGGGTTTCGTTCGTCGTTTAATCCCGCTTTTGTTAAGCGCTCCCGCTGTTTGATTGGGATGAAACGAGCTGAAGGGCGGCTTTTTCAAGCCGATGGGACTATTGGAGATGGAAAATAGATTATGCGGTGTCCCATTGTAGGTCAGGGGCGCGATTCTACACGATAAATGGGATAAAGTGAAGCACAAATGAAGCAGTCAAGTCAATTTTCGAAATGTCTTTATGTTGTAGGTATTGGAGCATAGTTGGTTAGTTTTGGTTAGTTTGGTTGCTTGGTTTAAATCTCAGAAATTCAGAGCTTTAAATTATAACCAATCTTAAAACTACTAAACTCGTCTTTTTCGTGATAAAATTGCAATCCGGATTCAGCAGTTCTCAGGTTTTCCTTTATACAGTATTGCTATATATCCCAAAAACGATAAAAACGTCCAACAAGACGCACTACGTCACTTCAATGGTATGTGCCCTTGTATGACATATTATCGTTATAGGACAGTCGTTCTAAAAAAACATAAAAACTATAAAATATTGTAGGATATGAAAATATTTTAAGCGTTTTTAAAACAAATATAACCTCCAACTTTTGTCTCTTAATTCAAAAGGCAGATTACTAAAATAAAGATCAACAATAAAATCAAGTGACCTCAAATTTATAGATAATATATATAAATTTTGGAAAACAAACCACGAACATACAAAATATAGACATGAAAATGTATACTGCTTAAAATACACTATGGAGCAAGTAAAACTTTTTCAGCTATTTGATGATGATTCGCATCACATACCGTAACGCAATCTCGGACTCAATATTCACGTAATTCATATACTTGACCCAAGAAATTTCATTGGGTCACTGCAATCTAGGTATTTTACTGTACCATTTCGTAATTTTAACTTTGTTATTATAAATGGAAGAATCTATATATTTCGACATTTTTGGAATCCTTGGTTAAAATAAAGGTCACATCCTTAAAAAATTCTTATTCGAATTTTGCATAGCTTAGGCAAGTAAGACAGCATCCTTAATTCCTACCAATGGCAGATCGTCTGCCTATATCACAAAAAATATATCAGGCAAAATTTATGTAGGACAGAAAGTCCAGAACTGAACCATGTTACCCACCCATCTTTTCCATTATAGTATTGAATCGGTATACACTAAAATGAATCCACCAAAAAGTTCAGACGATGATCAACAAGGAAAGAGCAAGGAAAATACAACTATAAGGAAGAACGTTAATCCTCAGCCAAATCTAAGCAAAGGAGCGCAACAGCTTCAGAGATCATCTTTAGTGTGTTTTTGTACGAAACTAACCGAAACTGAAACCCAATTTTTCTCATACTTTTACTTATAAAAATAACATTATGAGGTAAATAAGATATTATTTTTCCCTTCAATAAACAGCTTATCAAGTCTGCTAGTTACGCGACGTAGACATCCATTTACGAGGAGTGAAATTCCACAATGGCGGATCGTACTTTACATCTCCGTCGCACTCGTCGTAAAGCCAACTATATCGTCAAGGCATTAAAAATACAGACATTATTGTTTGCAGTCAGCGTTCGAAACGGAATAGTTACGAGGAAAACGAATTTCCATAATCTTGTTTATAGCTACATTAGCGTAATAACGTCGGATTAGGAATTCAACGACAAGTCGGAGCACATTGAATTTCCCGAGCAGTCGCGATAAGACGTTCTCTCTAGATTACGGCATTAGGAAATGAAGTTTTAGAATATTTTTACCTTGTAAAAGTGTTTTAAGGCGACTTCTGCGGCCTCGCGGCGGTAGCGGAATAAATAAACTTGTTATTATGCAAACTTAGATCTTTAGGATTTCTCTTTGGCGTTTTAGCGAGGTACTTTATTAGAATTCAGCTGACTTCCTCCGGAATAAGTTGGGGGCGATTAACAGGTTCCTCTTGTCAACAAAAACTATAATAATAAATTTGCTCGCTCAACTAGAGTAAATAACCAACACGAGCACCGTTAACCAACACTTTAACTACTTTAACCTTTACTCTTCCCAATCTGTGGGCACGCACACACACTCAATAACAAGTACTGGGTCTTGGTGTACTGTATAGCCAAAAGTAAGGGGTGTGTGTTTGTTGGGTTCTTTTTTTATTCATCATCATTATCATCCGCCAGCCTCTCGCACCCCACTGTTGGACATGGGTCTCTTCCATCTCCTTCCACAGTATTCTGTTTTTCTCAGGTCGTCTTCCCATCTTGTTGGAGATATACCCCGATTTCTCTTATTTTCTCCGGGTATGCATTCTATCAATCTTTTAGCCCACCTGTTGTCGCTCAAGCGCATTATCTCCATTTGCCTTGACTAACTTTTTGTATGACATCAGTTATTTTAATTCTTTGTCTCAGTAGCCTGTTTGGTACCATGTCTCTTGTAATTCCCAACAATGGTCATTCGGTTTTTCCTTGATTTACTCTTAACTTATCTGCGGACTATTTATTAAACCTAAGCGTCTCCGAGCTGTATGTGATCACTGGCAAAATGCATTGGTTGTAGACGTTTTTCTTTAAGCATATCGGCATATCTCTCACCAAATTTCGCCCATCTCAAACATATACGGTGTTGTAATTCTAATCTCATATCCCAGATAAGTATAGCTATAAAAATTATGTACCTCGTACCCGCCTATTTTAATTTTCGTATTTTGTTTCTTGAAAATTAATGTTAAGATCTACTTTTTCTATTGCCTCTTTTAGTTGTTTTATCATTTCTAGAGCTTAAACTAAATAACAGATTCTTGCAGTAAATAATCGTGATGCGGTTAGAAATGCGGTCTTCAGCATTATGACGCGTTGTACAATGCGCATTGCAGAGGACGGAGAATATATTGAAAATATATTACAGTATTTAAGTTTTTTTTTAGTTATTTGTTTCTGTTTTTTGTTTTATAGATTTATTTATTCAAATTTGTTACCTTGTTTAGTTATTTATTTATATATTAATTTAATTATTTATTTCTGTTATTAGGTATTTTTAATCAAGCTAGATAATTAACTATTAAATTTTTCTTTAAATATGAATTCTGAAGTTTTATTAAATCTGTTAAGGTGTGTAGTATAGAGTCGATTTTTTCAAAATTTCCACGTATTAATGAACACCCTGTATCTGGAGTATTATGTCTTTAAAAGAAGTAGTATAATGTCTGTGCTACTTAAAAAATACCCAATATTGGCAACAAGTGACCTAATGTGGCCTCGACTATCTCAAATAGTAAGTAAAACTTAAATATCCTAGAATTGATATCTGAATAAAAATATAGTGTGTTGAAAATCTTGAGATTTTGTTAAGTGAATTCGCCACAACGCCACCACCTATGCGCCTCCCTCAAACTGATTGAGTAGTGCATCATCTCCTTGGTCTGTGGTTAAATTTTCGTTGCAATACCTGGATCAGTAGCGTCACAAAACAATTTTATATGGGGCAATCAAAATATGAAAGAAAAACACAACCTCAATTTCTGCTTAAACTATGCAAAATTCGAATAAGAATTTCTTCAGAAAGTGACCTTTATTGTAACCAAGGATTCCAAAAATGTTGGGGGGGGGGCACTTTTGGGGCACCCTGTATCAACAAAATTATAATATTTTAATTCTTCTTTAATTCTTCAGGAGAGTCCAAGAAACGAACGTACAAAACTTTTTTTCGTATCTCCTATGAGTTTCCAGATCCTATAATAGATCGTTTTATTTGCCACACGATGTAAATGATGATGTAAATACTGTTGCATTAGTGTTTTAATTAGAGAACTCTGGATTCAAGATATAAGTTGCGGCTATTAGAAAATGATATAGATTTATTTTTGTTTTCAAAGCAAACCAAAATCGCAAAGATCCTTATAGAACTTTAAACTAATCAAAAAATCTATGTTGCAGTGAAATGGATGTCCAAAAAGGCCATTTAAGCACCGGGTCGATTATTTCAAAGCTGCTGGCATTCAACACTTTGTATATTATTTTTGGGATCACCCGGTATAATGAAAGTATTTTTAAAACATAGACGCGAACCACATTAAAAAAAAGTCTTCTAAATACTACCTGATCCACCCCGTAGGTTTGAAAAAAAAAAGTTGCACATCGTCGGGTTTTCCCCAACGGACGGGACACGTTCTAATTTCTCGAGAGGCAAGTAGTCTTCGACAATCAAAGGGGACGTACACAAAAGAATTTATTAAAGGCGTGCGCTACATTAGACTGGCGATAGGAATTCGTTCACTCAAGGACGAGGTTAAAACTTTTTCAATTTAAATAAAAAGTTTTTCTCTTGCACAACCGGGAAATAGTGGGGGCGCGCGTACGAAACAGTGGCGGCTTTTCGGCGGAAGTCAAATACCGCTTCCCCCCAGCCCCTCATAAAAAAAAAACAAATTTCAAAATATTTTCACTGTTTACTGATTTTATTTTCCTGCATTGTCTGCATTTCCGATGACATTTTCTTCGTAGTGAATATCTGTGGATCATAAACATTCTCTGTCAAATTTACCCTTAATATTCGATAAATCGCCAATTATTCAACACGGTATTCGATAAATATAATTTCAAAAATTGCCTTTATATATATATATATATATATATATATATATATATATATATATATATATATATATATATATATATATATATATATATATATATATATATATATATATAATGTGAATGAATTATTGTTTTGGTTCGTCTTATCAATGTGGCTTGTCGATTTACATATTCGATATGTCTGTTGTGAATGTTGTAAAACTATAAATTACCAAACAACTATATAGCGAACCGTTGATTTTTGGCTTAAGGTTAAAATTAAATGTCTGAAGAAGGTCTTGAAGGCCAAAACGTCACAAAAAATAAAATGTTTCACAAGTAACGGAAACTTATTTTAATTTCACTAAAAAAGGACCAAAAAAACCCAAGAACCATTTCTTAAGTATATATATATATATATATATATATATATATATATATATATATATATATATATATATATATATATATATATATATATATATATAAGCGAACCATTGGCCTTTAGTGCAAACAGTGTTAGTAGTTAAGTAGTGTTCGGCCGTTTTGACTTTGATGAGTAGGGAAGTTGATGGATGTCTACTGTATAAATTGAACTTCAACCAACCAACCCAACTCGAATGGTTGCGGTAATATGGTAAATGTGGATTTTGTGAGGCAAATCTTATTTAGAGTATTAAGTAAATTTTTTAACAATTTTTCTAGCTGGTTAGGTCTTTTGGAGGTAAACTGTTTCTAACAGGTACTTTGTGAAATCATTCCAGTAGTTTATCGTTTTTATCGTAGTTGACTATCATTTCATGCTGTTGTTAATTAATAATTAATGTTTTAAATTCTTTCTTTTGGATAACTAAATGATTTATATATTATATTACTTTCCTATAACTAAATATTAACCCATTTAATAAATAAAAATATAAAACAATATAAATATGGTAACATAAATAAAATATTCGTATGCTCTTTTTGCTAGTGTTTTATTTTATAAGAAGTAAGATAATTAAAAAATTTGATTAGTTTTGGTTACTTTGTAAGACCGCTTGCTGAAATATTTAGTCGTAATTTTCTACTGGCCACACGAAAGCAAGCACGTCCAGTATAATTGGCATCACTCAGGTACATTAAATAAAATTTTTAAAAAGTACTCAAATTCTGTTAAGAGGTTTTAAGGTAATATTAAATTAACTGAAAACTACCCCCTAGAACAAAATCAATATAGAAAAAAGTATAGATACTTTTTTTTTAGGAAAAGAGAATTATTTCTGGATGGTTCTGGCGAAAATGGCAGCTGACGATTTTTTCACCCTGATAGGAGATATTTCTTCATTTAGTTATTCCATTGATGATGATGACAAGGTGGGTTCCCACTGACCAAACAAATTTTAAAGAGCGAAAGGAAATGAAAGAAGATATTGTTTGACAATAACAATCTGTAGATAATTTCAGTAAAAATAAAATAGGAAATAAGTAAAATAAACCGAAAAAAAAAATCAAACAAGGACAACACCTCGCTCTCCCATTTGCTTGACGAAATCGAGAATATGCGTACAAAAAAGTTTTTAGTTTCTAGTTTGGTTCGGTCGCCGCCCGCCACTGGCGCAAAATCACAAAAGGTTGTGTAGTTTTCATTTTCTGGAAAATGTTCGCAGTCAATTTGAATGCCGGCGAGTAAATTGATATTTTTCAGTGTGTCCAAGATAAGGATGCACAGCATGGGGATCTCGGAAACTATAAGAGATACAGTGTCGGTTAAATTAGACAAAAGTTGCGCATTTTGATACCGAACAAGATCCCGTTTTACAAATTTGAAAATTCCAAGCCGTTCCGGAAATATCCGAGAAAAACCGAAATATTGCGATTTCGTTTTTATTATTTTTTAAAGCTATTTGAAAAGATATGAAAAAACGGAAAACACTTTTCCATTGGCACTTTTTAATCTCTCCAAATTGACGTTAACAAATTTTCATTACAGCGTTTCGATTCCATGGAACCACCATCAACTTTGATTTTTCTTATGGGACGGAAAAAAAGTACACACAGTATTAGGTTGTGCTTTTCATTGCGAATTCAACGATGTACGATACAATACGGTTACTTATGTTTTTATCCAGAAAAATGGCTTTTTAATACATTTCTAGTATTTTATTGTAGTAGGCCATGAGATCCGAACGATGAAAGGCAAAAGAAAATGGTTGACAAGTTCGAGTTAATGTGTTTATTTATTTACTAACTCTAACTGTTCATTTATCATAACAACTAAATCCAACAAGTTAATGAAAAACAAATTCTATAACAAATGTTCGAATAAATGACCTCCATTTTCTAGGCATAAGTACGCCCGTCTCACGGTAGACTCCAAAACACGACTTAACATTTCAGGAGTAATTTTATTAAACGCTGCTCGTACTGATTGACGTAATTGTTCCTCGTTGTCAAAACATTCTTTGAATACCTCATTTTTTATGTAGCCCCATAAGAAAAAGTCCAAGGGAGTTAAGTCCGGGGACCTTGGAGGCCAAGGTGTTTCACTGTAAGTCCCAATGTATTTTCCATCAAACCGTTCAGTTAAATATTGGCGAACTTCTCTGGAGTTATGGGCTGGGGCACCATCTTATTGGAACCAGCAGCCTTGCACAGCGCCTAGCGGTAAATCATCTAAGGCATCTTCTAAATCGTGCCTCAAGATGTCAAGGTACCGCTCGGAAGTTAAGGAATTATTATAGAAAATAGGGCCTATAATCTTGCTACCAAAAATCCCGCACCAAATATTAAACCCAAAGCGAACTTGATGTCTGGATAGTCTATTAACACGTGGATTTTGTTGCGACCAATAGTGTGTATTGCGCCTGTTATAAATACCGTTATTGGTCACCATACTTTCATCAGACCAAATCACTTTATATGGAAAATTAAAACTCTCATCACACATCCTGGTATACCACTCACAAAAATGTCTACGTCGTTCGTCGTCACCCGGTTTTAATCCTTGACATATTCTGAATTTGTAAGGCTTAAATTCATTTTTCCTTAAAATAAACTGAGCTGTAGATTTAGCTACCCCATTCTGGTCTTCAATTTCTCTGGTAGAATTTGTGGATTTTCGATAACAGATTGTAGAACAATGTATTGGTTTTCTTCATTGGAAGGTTTTTGTCGGGATAATGCAGGCTTCTTAAATGATCCATATTCTTTCAGATTAAATAACAAACGCCGAAAAATACTCTTGTCAGGTTGTCTCCGCTCTGGGTATTTGTTAGAATACATACGCTCGGCTTCCACACAATTTCTTTGGCATCAGATGAAGCAAGACAGCATATCACATTTTTCTTCGTTTGTAAAATTACCTCCCTCCATTGTAGAACAAAATAAATTAGAAAAAGACAACAACAATAAAAATACAAAAACAATAACTAAAGGAATAAACTTATGATCGACTGATAACAAAGACAAATAACATTAATGTGTCATTGAAATTGACTGGATGTCATTTTGTCATGACCTACTCCATTTAAATGCTGAAATGTATTAAAAATCCATTTTTCTGGATAAAAACATAAGTAACCATATTGTATCGTACATCGTTGAATTCGCAATGAAAAGCACAACCTAATACTGTGTGTACTTTTTTTCCGTCCCATAAGAAAAATCAAAGTTGATGGTGGTTCCATGGAATCGAAACGCTGTAATGAAAATTTGTTAACGTCAATTTGGAGAGATTAAAAAGTGCCAATGGAAAAGTGTTTTCCGTTTTTTCATATCTTTTCAAATAGCTTTAAAAAATAATAAAAACGAAATCGCAATATTTCGGTTTTTCTCGGATATTTCCGGAACGGCTTGGAATTTTCAAATTTGTAAAACGGGATCTTGTTCGGTATCAAAACGCGCAACTTTTGTCTAATTTAACCGACACTGTATCTCTTATAGTTTCCGAGATCCCCATGCTGTGCATCCTTATCTTGGACACACTGTATATACGTATATATCTCTATTATAAAATACAAATACGTTCGCTCTGTTTTGCCTTGAAATTGCCCTGTCAATACGTTCTCGCCGATACGTGTAGGCGTTTGTTCAGTGAATCAATCTCGGTTAAATCATCGAACCCTAATTCTCAACCCCGAAACATCAAAAGAGTAGGGAAAATATTTCACGTTGCATACAAACGAATACGTCACATTCCGCGTGTTACTTGATTAAACGTCAAATTAAATCGACGTCATTCTGCAACGGCGTCGGCCCAACTTTATTCCAACTTTTCCCGGGACTTTTAAACTTATATTTCGAATTTACAACGTAAATTTCGTTTCAATTAGTGTTTATTAAGGAAGTTATTTGTTAACTGGATTTAATAAATTAGAAGGCATCGGGTCTCGAATCGCGCGGAAGTTTCCTCCGTTGACTTTAATTTTATGCTAATGTCTTTTAACTAGATCGAGTACAGTTTTTCGCCCGAACGAGATGAGATTTAATTTGGGACAATGAGGACACGTGACGCAATGCCGCCAGCGAATGCTCATTATCTCGGAGTCACACATTGGTACCATTATTGGAGCCGACGGAATAACGTTGGCACCAACGTTAGCTATTTGGTTATTTGGTCGGCATTGTGAAGAAATATCCGGCAATCTTAATTTAGGAGTCTCACTCGAAATGATTCTTTACACACAAAGGGCACTTTTAAACCTAACTTTAACCTTGAAATAAATGTTGTCAACCTGTTTTGGTTGGTTAGTTGGTTTTGGTTATTAAGTAAGGATAAATCGTTTAAAAAATATAGTGGCAACTGATTGATCAATTTAGGAGCTCTATATGAAAAAGATGCTTTGTGAACGATACAAGATTTTGATATATATTGATGATATGGAGTGGTTTTGGCTTCCTCCGTCAACATTGCATACCAAACGACTTTTGAGTGAGACAGTCTGTAGAAACTATGGCAGATGCAGTAGCATATTGAAGGGTTTAGGATTTACCCAGGGCCAGATGCTCCTGCGAACGAGTTTACGTTCACGCCGCGCATGACGTCATTCGTTGAGTCGTACTTAGGCGTTTAAACGAAGAATGGAGGCATAAAGGTGTTTAAATTCTATTTTGAGGATTGTATGAATATGATCGATCGAAAATCATTGAAAAATATAGTTATTATGTTTCAAGACTATATTTAGTATTTTTACATAATATGTGAGCTTAAAGTTATAAAATCCTAGCTAGATTGATGTTATAGCTTATATCAAAAATTTATATAAATAACTTAAGATACTAGATGCAAACAAAAAAAGAATGAAATGAGCAAATAGACACAGAAGAATTGACACTATAAAAGACATTTTACAATATAAAAAAAGATAAACAATTGCAGTTGGCCGGTTGATTACTCAATAAAGCTAGATATTTTGGTGAAAAACCTCTAAGTGTGCCTGTATGCAGAGATCTCCAAGAGTGCCCCACTGACTTTCTCCTTACACTTACAAGCATGTTTCGAAGTGCAGTAACTGGCTTAATAGCATTAAAGTTAATTGACGTTTATTAATTATTCTTATTATTAAAAAATTGATGTCACTCACGAAAAATAGAAAAACCCACCCGAACCATCCAGATGTTCGCCATATATTGATTTCACTCATATATTTATTCAAAAAACATCCCAGATCTGAAAAAAAGGCGTTTTACCTTCTCGGGACAGTATCACTTTTTAACAATAAAGCTTTAAAAAATTGGTTCCAGGGATCAAACTTTTCCCAATAGCTTCAATAAATACTCTGTTTAGCTCTTCAATACTGCTCATGGTTTTGACTGAAATCTGCTCAAAATCAAGAAGAAAAACCAACAATTTGCCCCAGAAAGATGGGCTTCAAGTTCGAATCTGCAGGCATATTGTACAATAAGTGACGAAAATGCAAATTTTTACTATAATCTAATCGAAATCGTTAAGCATTTCACCCGAAAATGCATATATGAACTTAAAATCCCTCTTTTTGGGATAAATGATTACTTCTTTTTCCTTATCTTTAACGGTTTCTAATCAGAAATGACTTTCCCCCCCCCATATTATTACGAAAGCAGCAACAAAGCTGCAAATATCAGCCTAAAACTTTACTTCCTGGCTCAAATATTCACCTTTCCTCGTAGATTTTGATTAGATGTAAAAATCGGCATTTTCGCCAATTGCTTTACCGAAACCAATATTATCTCTGCAGATATGAACTTAAAACCCTATTTTCTGGGACAAATGGACAAATTGATGTTTTAAGTTCACTCTATAATCACTTTCCAGAAAATGTTTAGACCACACAGCAGCACTTCTTGCACACACCAGTTTTTGATTGGAAACCGATGAAACTTAATGTTTTTATCAAGAGGATTTTTCCTCGATTGATTGCCCGAATTGTAACCGCCTACAGCACACCGCATGATTACCAATACGAAACACGCAGATTAAAACCAACGTAAAAACCAAGATATACTAAATAATTGCAATCCGTTTAACACCACAAATTAACTCTATTGACCTAATTCGTCATAAAAACGACAAATGCAAATGATGTTTACAGATGACACAGTTGTTTACATTTCGCATTTATTATTTTATTGAACGGATGACGTCAGTCGACTCCGCCCTCTGAGCGCCATCCTATTTATTGTGTGTGTGTCCGGGGATTCACCTTATTAGAGTTTATTTTGGATAACCTCCCAACGCATTTCAGTTCATTGAAAATGTAATGTAATTAATACAGTTCTCTAATCCATAGGTTGGGCTTACTTTACGAAAACTGCGAAATCGAGCAATCCATACGCGAGATAACGTGTGGATCGTAATATTAATTGAATATTAACGTTAAATTAACAGGTTCGGGACTAGCGAGAGTCAAGTCGGTGTTTTGGCGCTCCGTGTTTTTGAGTGATTTAAACTTGTTCAACTTGGTTTTTCTTACTCAATTGTATATGAATCTCTTCGTGAAAGTGTGACGCATATTTTGAGCTAGATTTTCTGTGCATAGCATAACAACGCCATTATTCTGTAAAATAACAGAGAACGGAAACAAATAAACAATTTTTTTGTGGCGTTTTTGCACGATGTTGTCGAAATGCAATATCTGTAATAACGTTATAAACCGAAATAGCCCAGGTATTCGATGCGAAGGTTGCACAAACGATTTTCACTTTTAATGTGTTAAGTTGCCCAACGCGATGACGGAGCTGGATTGCGATTCTGGATGCGTATGGAAATGTAAACATTGTGTCCGAACGGAACCTGATGTCTCCAAGTACTTTCAAGAAGCAATTGGGAAGGTTAATTCCCAAGTGAATTAAAAGTTGAGCAAGGCCTCTCAAAGTTTCCTTTGAATTTTTTGAGGGGAAAATTGATGACTTTGCTGCCCAGATGGAAACCGTTAAAAAAATGTCTCAGGAGATTAATAACTTAAAAGAGGAACTTGTATCAGTTAAAGCTGAATGTAGCTCTTTGAGATCAGAATTAGTGTGGATGAAGCAACAGGTTAACTTGGAAATATATGGGGTTCCAGAGGTAAAGGTTGAAAACGTTTTAAACATTGTTAAAAAGATTGGAGAGACCCTACAAATTGAACACCCCTTAAATATTGTGGTTAAATTTCAGTGAATTTTGAAAAAAAAACCGTAGTCGCCCGTGCAGCAATGAGGTGCGATTTACCAATAATACCTGACAAGTAAAATAACAGACTATAAAAAATATATTGCAAAAACCGAAGAAAATCTAAAAACAGATACAAAATATTTTTGGTCATTTCTTAATAATAAAAAAAAAATACAAAATCACTTCTCAAAATATGTCTCAACTTTTTTGTGACTATTTTAGTAGTGTGTTTGAACCTGGGGATACTCCGTCCTACATTTCATCAATTCCTACGAGCAGAAAAAGAAATATTGCTCAACTTGGATCCTAAAAAGGACCCAGGGCCGGACTTTTGTCGAAACCTTTTAATATTCTTTTTAATAAATGTTTAGGGCAAGGGACGTTTCCAAAAAGCTGGAAAGTGGCCCGGTTAGTCCCTATTTTAAAGTCTGGTGATTCTACAGACGCCACTAATTATCGTCCTATTCCTCTCTTATGTCACAAGGTTTTTGCGGCTGCAATTTATTCACAGTTGTGTTTTCTAGTAAAGAATGACATAGATCTAAATCAACATGGTTTTCACAAAAAACGTTCAGTTCTTACAAACTTGGCACCGTTTATCCATGATATAAATTTTTCCATGGATAATGGTTTTGAGACGTGTGCTGTGTATACCGATTTTTCCAAGGTTTTGATAAAGCACATCATCCAACTCTAATGATAAAACTCGGAAATCTCGGTGTGCAGAGCGACCTCTTCCAACCATTGCAAAGCTATATTATATTATATATTATACTCAGTTGTGGTAATGCTACCTCGGGTGTCCCCCAGGGATCTCATCTGGGTCTTTTACTCTTTAATATTTTTCTTTTCGATGTTGGCCTTTGTTTCCCGATTTCTATTTATGCTTCTTTTGCCGATGATTTAAAAGTAAAAAAATAGATTCGTTCTCATTCAGATGTATTAGAGCTTCAGAGCGATTTTGACAGATTTGGTGATTATTGCAGAAACCATAGATTATTCTTAAATCTTGAAAAATGTCGATATATTCTATTTACAAGGAAAAATAATTATATAGATATTAACTTAATGCTTGATAATAAACAGCTGAAAAGAGTTAAGCAAGTAAAAGACTTGGGAATTGTTCTTGACTCACAGTTAAACTTTGAGGCTCATATTGAATCTATTGTCAAAAAATGTTTGAGAAATCTCGGCTTCATTTTGAGAACTACCAAAGGATTCAACAAGCATCAGTCAGTAATAATCATGTATAATAGTATGATAAGATCTGTACTAGAGTACTCATCCACAGTTTGGAATCCAATTTATAGTAAATATATCATCAGAATAGGAAGCATAGAAAAAAAACTTTTTAACAACTTAAACTTTAGATACAACAGAGATCGACACTTTTGCTCGAATGAAGAAAACTTAAAATTTTACAATTTGAAGTCGCTTGAAGCTCGAAGAAACTGTTTTGATATTGTTTTTCTTTGCAAAGTTGTAAATAACCTTGTGGATTCTTCTTTTTGTATAAATTCCTTGACTTTTTCTATTGAGCGATTTAGGTCGAATTCCTTTTCTAACTCTCCTATAATATGTGCTCGAACTTATAATCATTGTGTTTTTCTAAGCGGAGTAGATATAGATATGTTTAGTTTAAGCCTTAGTTTATTTAAAACAAATGTATATAGAATTCTTTGGCTCGGAATTATAATTTACCTAAATCCAACCTTTGCTTTCATTGTGGAGATAAGAAATTTATTGCTCACTTTCCCGATTTTGTTAAATAGTAATGGGTGTTTTTTTTTCGAACTTTAAGTTGGCATTACTGATCAAGATGGCGACCGATTTAACAGCTGTCAAGTGATTTATTCTCAGTTTGGTTTGGCAATTCATCATGAATAGTGGGTCTATTCACGCCTGAACAACGCTTGCAAATAATGCAATTTTATATCGAAAATAATGGTTCTGTGCGGAATACGTATCGCGCACTACGTCCATTTTTTCGTCAACAAAATCGTCCATCAGAGCAGTTAATTCGATTAACCATGGAACGTTTTCGCACCACGTTTGATATAACTCGCATCCCCAGAGACGCCGTACGGTGCGTACAGAAGAAGCTATTGCTGCTGTAGAGCGTAGCATTGAGGAAGATCCGAATGGATCTGTGTCCATCCACTTTATGGAAGATTTTGTGGAAGGATGTTGGTTTACGTGCTTACAAAATCCAACTCGTGCAAGAATTGAAGCCAAACGGTCATCAAGTAAGGCGTAGATTCGTCGAATGGGCCCAAAACGAGATTGCCATTGTTCCCGATTTTCATAAGCGAATTTTGTTTAGCGATGAAGCGCACTTCTGGTTGAATGGCTACGTCAACAAACAAAACCGCCGCATTTGGAGCGAAGCTAATCCTCAAGTGTATGTCGAAACACCGTTACATCCAGAAAAACTGACTGTTTGGTGCGCTTTATGGGTTGGTGGAATCATTGGTCCGTACTTCTTCAAAAACGATGATGGCCAGAACGTTACAGTCAATGGTGATCGGTATAGAGCTATGATTAGTAACTCTTTCATTCCTGAATTGAATAACCATGATGTCCAGGAGATGTGGATTCAACAAGACGGCGCAACATGTCACACAGCTCGTGCCACAATCGATTTGTTGAAAGACAGGTTTGGCGACCGCCTAATTTCACGTTTTGGACCTGTGAATTGGCCTCCAAGATCTTGTGATTTAACACCGCTGGACTACTTTCTGTGGGGCTATGTAAAGTCATTGGTCTATACGAATAAGCCACAAATGCTTGACCATTTGGAAGACAACATTCGCCGAGTTATTGCCGATATACGGCCACAAATGTTGGAAAAATTCATCTAAAAGTGGACGTCCAGATTGGACTACATCCACGCCAGCCGTGGCGGTCATATGCCAGAAATCATATTTAAAATGTAATGCCACAAGATTATCTTTCGGGTAAATAAAATTCATGTCAATCGAATAATCCAACGTTGTTTTATTGCAACTTAAAGTTCTATACATCGAAAAAAAACACCCCTTATAGGCCTATATTGTGCCATTCTGTAATTGGGTAAATGTGTCTGCTTGTTGAATGGCCTGTGACATAAATAAATAAATAAATAAATAAGCACTGACTTATTGAAATTGGGATTTTCACGGTGTGACCTCGTTCTGGCGTCGAAAACAAGAATGATCACAGACCATATCAATGATCCTGCACAAAAAGAGCGGCACAATATGAACATATCGTTAGTAAGTCGATACCAACAAACTCCTAGTAACCAAGTTAGCATCTTTGTAGGAAAATTGAATTTTAATATAATATAAGATAGAAATTTGGTTGGTGAAACTCGCGTCGTGTACGTAAAATTGGTTTTCGGTTTGTGGTAAAAAGTATAAGTTCCCCTCAATAGCGTGAGGTTTAAGACGCAATAAATAAATGCTACTACTACTCGGTAATACGAGATGTTAATTTTTAATTCTAATCCTTCGCTTCGCCCAAAAAGTTGGCAATAATTCGATCTCGAATATTCCACCGTAACCCGTTTGTTAACGTTCGCAGAACGGAAGCCGAAAGTTTCGCGACAGCGCGAGAATCCACTTAAGATAAATGACGGTTTGCTTCGGCAACACCGCAGCTTCTGTCGCCTCGGAATATCAATCCGTGCGTTTAATCTTAAAGCATTATATCGACTAATACTTCGCCCGCCATCAAAAACTTCGGTCCCTAACTCGCGCGCGGAAGTTTTAAAACTATGCATTAACCCTAAACTTTATAAGATTCTTAAGTTATGGCGTCTTTAATGGACTTACTCCCGTTTACTCCGAAACTTTTTACCTGGAGTGTTGCTTGAATTAATAAGATGAGGGGCCGTTTGTAACACGTTCGACGTTTGCAGTTTGATAAATTTAGAATTTTATTTATTTACTAAATTGTATGCGTCTGTGAGAAAACGATCACCCTGTTGCGCTTGCACCACTTCACAGAGACGTTTCGTTTGAGGATATGATCTTTTCCGCTGAACCATAAACTGTAGCTAAATCATCCAAGTGTTTTGTTTTGCTTAAGCTGTCGATTGATACGATAGCATCAGGAGGGCCTGAACAGACCAATGCGTATGTTATGGAGTTCACCCGGCTAGTATAAATGGTACTGAACCATACCATTGTGGAGCTGCCCTCCGACATTACGTCTAATGCAACTACGTCGAACCTGCCACGCAATTAGACTGACTTACTGGGAACATCCAAGGATGGAAATAAAGTTCGATGGAACTTCGCGCTCTGTGCCCACAGAGAAACCTCAATGTACTAGCCAGGCAGCATTGAAGGCTTTGAAATCACCTCCATTCTCCAGTCTTAAGTCTTAAGAATCTATCAAAATGTTCTATCCATGTTAAGGAACAGGAACCGAAATAACATTACACTGGCAAGGATACCTACACACAGAGGTCTGAAGCGAAACAAAAAACAAACCTTCTGGCACGGAAGGGGCAGGAACGTCACCTATAGGAGTACAGGCCCGCTCCCTTATGCTGGCTACGTTTAGCAGCTGTAGTCCATTCGAAGGCTTAAGTAGAATGGCCGACAGAGAAACGTCGACGAAAAGTGCAGGATAAGCATGGACAATGAGGAAACGGCAGAGCATATATTGTGTGGAAGCTCGGCGGGTATCAGGATTAGATACTCAAAGCTAGTGGCTGACATACTGGAACTGGTGAATCTGACAGACTTATAAAGTATTATATTAGAAGTATAAAATTGGGATTACAGATGGATTACAGCGGATTGCTGACAGGACATTTAATAACCAAAACCTAACAGAACCTAATGTAGCTATTGATTTAGTATTAATCTATCAGAGTATTCAATATTAGACTCCACTTGCTACGGGCTAGCTCAGGAGTTGTTAATACTCCAGAAGTCAGTTTCGACTAGATGGGATGGTAATTATAACAGATAAATGAGTGAAATCAGGTACTTCCTTTTTCAAATAATTCAAAACATGTTTCAACTCCAACTTGCAATTGTCTTACAGTGGATTTCATAAACCGATGGTACCAATTTGTAATTTAGTCAAATCGGGAGATCACAAAAGAAAATTTCTCGCTTCAAACTCCGAGCTACTGACCCTGTTCTCGTTAAAATACTTTCCACTAACTACTTGGGAAGTCAAGGCTACTCCAACAGGGCAACTCCAATATGTAGTGACCAACAACCAGGTCGAAATCGGGGAACGTCGACCCGGCCCAGGATGTCGTTTGCGGTTTTCGAGGTTCTGTCAACTAAAATCCAACTAAAACGTCGATTGCCAAAAATAATCAGCTACACAGGTCGCTGTGGATTTAAACTGACTAAGACAATCTCAATACATCCCGATGGACAAATTCCACATTGGAAAATTAAGATTTCCAACATCGCCTTCTTGACAGAACATCTCCGGTTATCGTCAGGTCAAAGATAAAACCAAAGTCGAAAAGTGAATGACATTTGGGATAGGCTAGATTCAATATTGGTACGTATCAGACCACGGAATATTAAAAATTTGATAAAACACGAACTCTTAGAGGGACCGAGGATGGCTCGGTTGGTAAGGCGTTCACCTGCCAACTCGAACTTGCCGGATGTTGTGGTTCGATTCCCACTGGGAGCCTTGGGTGTTATTGTGTTTGTCCGACTTTAACGACTGGCAAAAATTGAATAATTTACTCGTTGATATATGGAATAACCTGGGCAGCCGTCTAAGAGGCGCGAGCTCATTGTATAATAGAAAAAAAAAACAACTCTTAGTTAACCACTGGTAAAAGCGTGGTCACACCAAATAATCAACCTAATTCATTTGTTTTTCTTTGCCTGCCGATAAAAATTATTAAAAATGGCATGCAAATCTAGGAAAATTTCAAACATAAACAAAAATTTTTTCGTGAGGCGAATTGAATTATAAAATGAAAATTGATGAATGTATGTATTAATTAGATCGTATTACAAAAATACACTCAGCTCCAAGAGATATACGAAGAGAGTTGGAAACTCGAAGCCACACATGACTAGACTTTTATTTTGTTTCCTTCTGATTTTACATTTAGAACTGACAGGATATTACGAATATAGTTGAACCGTTAGTTGGTTGAAACCAATCCATTGCAGTATGATTAATATTTCTATGGATAACCAAGTAGTGTTATTCCAATTTTAAAAAGAAATAATACATTCATTATTTATTTTGTAGGAATGAAAAATAGACAAATAGTAAATTTGTTTAAACATGAGATAGTTTTGACTTACAACCGTAACACATTGCTGGTATAAAAATTGTAACAACATTTCCATAAACCTGTATATTGCGGGAAACATCCGTACACTACTCAACAGAAACGCATTAAATGAGATTTCGATGTTAAGAGTGATCAAAACTTCGTACGGCCTCAATCGATAAAAAAAATATTTAAAAATATATCTGTTATCTGTGTTTTTCTGGTGATATTAAGTAATATTAAGTTTGTTTCATGAATCTTAATAATCTTTGGTACTCAGGTTATTTTTTTTAGTTTCAGATGCGAACCGTGTCACCTCGCTGACGGACTGATTACCGTTCGTTTAGACCCAAAAAAGTAAATAATCATTCATTAAAAGAATTAAATATATGTATTATACATTTGTGGTACGTAAATACACAAAGTAGACGGTTTTCCGACGCGCGAACAAGCGACGTATAATTTATCCATGCGCGAAACAGGGAAACTCCAAATTGATTCCGCAAACTTCTAACGACTGTCCTCGCGATTTATGTGTGGTCATCGCAAAAGTACGGGAAATTGTAAGCGTTTAAAATTGAATGGTAAATCCGTTGGAATCATCGGTATACGCGGGATCAGGACATCCTCTGCTTTGTATTTTCCTTTTATGATTATTGCCTCACTCAGCAATAAAGTGTCACTATCACAAAATATAAAAAAAAGAGCACATTACCTCGAAGGACACTATCAAAAAGGATTACCACAGTAGAGAAAGTTCTCGCGTGTGTGTGTTACGTGTTCTGAAGTGCGACAGGATCGATTGACATATTAGTTGGTTGTCAAATCTAATGTCAAATATTATGGTTGCGTTCAGAAATTTAATTTGTGACAAAACTCAATATTTATCAATCTATAAAACAAAATAATCTAATAATAATAATAAGACTATTTTGATAGATATGATGGAATTTAAACTTTGTGCATCGGTAATAAATTGGAATGATTATAATTTAATATGAATTTTAATGAATAGCAATAAAGTTTAAATTGACTCTACATTTTATTTAGAAAAAAAAAACGTTTACATGGGAAAAAAGGGGTCTTTTTATGGTTTTTCTGGCAATTATTTAAGATGCCTATTTTTTTTAAGCTCCCCTATAAAATTTTTGTAAGTACGACGGAATAAGCAACCACTTGTGAGCCTGATGTTTTCTTAAAAACCGCATTTCTCGCCCCTCGCTCTATCAGAATATCGATTAGTAGAAGGGTGTCATTTATAATAAACGTAGTTTTGGGGTGCAGTAACATTTTAAGAAATATCTTTCCGGCATTTCTCGATTAACCGTGCATTCGAGTGGTGCGGGCATTCCATGAAATTGCGAAGACTTAAAGGTGAGTGTTCTCACGAGTACAGTAGTTGAAAATACCAAAGTACCAAATGATTTATCGATCGGTTTCATATTTAATTTATAAAATATACCCAAGGAATTTAGTTAAATATTAGTGTGTTCTCTCTTTGAATTATTTTAAACGTTGTTACTTTGCTTGTTGAAAGTCTGGGCTACTGTCGCGTGTTTCTGTCCTTCGGAATATTATGGCCTGAGTTGGTTATTGCACTGTTGCGTGTTGCTGCCCTTCTGTGCCGGTGTGGTTATTTGCGACACGATACTTCTTTTGACTCTGCCCTTAGTATCCATTGCACGATAGGAATAACCAGCACTAGTGATTGTTCTGCCCTTAGTACTAACCTGAACTCAGTTCCAGGTTTTATGCAAGATATATCTGTTATCTGTGTCTTTCTGGTGATATTAAGTAATATTAAGTTTGTTTCATGAATCTTAATAATCTTTGGTACTTTTTTTTAGTTTCAGACGCGAACCGTGTCACCTCGCTGACGGACTGATCACCGTTCGTTTAGACGCAAAAAAATTAATAATTATTCATTAAAAGAATTAAATATATATAATATACATTTTCAAATTAAAATTTTATTTTTATGTTTACCCTCTCTTACAATTATAATTTTTCTCAACTTTTAAACCTTCCCTAGACCTCCACGAACATTTCAAGACCAAGATACGATAAATCCGTTCTGACATTAGCGAGCTTTAGCGAGACTAACGAACAGCAATTGATTTTTATATATATAAGATAAGAAGAAAATCAGATATTGTCTAAAACAAGTCGAATCCTGTTAAACTGAAACATGCATTACACGCGACTGGCGGCGGCGGGATTAGTAGAACCGAATGGGGGAATTCTAGATGATACGCGGATATGCTCCACGACGCGGTAAATCTTTTGTCAAAAAACCTGCTTACTCCGCGCCGGTTCTTTATATCGCGATCCCTTCAACGCTCTCGATAAATGCCGCTCCCTTTTCATTGTGCGTTCGAAATTAATTCGGTAAGGGGCCTTTTCCACCAATCAATAAAACTGCTTGTTCCGACCGCGTCAAGCCGTCCCGTGACCCGTCGACAATTCACTAATCTCCGCGCGCCATTTTGTGTCCCTTAATTAAAATTAATTCGAAGTCATTCCGCGTCCCTCGGACATTTATTAATCCGCTAACGAATTTTGAGCGTGTATATGAAACATTGGGGTGGTACGGGCGGTGTATACGATAGAGTATCGAAGGCACACATATAGGGATTGAAAAGTTCTGACGACTTCAAAATGTTTTTTTTTTATTATGGTGCGATATTTTGTGACTGAAGAGTGACAATTATCTTTTTTCCATAATGTAAACTTATAACAAGTTACCCTAACATGACGAACTAACGTCACAAATTTCAAAGATACACTAAAACTAAGTTAATTGAATAGGGTAAACAAAATGTAGAAATAATTTTAATTTAGTTCTAGCAAATCACTGTTATTGCTTGGTTTCTAAATGAATTGAGTGACAAAGCAAAAATATCGATGTGCAAAAAGTAACTGTTATAATTTCATTGCACAAGAGGTATTGGCGACTTGCATGCTAAATTTGTACTATATTTAGGCGCATAAAATAACGCAGGTGTTCTAGTCATTAACAATGTTGTGTAAAAAAATAATTTCAACTTATGATAGAAGTCAAGTCTTGCTGCATACGTTTTCATGATAAAAAAACTTTTTTTTAATGCTTTCAATTCTGTTTACATACTTATGACATTGGGGACTCCTTATCACACTGGCAAACTCAAGATGGGACCGCATATAGGCGTTATACAGTATGACCAGCGACTGGGGACCTTTAAATTCTTTGCTAACCTTTGTAATAAAAGTTTCTGTAAGCCTTTTTCACTGTTTTCAATATGAATTTCAAAACTCAGTTTTGTGTCTATAGTTACTTCAAGATCCCTGATATGCTTTACTTCTTTAATGCTTTCTCCATTGAATTTAGTTTATTAAACAGTGGTAGTAAAACCCATCAATCAATCATCGATGCTCTTGACAGGCGCATACATCTTTTGGTGATCAATATATGAAATTAGTTTTGCAAAACGAAAACATTCTTCCGCGTCCGCTATGAACAAAGAAAACAACATAAGTCCAAAAAGGTATGTCAGTCGTGGTATCAATAGATTTAGATTTAGTCCCTTTTAACGCAACAAACTGAGTCCTGGAATTAATGTATGATTAAAGAGTTTTGTAAAGAGACCCGTGCACATCGAAATTTTCAAGTTTTACTAACATTAGTAGTAGGATGAGGTACTTTATCGAATGCCTTGGAGAAATCAGTGTACACAACATCCATTTGCATTCCATTATTTAACGCCTCAGACACATCCTGAACATACAGTGAGAGACTTGTAGCGACGGATCTATCCCTAAAAAAGTCATGTTGCTTTTAACTAAGAACGTACCTAAGTTTAAAAAATAACTCCTCTGTTATAATTGCCTCAAGCATTTTTCTTGAAATAGAAAGACTTGATATGGGTCGGTAGTTTGCGATATCAATCTTGCCGCCACTCTTATAAACAGGCACTACTTGGATACATTTCCAAAGTGCCCTTCTGATAAACTTTTATTAAAGATTAAAAATAGCGGTAGCAGCAGAGTTTCCTTACAAGATTTAAAAAAGATCGGGGCCAATTTGTCTGGCACAGGTCCTTTATTTATATCTAGTTTTTTTAACTCAATTCTAATCTGCTCTTCAAAAATGGAGGTTAAAGTAACTGTGTCACATGGCGTATCCAGCAAGTATTTGCAGGAGTTGTTTCTGGCTCATAAACTCTAGAATAAAAAAGCAGAAAACGCTTTGCAGATATCTACGTCCGTATTATAAGTTCTGTTCTGATACGCTACGACACAGTCATCAACTCTTAGATCGTTTAAAAGACCCACGACACTCGTGACAACTTACACCATCATCATAATTCTCATATTTATATTTAAGTTTTCCAAAATTCGATTTTGTCTTAAATGCAACACATTTGTGTTGAGTGACTCTTTCTCTCACGAAATTATTCGGAGACCATTTTACAGTAACAATTTTAAAGTTCCTAACCACCAAGTCCAAGAAGCCTGCATTGCCTGCAAATTGCTCAAAATTAATCAAATTAAAATAATCTATCAATAACTTACCGTATGAACCAGATATATCTGAGGGTACCTAACAACTCTCACTACAGTCAAATACTCACTTTACTTTTGATGCATTATTATCCCCCACAACAACACACTTTTTTGTAGAATAATCCTAGACACCTTATTTAGTTGCGCAGTGATGGATAGTGGAAGATATCGTGACCAAAGCCATTCGACTAAATTAACCAAACACTGGAGTAGGACGGTTTGATATCGATTAATTTAGAAACATGAAAGGAGCTGAAAAATAGTTCATTACAATAACAATAAAAATATGATTCCGACAATGGCAAAGCTCTGCAAATGGTACTCCCACGAAACATTTTTTTTGGTAATCGGTTTTAAATAGTGCATTATAAATAAAGCGTAGTGAGTTCATAAGTTTCACACTAACAATACATTTTAATGGTGAAGATGAAACTGAAGCGCACAGCGTCGAAGAAAAAGGGCGAGACTACGTTTCTTTCAAAGTTTTCGACGACTTGCAAAAATGCAAATTTATCATAATGGTGCATTTCCGACAGTACTTCACCGAGTTTTCCTTAGGCTTTCACTCTAATGCGATTTAGTAGGTGCGTTGAGCGAAAGTAGAAAATAGCGAAAAGACTAAGAACCACGTATACTATGCAAAACCTATTAAAAGCTCGGGTCCTTTTATCTTTGTAGTGCTACAATATGCTAAGCAAGGTGGTTTGCTTTAAATTGGCTGAGCGCAATCTATACGACTGGATATAAAATGCGGGACAACGTATGAATAACTTGGCTGTTACTTCATACCGTCACACACACATAAGAATTTATAATTTTATGTATTTCATTTATTTTTCCTATTGTTTCATCGGAAAAAAATGAAAAAGGAAAACTATAAAGATGTGTACATACGAAGATTAGGATGTTGTCTTCCTCAGAAAACTACAAATATTTTTTAAGGAACCATACACGGGGCGAATAAGTGGCGAATAGTTTTAAAAAGATGAACAACAGATTTCGCGTAATGAAAACCTTAAACTATCCAACCATACAAGGTTATGAACAGGATTTACGTAATTTACGAGGTGTGTTTAAAAAGTAAGGTGACTTTTTGTAATTGCGCAGGCTTCGTACATTATTTCTTCGATATTTTTTTGTTGTGTTGGTACACATGTCCCTAACATATGTTCACAGTTTCAGTTAGTTTAGTTTTTTTGTGACAGAAGCGTTAGACGTGTTCACTCACTATTGAAGAAGTGGCTTGTGCCATGCAAGCTTTTCCGAAGTTTTGAGCATGAAACGTGTAGCAGCAAAATTAGTTCCGAAACTTCTTAATTTTGAACAAAAGGACCGTCGGAGGAGCATCGTTCAAGAGCTGTTAAACGACATCAATGACGATTCTGATATGTTCAAAAAGGTCATAACTGGTGACGAATCATGAGTAGGCGAAAGGGAGGCATAACAGACCCTGCAGGTAAAACGGTCCGTTAAAAATTCTTTAAATACTATTTGCACCATAGCTACAAAGTTGTTAACATCAAATTTTGCTGCATGAAACACGCTCCGGACAGTTAGCCATAAACCAGCAAGAGTGACATACGAAATGTTAACAAGGTAAGCTATATTTGGTAGAATTTATTATAAAAATGAAACAATATTTGAATGCCTGTACTTTTTACCTCTATATTAAAGTGCGCAGATACTACTATAGTTTTTAAGGGCAAAATATTAGCTTCAAACTATATCGTATTTCTTTGATGTTCTATGTGTTGGAATACAATACTTTGCGTGTTAGGTACATTTATTTGTATAAGTAATATGCAATACATATTGAGTTTACGTCTCTTTATCTTTGCCTCTCAGTACCGTAGGTATTGGTTTCACTTGCTCTCTGTACTTGACTGTCGTACTTATTTTATTGGGAAACGTTGATACAAGTAACGAATTTCGCTTGTGCTTATCGCCCTGCAACACTATGTTGACATAATCTCCAGATCGGCACGTTTTCTAGAATATAGCAAAAAAGGAAAAACAGACCAGGGAGGCAAAATGGGACCATTTTGCATAAAGAGCTTCTTTTAAACATATCGTATTTTCAGATGGTTAGTAAATGAAAAAAAGACCGAGAGGCAAAAATGGTCCAAAGAATCAATGAAACAAGCAATAATTAATGTCGCAACTAAGGCTATGGGGCTTAGAAAGCCTTCTGAAAATTAGAATGTACCTAAAACAACATTAAGATGTCAGGTGCAGCTATACAACGAAAGTGCTTGCTGCACGCGTAAAAAATATGGAGGCCAGGTTCTTTGGCCTTTTGACTTGAGCATTTGACTTGATAAAACGAAATCTAGATCTTAGTTAGTCTTCGCAAACATGAGGCCACCTCAGCTGCAAAAGCTGCAGGATTTAATCGGGTTTCTGTTAGCAGTGTCTTTTCACTTTTAGTTATTTAGTCACTGATAAGTACAAACTAACACCAGATAGAATATATAACTTAGACGAGACGGGCATGGCTACGGTGCCGAAGACATTGCCGAAAATAATCAGCACAAAAGGTAAAAAGCAAGTTGGTGTACTAACATCAGCAGATAGGGGCCAATTAGAAACTACTGCATTTTGCTATAATGCAAAGGGCTCATACATGCCACCCTTATTTGTATTGTATTGTGCTGTTTGGCGGGGTGCCATGAAAAAGAAGGCTAAAAAAGAGTCCTCTGCTAGTGAAGAAGAAAACTATTTGAATTCAACATCGACGGAAGACTGGAAAACTTGGAAACATGCAAGGACTAAATGTTTTGCATTGAGGTCGATTATGCCTTCATTCGGGTGCCGTTGTACCTTCCTATGAAGGCAAAATAGACCAAATGCAGTTTTACGATTTATAGATTTTAATAACCGTACTTGTTTATTTTCATTTAAGTTTAATATGATACGGAAAGGAAACATACTATGCTACCCAAATATAAGTTTAGTTTAAAAAAATTGTTGTTTATCTTTCTTTGTCCTGGCCATAACTTTGAGGGTACCATTTTGCCTTCGGTTCCCCTATATGGTTATTGGCGTCGAAACCAAAGCCCAATCGTCCCAATGGCAAAAGCACGTCAAGTTCGATCAAATGTCAAGGTTTTGCATACTGATTTCTTTGATTATCGTGTGGTAGTACATCAAGAGTTCTTGCCACAAGTTCGTATTGTTAATAAAGAGTATTACTTTAAAGTTATGCGCCGTTTTTGAAAAGCAATACGAAGAAAACGTCTGGGGGAAAACAATTCATTAATTTTGTATCACGCTAATGATCCTGCTCACTAATTGTTGCTTGTGTCTAACTTTTTGGTCGACAATAAAACTACATTCATGCCTCATCGGATATGGCTCAGGGCGACTTTTTCCTGTTCCTAAAACTCAAGAAACCCTTGAAAGGAAGGACGTTTGGAACGAACGAAAGACAAAATTTCTAGAAGAACTCAAGGCTATACCAGAAAGTGCTGCGAGGGGGAGGGGGGTTACTTTCAAGGAGACAACATTAATTATGATAAATAAAAAATACTTTTTGATTAAACTAAGTCACCTTACATTTTGAACATACTACGTATACGAGTAAGTGTTGTTAATGTATCTGTATTATGTGCAATACAATCTCTTTTTTTTTTCTTAAATTTTACTGCTGTCACAATGGCGTTGAAAAAGTGTATCATTTCCATATTGTCATATATAATCATTTTTTTAGGTATATAAAAATTTTTAGAAAGGATAATTATGTTTCTGTTTGCTGCTGTCAAGTAGAGGCAACATATTTTGGTATCTTTTATAGGATGAATTGCCGTGGGTAAAATATTTTTCACCGCATCGAAATATTCTCATGAAAGTTAATGCACAGATTACACGGTTCTCCACGCTAGGCATTTACGATCTACTTTGCATTTTCATGTTTGTAATAAAACATGGCGGCGTTGGATGATACGCGGGAAAAAATATATGCACGCATATGCTTTGGCAATATACGTCAATAAAAAATTGCAATCATTGAATCCATCATTCAATATTGGCACATTGCATTATCTTCTTTTTCTAACGTCCGTACTGCGACGAAATTCGACGTTAGATGTATTATGGAGACATTCTGGCTGTGTATAAAGGGACTGGTGTCGAATACCAACGTACAAAACGGAAAACTCCCTTTCTCGCAAAGCTGTCAGACTGTTTACCGGCTTTTGTAGTCTGGACGCGTATTCTGCTTCTTTAAAACTACAAAACATCCAGTTTTCTTTAAATCGTGCATGTTTACCCCGTAGAATACAATCAAATGAACGTTTGCTTGACCAACTTGTTATGCTCGGCTACGGCTGCGGATGTTTTGTTTCGATTTTTCTTTGCGAATTTATAAACGTTTCCGATTTCTCGCTTCCGTTTTGCCGGTCTTTGTTAGGCCTGATGAAAAAAGATGGTCAAAAGGGTAATTGTCAAGGGAAATGAACACAAAAAGTACAAATGCATGTGGGAGGAAAGTGGAATGTAAGAAGTTGATTAGAGGAAATACGGGAATTCTGTATTTTACAAAATAAACCCTCGCTCCTTTCTTGGGGAACGTGGATCGCTTTTTTTCAATGTCCCCGCAGACACTCGTGAAGTTATCTCTCCAAAAAATGTCACATCTCGATATAGGATTTTTCTTTTTTGTATTTCGAAAACGAACCGAGTTAAAATATATTTACCTTTCCAAGTTTCCAAGAATTACTGATTCTTGCGAATTGAAAATTGTTGTAACATTTATTGTGTGGTGCGTTTTTGTGTATGGGTTAGGGAAAAACAAAGATCTAGCTAAACTTTTAAAGATATGTAGCGATTCCAAACACACCATTATAGGAATTGCATCCGACCATATGGCCTCAAGATTCACCTAAAAAATAGTTATCTTGAACTGTTGAAGCAACTCCCTTATTTTATTCACATCTGCCAAAATGGGTACTAGTATAGTGGCAGTTACAAACCACTTACCATTTTATTCTTTGTGAAAAAAAAATTTGTGGCTTTAGAAGATAGAAATGATATTCCACCAGAAATTAGGCAGTCAGCAAAAATGGCATCGCTTGCATTACTACTATATCGCGGAAGATGGAGAAAGAACAGCTCAAGAAAATCACGGAAGATGTTCTGGTGTATTTTTCAAGGCGACATTTCTTTTGATAATTTTAGTAGTTAATTTTCGTAGAATTTGTAATAAATTAATTATTTTAATAGAATAAAAGCTACTACCTAAACCAAAAATATTTCTTCCCTCCCTACAAATTCTCTCTGTGTCTACCAAAGTGTCATTTTTTTTCCTTCGAGGATATCATTTTCTAAGATAGTAAAGAAAAATAGCATAGGGATGTTGCTTAACTTCAATCAATGTCAGAATTTCAGCTCTTACTTGTCGAGAGGAAATTTCTTCATCCGTAATTTCCAGCTCGCGGTTCCGAACGGAGGTGAAGGAAAAAAACATTTTCCAAGCAAAGGGGTAAACAAATTACTCACGCCCTATTATATCCGTGTGCAGGGCTTTATAAAATACCACCCGAATTTTCCGTTTCATTAACCGCTGACAGCGAATGCCTGTGCACCCCTGCCGATCCGATTCGTTAGAAGGAAAACCGACGCCACGTGACCCAATTACGCGCGACCGTCGAAAATTAAGGAAAATTGCCGGTGCAAATCAAGAAGCGCAGAAAAGCCGATTAGTTGCGAGGCTTGCAGGTTAATTGAATTCATGTCATATTGTGCAAACCACAATGGACTTAATGGATTTAGCAGTTTGTACTTCTGATGAATAAACTTCATTAGTACTTGCCGTTGCGCCTCGCGGTCCCATTGTCTCCCCCACCCCCGCGTCCCCCGGTGTCACAAATCATTTGTATTATGCCGTCGCGGTTTAACTCCCGCGATATATCTTTTGTCCGTTTCGTGGGGGGTTGGAATGGATTCGGGCGTTTTGATACGGAGACACATTCGGTGCCGCACCCCCGGATAAATCGGTTAATTACCGTGTCGGATATACGAGGGAGATCGCAAAAATGTATTTGAAAAAATATGAAACATAAAACTTCAATTTACATTTATGGAAGCGCAGCTTGCCGGTTTCTTTGTTTTGAAGTGTCGATATTACTTGACATTCACTACTCCATCTTGGAATATCTGTGTGCCAAATGACAGGACTCGATTACAATCCTCTGGATTCCTCGATCGTCGGTTCTTGGTCAACAGAATGTGCTGATGTTTCGCCAATCACCTTGTTGGTTTCTTCAGAGCTTTACTGATCACAGATCAAATCCAATTCGATCCAACTAAAATTCTTCTACCATAGAAAAATCCGAGAAACAATCTTCACCAATATTTCAAACAATATTCCTCAAACAGTATATAAGCAGGTACAGAGAAGAATGCAGTTTCAGTTATGCTTTGAAGAAATGAACATAATGATTGGCCAAGTTCTATCGACGAACAACCGACATATTACAGAGGTCTGTGAAAGTTTCATTAAAAAATTAGTGAACTCGGTGAGAATTTCGAATTTGTTTTCATAGGGCTGAACTCGATCCAAACTGGCAACGGCGTGATAGATACACATCTCATTATTAATTTTTTAACCATCTGGATCTAGCAACGAAATTTGGAAAGACAAATTAATTGCAGCCTCCAGTAGCATGCCGTTAAAATATGTCGGAATTGAAGACATACAGTGCACTCAGTCTAGACGGTAATGGCACATGGTAAGAAAGTGATTCAAATTTTGCAATGGCGAAACATGAGTAATAGAAATTGTTGATTTTTTTATAGTTCATTTATATTTGCGGGAGAATGCAGTGATTTCGTTGTTAAAAAAAAATAATGTTTCGGAAAATAGCAGTATTTCTTCAGGTGTATAATTCTAAAAAATACTTAAAAATAAAACCGATATTTTTTGATTCTGAATAATATGCACAAATATTGCTTTATTTGTTTAATCAAATATATATATCACTCCCAAATTCTATGAGTTGTTATTTGTTTCTACAACAAAATCAGATCAGGTAATAAGCTATAGCGGTAAATGCTTTCTATATCAACAAATAATTTTTGTTTCGCCTGGTGTATACAACTGCAACTGGATGCAAGGGAAAAGAGTTTACGATTTTCCAAAATGTAAAATTATTAGTAGGACATTCTTGTGTTGTGCGTGTAATACTAACTAACCAAAATAGGCGAAATATATCACTAAGAAGGATGAACAATTGATATGGCTTTACGAATTACCTGTTAAAAAGTGATATACTCTGAAAAATCCCAAACAGATCGAAAATTTAAGAAATAAATATTAACAATCTAATAACAGTTACATGGCAAAGAAAACAGTCCACATTGTGGAATTGACCGTTCAATTTTTTTGACCAGTCAATTGACCGAAATAATTTTTAAAACACAACGAAATTTATATTTATTTATTTCAAAATGATCTTTTTTCCTAAATCAACTTCAAGTACTTTGCTTCGCCTTGAAACAGGTTCCACACACTTAATTTACCAAACTCTAAAACGTCAAATGAACGACATCTTAGAATGTTTTAAAACAAAACTTTTTGCACCTTCCAATCTACCTGCGCCTTTCTAAGAAATAAATAAAAATAAAACTAAAATTTGTATTTGTGTATTTGAAATCACATATTAGTTTAAAATTTTGTTTTTGGGTCGAATTTGACTGGTCAAATAAGAAGTAGTCAGTTGACCTAACCGGGATTATTCCAGTTCGATAGATGAACTTCCCTAGAGAATAGTCCTATTACTCGTAGGCTGATTGTGACAAATTGTATAGATGAATGTTTTCAGCTGATACTTGGAGAAAGTTAAATTCCATAATGGTTTTCTAGAAAACAGATGTTTTCTAGGAATTTCATATATATTTATAAGCAGAGTGACAAATTGAAAAAACTTACAGTGTTGTTTAAAATTTTGGCAACAGACCCGACATGTTTTGACGTTGTTCTTCAGCGATTTGCGCCCTATCATAATTAAGTAAAAATAAAACCAGTTTGTAAACTACTCGATCTTTTGTGCGAGTTTAAAACGTAAATTCCTTTTTGTACAAAATTTTACACACAAAGTAACCGAACTCGAGTCTCAGGCGATACTAATTAAGGCTTCGTTCTCTCTCTCTCCTTCTCCTCTTTCAACCGTATTAATTAATTTATCTAATTAAACGAACTATTAATTTGGGCGGAGGATTTTCAATTAACTTCGCGAAGAAATCCCGCGCCCCGTCTTCTCTAAAATTCCGCACTCTTTAATTCCGGCCGTCCCTGTTATTTAATGTAATCCCCTTTTAATCAAATTCTAAACTTTTCCTAGACTTTCGTCTGTATTACATCGTTGCCCCCAAGAAACTCCTAACTCGATGTAGATATCACCTTTATTGGATGAAGAGAAAACTTTTTTTCGCCTTGCCTGCCCCGACGTCGTCCTGACTTCATTATCTGTTATCGTTTGTTTACTTTAAACTTGGTTTTGCATTTTATGGCGTGTGACATTGTTTCTTTCTGGTCGTCAAGCAGAAAACTGGATATTTTCACACAGGTTCCGAACAGCTCGCGAAGAAAGTTTCCTGCGAAATCCCGAAAGTAGTATAGTAGTGCCGGCTCTAAGCCAATTTTGGCGATAAAATTAAAATTTTCGCAAATCTTCGGGTGTGTTCGAGTTGGCGCGGAAAAATTTTGATTCTTTGGGTATGTTCGGATTGGCGCATGCGTTCTCGTCCGGGTTTTCGCGGAAAATCTACGAGATCCGCATGCGCAGTATAAATCATATGTAAACGTGTGCAAAACAGTAACCTCTTAAGTTTGAATCGAAGTTGACTTGTTTAATGGAATAATAAGTATGAACAAATAGGACTTTTGTATAATGAAAGAGGGTAACATGTTGAAAATTTCTAATTGATTGACTTTAATGCTAGCCTTATTTTAGATTTCGTCCCCTGTCTATTCATATCACGTTTGCACCTTCATATTGGAAAATGTTAACGTCGATTTGCGTTTCAACTCCCATCAACAAAGTTGCTCATCGCAATATAAGATCCTCTTCCTATCGTAATTCTGTTGTGGAAACGGGCAAAATGATTTATGAAACCTGTGAAAAACTTTCATCTACTATCGTGTGTAATATTTTTGGAAAAAGGAAAAAAAATACTTCCCAGGGAGATTGTAAAAAATTCTTTTCAAACTAAAACCCCCGCTTCTTGAAATCTGGGAGTAGAAATGAAACAAAGAGAAAGGATGTTGCCAAATTTTTCAATAACATTTCCACCAATGAACGTCACTATATGATTTTATTAGTCAACTGACCAATAAAACATGTATGGTTTTAACCTATCCTTTTAATTAGAGCCAGTATTACATTTCATTATCGTACCTATTCTAGAATTCCTAGTAATTGTTATTAACACTAATAAAATCAATTCAAGAAAGGTGAACGTCAAATTGGAACATTTGATGATTTTCTAATAACAGAAAAGTCTCAAATTTTGGTGACCACACGACACATACAAATCTGGGAGGGATCCGCTTGAATAAGACATGTCTTCTAATCTCGATCTTCTCCAGAGTCTTCCTGAAAATCCGCATAAGTTGGTTAAAGTCCTCCATTATTATCGCGATATTTGGGTAAATATTAATTTTATAATAAAAACATATTGAATAATTACAAAAGGCAAAGTAAACAAATTTGTAGGTTCTATTCTAACTTTATATACTACATTTAATCACATTAAGTAAACAAGGCCTATTTTGCCTGTTTGCCTGTTTGACCAGTTCAGGTGACCCAGGTATGAGAATATTAATTACGTAAATAAATGTAATCCATATTATTATTTACAGATAAAGTTAACGGAGTTGTTCCTTAAAAATATTTGTATATCATTATATTCGTCATAAATGCGTAATAAAAAATGGCATCGGTTTAATTTTCCGCATTTTAAAAAATAATATTCTAAACATCCACACTCATAATGAATGGAAATGTTTCCTAGCGATAAAGGACAGAGACGCTCTGCAAATGGAATAGGAATAGGAAGATATGGAAATAAAAATATTTTTCTGGCTTATTTGCTAGGTTTTGGTCAGTTAGGTTATTGCATTATATCCTACCTAATACAACAATAACAAATTAACAAAAACTAACCAAATAAATTTCTGATATAGGCGAACTTTCGGGTCTAGGTAACTGTGCCTTGGAATGCATGATTAAATGGAGTGTCTGCAACGGAATTCAGTTGAAGGCTTCCAAATCGTGAGCGGTACATTTTATGATAAAAAAAATAGAACATCAAATTACAGCGCTTTGATTAGGGTTGAAGATAAGATAATTCAGAATAGTTACTCAGAATAGGTACTCACTACTGTTTATATCAAAAACTAAAGTCGCACGGACATATTGAAATGGTTGTATCTAAGTTTAGCTCAAGCCTGTTTTAAATAAATATTCGCTGTTTATTTACTTTGAAATTGATATATTTTCAACTTGTTTAATCGGTATTATATACTGGGGTCCTGTTTCTTTTTTGTTGTTTTGTTGTTGTTTTGTGTATGGCCAAAGTTGATAGAATGACACATATTAAAAAAATTAATGTTCTAGTCATTCAATTCTAGTATTCCATACTCCCGATTAGCAATCAGTCAACAAAATCCCAGAAATTTTGGCGTAATGTGTGTGTGTAATGTAATGTGTAATATGTAAAAAAGGGATTTTAATCAGTATTGATTACATTTGTGAGCTTTTCTGACCATCCCACAATTACTGTGACTAAGTGGAGTTAATAATAAATATTATTTTTAATACTATTAATATTTTTATTATAGAATTATATCGGGAGGCCGCACATTAAATCGCGCCAAAGCACTTTTAAATAAAAAAACTAATTTTTATTTAGTTCAGAATTATCACTATACATCCGCTGAGGAGGGTCATAAATTATAACCAAACTCGCAGACCCCATTTGTGAGTCGATAACCATTAGAATCAGAACGAAAAAAATTAACGCTCAAAAAAAAAATCGTAAGTAGATAAACCATGGGGGTTCTACCAGAATTTTGTCCGTTTTACAATTAAAACGAACCAACAAGTATGGTAAAATGAAAAATTTGCTTTTTGTTAAGGAAACCCGATTTTGTTCATTGTGATGCCGGTCAAGAGCTTTTGGCCAGTAATGGAAGATTCAATAAACACATACAACATTCGTACATCTCATTGTTTCTTTTAGTTCGTATAACTGCCTTTGGTCACCCTATATAGACGCAACCCCCCCGCAGCCAGCCCTATTATTAACATTCTGTTTCCGAAATGGCTTTCGCCAATCAAACTTCGTTAATTAACAAACCAGCGGCAACGCGGACTTTGATATATAATCAAACGTCATATATATAAGTAAGGGGCCGATCGATAGAGGCCCACAAACACACATTTGCCCTTCAAACGTAATTCGAATATTTCCTAGGTGACCGAAACCCTTAAAAACAAACATAAGTAGATGATGGGGGTGTTTGCCCTGCGCAAACACGCCGTCGAAACTTCTGTTTGATTTAGTCGGCGTGCCAAACATTGCCTTCCTTACCCGACCGGATATAAAACTAATCGAATCTCTCGAGATATATTTGTAAGAAATTTTCGATATGGTTTAAGGGTCCCTTTGGAAAATTGAAGAATCTTAGCGTATCACTGATTGCCGGACGCGATATTGAAAACGCTTTATCGAAAATATCTATGGGTGGCGGAGTTTGACTCGCTAATTTTGATATGGCTTGTAATATAAACACCATCTGATTCGATAAAACATTTTTTATTTCCTTTTTTTAAACTTAGGCCGTTTCCTAAGATCGTCGCGTCGGCACCCGAAAAGTCTTCCTTTTTGGCCGGCATCCAAGTGGGAAGAATAGTTTAGACAAAGTTATGGGAACAAAGACCTTAGAAATGTCGAGTGTTTACGACAGTTACGCGAAATAGGGAATAAATAAGGAGAAATTACCATAACCATGAGACGACGGCCGTTTTGCGACTTCGAAAACAGTCCTATGAATGAAAACAAAAGATTCGAGACACTTATACAGGGCGAGAACTAACAACAGTAACTTTTACATGTTTGATGGTTTGGCATTAGATAATTAATATTTTGGAAATAATTTGGAAAATTAAGCATTTGTCACATCTACACACACATCTTTAGAATTTTGCAGAGAAACTTGCACATGCAGTGAAACTTGCAGTACATCTCTTCTGGATGCTTCTGGCGTCTTCAGAGCTTTGTCTGAAACTGAAGGCCTAATGCTCTACAGGCACCTAAATACTTTTTGCTGGGCTAGGGGTGTGGGTGGCAGAGGTTAATTGCTGATTGCATCCCAAATGGATAAGAGAAACCTGTGTTGCGATGTATGTTCTTAGGATGTTTATGATTTAGATAGACTGTAATTTTTTTTTTGGTTAGACGATAGACGATGGATCAGTATGAGTTATTTTTCTATCGATTATTTCCTAAGGTTAAAACTGGTGTTCGATTAATAATAATGTCTAGTAGGTGTTGTTATTTTCTAATTCGATAGTAAAATTGATTTTGAATATATGGAGTTTAGGTAATTTACAAGTTCGGTTTGAGATAGGACTTATCCATGACTAGTTGTTTCAAAATGTTACATAGAAATTTTCGTGGTGACACAGGAAAGTGGGGAACCCGTAACTGTGGGGTTCTTGATATTTGTTCATAAATTCGCCCATTATATGTGAAGTGTGTTGTGACAGACATTTTTCGATTAAAATGAGATCGTCCGCATGTATTCAAATTTTAAGATGTCTGAGATGATGCCTAGTGTTTCAGCAACAGGAAGTTTAGTAAGGAGAGCTTCAGCGTCAGAACTCACTAGAGTATGGTCTGGATCTAACAAAATATTCAAAAACTAAAAAAGTCAAGTTTAGATAATCGACTATTGTAACCGTTATATTAGTTCTCTAGAACGTTGGATAATAGGCGTATCGGGGGAAATAATTTTCGAGTGGCCACGTGACGTTCTCACAAAAGCACCACTCGTGTAAAAATCATTCCGCGGTGGCGGCGGTGGCGGGACGGAGGAAGCCGAAGAAATTGATATCGAAAAATTCGCGTGCACTTCAAATATGATGAAATAAAGTCGGGTTTACGTGCTGCTCTCAATAATGCATTAGGGGATATATGGATTTAGCAACGTTTGAGTTACCCGGAGAAACGTAGCCGCCATTACGTCTTGTGGTTCGGCGTGTGCGAGCGTGTGGGTGTATACCGCAGTAATATTTGTTATTTATTGCTCTCTTGGGAAGCGATTTCGAAAAATCCAAGAAAGTTGCGGAACTCCGAAAGAAATATCGCTTTTTTAATGTCCACGTAAATTGTATAATACGTTTCGACGGTTGGTCACGACGAACCGATAAAACCGCAACACCGCATCCAAGAACGGCCAATACAGAGATGCGAACCCTTTTCCGCTGACTCGTATCGATAATATTGAAAAGAAATTATGCCAAGAATTTAAAGAAGCTATGAAGTTTAATCAAAACTAATCATAAAAAACTGTAATAAGAAGAGAAGTTAAAAAAAAAACAAGCAGAGGGCGCAATTGCCAACTTGATTTTGTAAACCCTTTTGCGCGACATTTTAACATAGCAACGATTGTTAGAGAGACAAATTCAATTATTTTTTCCTGACCTCTGACAGTGGTAGACGATATTCGAAGATAACTGTCGGTGTTGTCTGACATATTCGCGAAAAAAAATAATTATTTTCTGAAAAAAGAGCAATAATGCGACTTTTTTTAATGGCATTTTATACTCAAATAAGCGGTCAACAAACCAGTGAAAACCACAACTCAATAACTTGGTCCTAAATCCAAAAAAAGTTGGGAAACGTTCCTACTTTTAAGGTTGTTATCAATGTCTAATTATACCTAATCTATCATATAAAAGACTAATTTAATATTTAAGATGCAAAATGGTATTAAAATCTACAAAAAATTATTTTGTATCTGACATAGTTACTACGATGTGCAACGTTTTTGAACCCAATTAGTTGTTTTTGTTGTGTAGATTTCTTACCTCTCCATCTCAGGGTCGTGAAAAAGAAACGCATTAATTAATTAAATTCGTAATTTAATAGTGAGGTAAGACAATGCCTAGGCTAGCTCATTAACAACCGAGAAAAATTAATAAAGAAGAAAAGAAAAAAATATATATATATACTAAACCAAAGCCAGGTTGGAAGGCGGTGAAGGGCACCTCGGTCAGTCCCGGAAGGTGGTAGGTAGGCGCCACGTGATTCGAAAAAGGTAGACTTATCAACCCGAGGTTCCAACCCGTAAAGGAAATAAACAAGTGAATCACGAACAATAATTTATTTCCTTCAACCTGGTGGTAGGTGTGAGTGTCAAATCTCACCTTCAAGTTTTGGCGGTGCAAAAGAATGTAAGACACTATAATTTAAGGCTATAAGTTCCGCAAACCGTTCTTGAAGAGAACAGGCCACTTAAGCTACCCAAACCTCAAGATGTCCCGAACGTTACACAGCTGTCTGTCACTATCCCGGGAACCAAGCCAAGATGGAATGGTGGCTCAATGAGACAGCCGCAGGTGGGCAGTCTTAGTTAACCCAGCAAAGTCCGTCCGGAAAGCCGGCTGCTCGATAGGGGAAACTCCACAACTAAACATGTACCCAAGAGACAGCATACACTGCAAGACACCAAGTCTGGTCTGGTATTCCGGTGAAAGAAGAAACCACGTGGAAGGTTTGCGGGAAACGGAGCAACAATACGTACAATACTAATTAGAAAAAAAAAACCCTAAAATAAAATCGGCATAAATTGAGGAACACTGATTAGGTGGCGAAATGGTTCCAAAAGGTAACTTACCTCGATTCGAGGGTTTTCTGGAAATATGGGGCAATGACAATTCTTTTCAAAATCCCTCGTTGAGGAAGATTCCCATTCCAAACTCCAAATAGATCCAAAAGTATGGGAAATCATAAATTAGTGACCAATTCACATATCCCCCTCTTATTGGGGTAGCACTACCGGCTCAAAAAGAAATCGGTCACACAAAAGAAAATCTGCCACAACCCCAAGCTTCAAAAGCCAGCGTACAAAATGCCGGACGATTCAGACAACCAGTTTTATTAAAAGGCTAAACGGGCACAAAAAATTAGAGGGAAAACGCCACTCTTGAAAACCTAGTCGACGGTACGCCGCCAGTAGAAAGAACAACCGAACTATATTTGTGGTGATGGCCGTATGGCCCGTGCCAAAGAATCGAGGTTGCGTCAACGAGATTGAATTACCCGAACGCTATCTATGGTGGCGACCGGACGGCCAGTCACAGAAATTCGAGGAAGAATAGGTTAAGAAACAAAACAATATTTACTAGGCTCGCCAAGGAATACCGAAGCAATGAAAAGCAAATGCGGTCCCTAGTCTCATAGAGTGACAGATGGTAATGGTTATGACTCCTTCTAATGCGCAACTAATACTCTGTTTTTTGCATTAGTATCTCTCAGTAAACCGGTGTCACTTAAGAGAAAACCAAGCGAACAAGGGGCCACGCACACAGCCGTTGCAGCATAAAATATTTATGGTTCGGCAACACAATCGGCCGGGGAGTACAAGTCCGAAACTAAAGGAACCGAGTCTACAAAAGAACGTGTGTTCAAATTGCAAAATCGATATGAACCTAATAAACAAGAATTTTAATTGTTAAGAAGCACTCGCCAAACAGCAAAAGGTGAAGGAAATGGACAGTACAATTAATTCTACAAGGTACTAATAAAATAAACCCGTTACTTCGCAAATGTGCCAGCACTCTCACTTTAAAAATGCTAAATTTTACCATTGAAATATGAAACCGTCACACTCCCCCGTTCCTCCGTCAGAGGTGAACACCGATCGACACATGGACTTCCACCAGAACAGCAAAATAGCGTACAACTTGCCGAAACGCCCGAAAAAAAATTTAAATATTAGTAAAAGGGCAGCAATATCACCCGAAAACTCGGTAAAGCACGAAGGAAAAAAAAAAAACAAGAACTTACAACTAGTGAAACAGCAGTATCGCGCGCACTCTTGTTGCGCTCGACACTACCTAGTGGAGCCTGCGCATCCACTAATACCAATTGAATAATTTTGACAGGTTAATCCCTAACCCACTACTGTCGCACATCAGACACTACCACATCTAAGGCGGGCCACTTGAATACCAGTAGCCGAGACCTCCCATAAATTGATTGGCTCACCGAAGCTACCATTCGGGCCAATCTCGAGCCCCCCAATACTAAGCTCCACGCCAAAGACATCCATCGCACTCACCAACACATACCTGCGAGACGCAGCAGTGAAACCGCACGACACCCATTGGGCCAGAGAGCCGTATAAGAAGCCGAAAAAAAAAAAAATTTAAAAGAGGTTAGCTATACCCAAGTGATCCCCAACAACAGCGCAACGACGAATCCACCGGAAGCAGAAGGGAAAACCTCTAGACTAAAGTGGTAACACTAGGCCGTCGGTAATCTATATACCGCGATGTTAAGTCGACCTAGTAGGCTAAAATTGCACAGGTTACTACAGCGGTAAACAAGTCTCGTGTGTTAGCCCTCACAACAGCCCACAGGATTACACCTCCACCACCAAGCGAAACCGACGCACGCGGCCGCGCAAGATCAACCTGGCATAACAAGACCAAAGACACTAATCGGGAAAGAAAAGGTGAGAGCTCGCAGGAGCTCTACCTTGTTGGTGATAACTCTCCAACACTCTCAATATGATTTAGTATGTAAAAAAAGCTTACCAAATCTGTCAAAAGAATAACAGACTGGTCAGGCATCGATGTACGGCCTTCAAACAGCAACTGAAAAGTTTAGGGACAGAAAATTCATAAACTTCAGTGCTTATTAATAAGTAAGTAACCCACCTCTAACCCACGAAAACAACTGTCTGAAGAATAGATTGTAAATCCAAACCAGTTGTTCACCAAAACTAAATCAATCGTCATCAGAAGCAAAATAAGTAGGTTTTAAATCTTTAACATGCCAAACACCCGACGACCTACCCTGACTATTCGTCAACTCATACGTCCAACCTCCTATTCTACGCTTAACCGTGAAGGGGCCTATAAATTTTGGACAAAGTTTAGCATTGAGGTTTTTCGACGCGTCGGAGAGAATTTTATTTTTCCTCCAAACCCGATCTCCGACCTGATAGTGAACTGGTCTCCTACGCAAATTGTATATTTTACGGGATCGGTCCGCCATTCTAGCTATACGGGCTTTGACATCCTCAAAAAGTTTTCTATAACCTATTACGCGTGCTTTCATCGCGGTCTGTACTTCAACTCGATCATCATTACCATTGTTAAACATATAACGATACTCGGTACCATCTCCGACATACTCTCGTCCAAAATTGACAAAGTATGGGGTATAACCTGTGGTTTCACTCCGAGAGGTTCTTATAGCGCATCCAATTGCAGCAAGATTTTTGTCCCATTCTTTGTGATTCTCTCCCAAATAGATGGAAACCATGGTTTTCACAATCTTGTTGTACCGCTCAACAGGGTCCGCCTGCGCGTGGTAATATGCGGTATACGAGATTTTCACATGATATCTGGAACACAAGGCTTTAAATTCCTTGCTTCTCATTTGTTTGCCATTGTCGCAAATGAGGAACTGAGGCACTCCATACACCAGAAATATTTGCTCTTCCACGAAACGACACAGGGCGCTTGAAGTAGCGCTCCGTAATGGACACAGAGCAACGAACTTGCTGAAGTAATCGCATACTGTAAGGAGGTAGGAGTAACCCTTCTTGCTTCTAGGATATGGTCCCATAAAGTCAAGGCTTATCATTTGCCATGGGCGGTTTATCTCAGGTCGTGTACCCATATGACCTGCTGAGGCCTTTTGCTCCGGCTTGTGTTGGGCACAAATGCGACAACTACGAACATACTTCCTTACATCTGCTCTCATCTTCGGCCAAAAATATTTATTATGAATTTTCCAATAAGTCTTATAAGTTCCAACATGACCGGAAACGGGCTCGTCATGATACTTCCTAAGGATTTTATTTCGGTGATCCTTGGGTACTACAATCTTCCAATAGTCAGACTGCGCAGTAAGTTCTGGAATCGGACACTTTACATATTTATATACAATATTATTCTCCACACGCCATTGAGGAAATTGCTCCGGTCGACTCTCAATATTACTTATCATCTTCCTATACCACGCATCAGTACTACTGCCAAAATCAAGGACTTGCTCAGGGCTCGTACTAACAACTTCCACGTTGATCGGGACACTTCTCGAAAGAAAATCCGGAACGACATTATCTTTCCCTTTTCGGTGTACGATGTCAAAATCATAGGGTTGCAAACGAAGAGCCCATCTGGCCAATCTTCCGGTTGGGTCTTTCAGGTTATTAAGCCAAATGAGTGAAGCATGGTCCGTGACAATAGTAAAATGGCTCCCTTCAAGATAATTGCGCAGTTTTTCGACAGCCCAAATGACACCTAAACACTCACGCTCAGTAGTGGAATAATTACGCTCCTGTTTTGTCAACGAACGTGACAAGAAGCAGATTACCTTTTCTCCGTCGCCCGATTCTTGGGTCAGAACAGCGCCAAGTCCATAAGCAGAAGCGTCGGTCTGAAGGACAAAGGGTTTCGAGAAATCTGGACACGTTAATATAGGAGCTGAGGCAAGTGCATTTTTAATATGATTAAAGGCAGCCTCGCAATTGCTATCCCAGACGAAAGAGGCATTCTTGTGGGTCAATTTGGTTAACGGCGCGATCAGGGTGGAAAAATCTGGCACAAATCTTCGGTACCAACTAGCCATACCTAGAAATCTCCTAATCTCTGTAATGTTCTTGGGCGGAGGAACCGTCATTATGGCTTCAACTTTTCTGACATCTACATGAAGACCTTTAGAGTCAACTACAAATCCTAAATAATTAAGGAAAGGCATACAAAACTTACACTTCCCAGGGCTTAATGTTAAACCTGCTTTCATTAGGCGATCAAATACCTTACCCAAAATGATTAAATGCATTTCAAAGTCGGGAGAAATTATTATAATATCGTCCAGATACACCAAAACATACTGTTCTAAATCTGAGCCGAGGACGGCATCGATAAGTCTCTGCCAAGTTGCCGGTGCGTTAGTAAGCCCGAACGGCATTCGCTTGAACTGAAAAAGTCCCCGTTGTGGTACTGTAAATGCGGTATACTCTCGACACTCCTTCTTCACTCCCACTTGCCAAAATGCCGACTTAATGTCCATGGAACTTAAATATCTGGCTCCACGCAGCCTGTCCAAAATTGATGAAACGTATGGTAAAGGGTATGCGTCTTTCTTAGTAACCTTATTAAGTGCCCTGTAGTCTACACAAAATCGATAGGCGTTGTCCTCTTTGGGCACAAGAAGTACTGGTGAAGACCAAGCGCTCTTAGAAGGCTCGATGACGTCCATTTCAAGCATTTTCTTAACTTCTTCATCAAGGATCTTCTGCTTGAAGGGTGAAACGGGATAATATCGCTGTTTAATGGGCTTAACGTGCTCCTCTAAGACAATCTCATGAGTCGCCACTGTAGTATACCCCAGACCTTTGCTCATTCTTTCAAAGCACAACGTTTTCCGAGAGGTATCCAACTTCAAACCTAAATGCATCAATGTCATATAACCTGACTTCCCAACTAAAGTGGCACTACTCCCAGAGTCTAACAAACCCAGAATGGGATGTCCCAAAATGGTAACCTCTATATGCGGTCTCTGTTCCTGATTTGAATGGGATATTACGTAATCAATCAATGCTCGCTTCTGAAGAAAAGCAGAAGTGTGTACATTATCGGTCGTCGAAACATTCACAGGGGACACTAACCGACCACTTAATTCCCCTGAGTCTCGTTTTTTGAGCACTCTGGACAGTTTCTAATAGTATAACCTGGCTGCTTGCATCGAAAACAAAATAAGCGACGTGATTGAGGACAACTGGATCGTCTGTGACCCGTCTGGCCGCAGTTCCAACACTCAATTGGTCTCCTTGGGAAATCACAGCGAGGCTGCGCTCTAGGACTTTGGACTGCCGTCTCCACCGCTCTGACCTGAACAGGACGGTTTGCAGTTTGGTGACGATACGCCAAATGAGGTTCCTGCACTAGACGAGGATGCGCAGGTGGGGGACAGTATTGTTGTGCGCGCCAGTGTATCTCCTCGGCAGCTCTTCCCCTTTCCAAAAGACTCTCGATGGTAGCGATTTCTTGAAAGCTCAAGGCTACCTGTAAGTGTGGTAATAGATTTCTTCTAATAATGTTAACTTGCTCGCTCTCGGACGGTTTGCTAGAAGACAATTTCATAAAAAGATTTTGCATCCTTGTAACGTATAATAGCAATCGTTCATCTTGACCCTGAGTACGTCTCTTAATATCGTCCAACAAATCTTCGTCGTAGTTCAGAGGCAGAAATGCATCGCGGAGCTTTTGTCTTAAATCGGGCCAGTCAAGGAACGACCGCCTTCGGGGCGTATACCAATCTCGTGCATCTCCTCTCAAGATTTCGTAAGCTGAATGGAACAACTGATCTTCAGTCACTCCTCTTGACTCCGCCAAATGCTCTATATCTTCAATAAATGAAGTGACACTGCAACTACCATTAAAGAAAACGTTCCATTTGTGTATTGGTACGAATGATCCTGAGGATCGAGGCACATCTCTCTCATTAGACAAGCCTGCATGAGACGGTGCACCAATGTGACTCACTGGGTTTGTAATTAACGATATGCTGCCATTTGGCCTAGAAGTACTATTTCCTCCGGATTGAGAGCACGTTTGGATCATTGGTACCGCGCTTGAGTCAGGATTAGTCGCAAATGATACTCGACGAGTACTAGAAGTTGCCTCCTCAGTCATAAAAGGAATCGGACAAATTGTAAATGCGGCCAACCGATCGGCCAACTGGGTACAGGCTCGACGGTTGATTGTTTGAGCTAAATTCTGCAATTCAAATTCCGTTATTCGCCTCCTTGCATCTCCAAACGAGTTCCCTGTAAGGTTGGAATCTACATCATTATTAAGCGATCGTGATAATCCAGAGTCTACCGGCCTCTCCAAAGTAGGATTATGATCAGGTGCTGCACCTCCCAGATCTATCAAATTACCCACAGGAGCATCCATTCTCTCCGGATGAATAAATTCATTTTGTGTGCACATTGCTCCAACACTAGTCTGGCAAAGGCTGGCGATGTGATTCGCGTCCTGCAAGGCGTCAAAACACCCACTCAATAAAAACATCAGGTTTTGTTTCTTTGATTTCAAGTCCTGACCCTCAGCTACCACTCTGTGCAATCTGCTTTTGACATGCATTAGCCTGCTGTAAATTTTCTTGAATTCATTCTCTCTATTCTCCGCATCAAACTCTTGAATAAGGCCCACCAATTCATCCAACTTAGATGCACATATGCCCAATTCAGAAGATGGCTCAAAATGGATGTTAATATCCTCCCGAATGTTCCGCTGAAATGCTTCCCGCAACTGAGCTCTCTTTTCATCCACTGTAGACCCCACATCACAACCTCTAGCAGCTAACTCCCAAGTCAATTCATCACTCCTAAGCCGATTAATCTCCATTTAAAATTTAAATAATTAAATTCCCCACCCCTTCCTGGTATAAGGAAAATAGAAAAAGAAAAACGGGAGAACGATAGCGCAATAGAAGCAACCAAATAATGGACCAACACAATAGTACCCGCACACAACTCGCGATGCACTAGGCCACCTGTGGCTGATCAAAGAAGCCGCAAATTGAAAATAATAATAATAGTAATAATCAAATAAGATCCGTGAAAAATAAACTGAAAACGTGGCAAAGTATACAGAACTATCGGTAATTACTTCCAAAAGCTTTTAAATAAATTTCCAAATCACAGAAGAGGTCGGAGGATTGCAATCACACTGCTCCCTCAATTTTGAAGTCACCGTTATAACCACCAGCCAAGTACTAGAATTTTGTGAAATTTGACAACTCCAAAAAAAAATTCTTAACAATAATAGTTTTCCAATGCAAACATAAATACAACTTTACCGATATTGAATATACAAAAAAAAATTCCGCAGTGCTCCGATTTGAAAAAAATAGCAACAGTTATACTCCACAAGTAAAGGGATATATACCAAAAAATGTATCCACCTGGTATGGATATCGTTCAAATATCACACAATCAAAAATTAACAAATAACAATATATCGCAACTGTATATGTAGAACACTAATTAATTAAACCGCAAAAATGAAATGCATTGCATAGTAAAACGGCAATATATACAAACTTGTTATAAAAGAACCACCGAAACTTGAAGAGAATCAAATATTTTGAACACTCAGAAAAAATATTCAGTTGGGCGCCAGTTTCTTACCTCTCCATCTCAGGGTCGTGAAAAAGAAACGCATTAATTAATTAAATTCGTAATTTAATAGTGAGGTAAGACAATGCCTAGGCTAGCTCATTAACAACCGAGAAAAATTAATAAAGAAGAAAAGAAAAAAAAATATATATATATACTAAACCAAAGCCAGGTTGGAAGGCGGTGAAGGGCACCTCGGTCAGTCCCGGAAGGTGGTAGGTAGGCGCCACGTGATTCGAAAAAGGTAGACTTATCAACCCGAGGTTCCAACCCGTAAAGGAAATAAACAAGTGAATCACGAACAATAATTTATTTCCTTCAACCTGGTGGTAGGTGTGAGTGTCAAATCTCACCTTCAAGTTTTGGCGGTGCAAAAGAATGTAAGACACTATAATTTAAGGCTATAAGTTCCGCAAACCGTTCTTGAAGAGAACAGGCCACTTAAGCTACCCAAACCTCAAGATGTCCCGAACGTTACACAGCTGTCTGTCACTATCCCGGGAACCAAGCCAAGATGGAATGGTGGCTCAATGAGACAGCCGCAGGTGGGCAGTCTTAGTTAACCCAGCAAAGTCCGTCCGGAAAGCCGGCTGCTCGATAGGGGAAACTCCACAACTAAACATGTACCCAAGAGACAGCATACACTGCAAGACACCAAGTCTGGTCTGGTATTCCGGTGAAAGAAGAAACCACGTGGAAGGTTTGCGGGAAACGGAGCAACAATACGTACAATACTAATTAGAAAAAAAAACCCTAAAATAAAATCGGCATAAATTGAGGAACACTGATTAGGTGGCGAAATGGTTCCAAAAGGTAACTTACCTCGATTCGAGGGTTTTCTGGAAATATGGGGCAATGACAATTCTTTTCAAAATCCCTCGTTGAGGAAGATTCCCATTCCAAACTCCAAATAGATCCAAAAGTATGGGAAATCATAAATTAGTGACCAATTCACATATCCCCCTCTTATTGGGGTAGCACTACCGGCTCAAAAAGAAATCGGTCACACAAAAGAAAATCTGCCACAACCCCAAGCTTCAAAAGCCAGCGTACAAAATGCCGGACGATTCAGACAACCAGTTTTATTAAAAGGCTAAACGGGCACAAAAAATTAGAGGGAAAACGCCACTCTTGCCAACCTAGTCGACGGTACGCCGCCAGTAGAAAGAACAACCGAACTATATCTGTGGTGATGGCCGTATGGCCCGTGCCAAAGAATCGAGGTTGCGTCAACGAGATTGAATTACCCGAACGCTATCTATGGTGGCGACCGGACGGCCAGTCACAGAAAATCGAGGAAGAATAGGTTAAGAAACAAAACAATATTTACTAGGCTCGCCAAGGAATACCGAAGCAATGAAAAGCAAATGCGGTCCCTAGTCTCATAGAGTGACAGATGGTAATGGTTATGACTCCTTCTAATGCGCAACTAATACTCTGTTTTTTGCATTAGTATCTCTCAGTAAACCGGTGTCACTTAAGAGAAAACCAAGCGAACAAGGGGCCACGCACACAGCCGTTGCAGCATAAAATATTTATGGTTCGGCAACACAATCGGCCGGGGAGTACAAGTCCGAAACTAAAGGAACCGAGTCTACAAAAGAACGTGTGTTCAAATTGCAAAATCGATATGAACCTAATAAACAAGAATTTTAATTGTTAAGAAGCACTCGCCAAACAGCAAAAGGTGAAGGAAATGGACAGTACAATTAATTCTACAAGGTACTAATAAAATAAACCCGTTACTTCGCAAATGTGCCAGCACTCTCACTTTAAAAATGCTAAATTTTACCATTGAAATATGAAACCGTCACAGATTTGGTGGAAGTCATTAATAAAACTTTGAAATCTTTTCAGCTTGAAGAGCCTGAAAGTAGCGCCAAATCAAAACCACAGTCTTATGAATAAGAAAAAACAATGTGAAAGCGAGAGTGTATCAGGATATAAACAAAAACTTAAATAAATTAATGACGACCCGTTCGGAAAATCAGAGTCAAACAGAAGACAAGTGGCAAAATCTAAAAACAGCTATTATAGAACTTGTAAGAAATATCTGAAGCCTGAAAGAAAAACACGTCGAAAGAATTGGATAACTGAGGAGGTTTTATTGCTTATGGAAGAAAGACACCTGAAAAATGCAGGCAGGCAGAAATATAATGAAATACAAAAGACACCAATGTCATCAGGTCAAAGAGGAGTGGATCAAAAAGAGAAATGCACTGAAATAGAAATCTGCAGAGACTGCACGACTCACACAGACTACATAAGCAAATAATAGAGTTTACGGGAACTGGCGGGAGACAAAATCACACATCCTTACAGATGAAGAAGGGACATTGTGTTCGATATTAAAGATCAACTAATTCTAGAGGAAGAATACATTAAAACCATTTTGATTACCAAAGAAAAGAAATAAATACCAACACTGACTATGAAACTGGACCAACTATTTTAAATGAAGAAGTAAAAGCAGCAATTAAATCAGGCAAAGACGGGAATATTTGGACGAGATATATAATAATATCGATGAAACAAGAGTAATAACAAGGGAATGGCTCAATCAACGTTTGTCACAATTCCGAAGAAACGCACCATCAGCCTAATGAGCAACACATTGAAGGTCTTTCTCAAAGTCATCCACCTTAGGATTTCTAAGCAGCTGGAAGAAGAAATAGCACATACCCAGTTCGGATTTAGAAATGGTTTCGGCTCAAGAGAGACCTTTTTATTAATTACAATAAGGCATTTGATAAAGTGAGACACAAAAAAGGAACAGAAGCACTGCAACGAAAAAACCTGGACACAAGAGATACAAGAATAATAACATGCCTAAACGAAAGTTCATCTGTGCACGTCCAGCTGAAACTGACGAAAGCAGAGGGGCTAGACAAGGGTCCTTTTCAACGTCTACTAGGAGGAAATCTTCACCAAAGCCCTCGAAAATGTTGCCGGTGGAATAAAAATTAACGGCATTCCACTGAACAATCTGCGCTATGCGGACGATACAGTACTTCTCGCTGAAAACATGTAAGATCTACAAGATATACAAAATATGTTGAATAATATTATCACAGTGTGACACTCAATGTTCAGAAGCTCAAGTATATGATTGTCACCAAAACTGAGGCGCTCAATGAACAGTTGTATATGGAAAAAAGAGGAAGCTGCAATATCTCGGACACATCATGAGAGGTCCTAAATATCATGGCTTGGAACTCATAATCCAGGAAAAAAGTTTAGGAAAAAGATTTGTTGGAATAAGAAGAATATCTTAGCTCAGAAATCTGAGAAAATCGTTTAATGTCACGTCATCTGACTTACATAAGGCCGTAACCAAACCAAACCAAACCAAACAGACAGAAGCTTGAGGATATCTCAAAAAAGGGTCAGCGTAGAAGCTGTAAAGATTTGCGTGTTTTTTCGAAATTTCGCGACAGCTCAAAATCGTGTAACATAGCCTATTACTGACTACTAAATTTAGACCCCATTAGTTTATAGAACCCAAATCACATTGGTACGCATAAAAATCAAAAAAGTCGGCGCCCCTTTGAAACAAAATATACGAGCTCCGTGGTCTGTGGTCGCAACGCGCGGTTTTATTTTGCGAAACAAAAGTCCGGGGTCGTTTAGTTCTCCGCCGCAGCGTTTTAAAAGTCCGGGATATTTTAAATCTTGCTTAACGATAAAAATGAAAGTTTTATTATCGCAAAAAGTCTAGGCATTAATCCGATACCCCCGGGCGCTGCGCCGGAGCTATTTAGCGGGGTTAAATTTAGAAAAGCGTTTTGTCTCTTTTTTCGGTTTTTCCGGTCTCAATTCACGGTATTTCTTGATAATAATTTTGGGTTTCTCGCTTTTCGTTTGCGTTTAGTTTTCTTTTGTTGTTTTTTTTTTGTACTGTACAAGGAATCCGGGAATAAATGCTGCACTATGCAATTTTTAGAAGATATGAATAATCGGAAATAGGACACAAATTAATAGATTGAAAAGTACGTTTACTTACGTTGTTTCATAGATAAAGAAGTATGAAGTGAGCCTACCACAACACTTAGGCCTCAGCAGGCCTATGGTGCAGTCCACTCGGACAATGATAGCCCTCAAGATAAAGAAATTATTCATGCTTTCCCAAGGTGCAGATTTTTAAAAAGGCACCGTGGCTCAAATACTCCTTGACAGACAGGGTGCGGCAAAATGAAACTACATAAAGCAAACATTTTTAAAAAATTATTTTTGAAATGTACATTTTATGCCATTTAGGAACGTTATTTTTTAAAAATGTCTTGTCTTATGGCTGCCTTTAATTCTTCCAAAGTCCGCGGAATATGTGTGAAAACTCTCGCTTTCAGGTAACCCCAAAGAAAAAAGTCGGAAGGCGACAAATCAGGCGAACGTGGCGGCCAGCCAAGATCACCCCGTAAAGGCACCAGTTTGTTTAGGAACATTTCTTGAAGAAGATTTAGTGAACGACGCGTTGTGTACGATATAGCACCATCCTGCTGGAACCAAAGATGTTCTCTTTGATCGTTGTTCACTCGTTCACTTTTGATCTCCGTTGACTGTTACTGTTACTTATTACTATTATTTTGGACTGTGAAGAGGTCGCTCATGAAGTTCTTGTGGACTATTTGCTGACTAATAACGGAAATTTTGCTTATTTACGGTACCCGAGAGGTGAAAATGAGCTTCATCGCTAGACATGAATACAGCGCCTCTGGGATTGTTTTGAAGAATATCCCGGCATAAATTTGTACGGGCTTCAAAATCTCTTGCGCTACCACCATTTTGTAGGGATGCATTTGGAGGGAGTTGTGTAAAATTCTTCGAACACTTCTATCGGGAATTCCCAAAGCAGCTGCATGCTTACGAGCTGAATGCCTTGGAGACTGTTGTACGCAAACTCTTCACATTCTGCATTCACATTTTCTGGTGTTCTTACTGTCCTTGGTCGGCCAGTAGATTTTCGGTTAAGCGCAGAACCTGTTTCCCTGAAGTGTAAACCTAACCGACGAATTGTTCTTTCATCCGGAACAGCGCTATGCCGACCAACATCAAACTGATTACGAAAGGCGCTATTACAGATTCCCCATTTATAATAAACTCCTCGACAATGAAAGCACGATGCACTCCGCTCCAAGCCATGTCGATAACTGAAAATTGCATACTTTTGTCTGCCTAACGCGAGTGCGTACACAGTGTTGCCGGTTTTACAAACCGAACAACCACTATTTGAAATCCTGCCTACCTTTTTGCCGCACCCTGTATCTAAGTGTAGGTTTATTGATCATTGGTCTAAGGTTATGAAGAAATAAATACAGTCCGATGTTGTGATAAATTAAACAAAACTATTTTTTCTTTTATTTACACTGCATCTCTTACAACAACTTCATCGACACTTGATATATGGACAATAACAATGACCCGTCTTTCATCTTTTTAAAGAAAAAGAGTAAGCTTCACGACTTTCCGCTTTACGTCTTTTTCGTCTAACCGTCTTATACCTAATGGTTAAGGTGACCTACTTTTTAACCTTTCGTTGGTACGCATCAAAAACTAGTCTCGAACTCCAGGAACCACCGCAAAGTGGCTTCCTTTTGATTTCGACTCACATCCGTTAGAGATAGCGTTCTGTAATTTCACGTAGAAATAACAAACATAGAAATACTGTGCTGGCGAAAACTAAACTAAAGGATATGATATTTTATCTAAATAAATGTGGTTATAACAATATGAATTAGAACTCTAATCACAATTTAGATAAAAAAAATAAATAATTAAAAATGTTAATAATATAAACAAGAAAAAAAGGGTAATTATTAATTTTAAAGATCACTTGAGGTTTGGTAACCCTCTAACCAATGTAAGAATAAACGGGATAATATGCCGGAGTAACATCTACTACAACGTTTTGGGTTACACTGACAAAGCGACTATATTACCGCTAGGTTAGCGTTTCGAGATGCTCTATACGTTTATTGGTTTAATTAAGTTCATTAGTTGTGGATAGAACGTAATTAGAACGTAATAATAGCAATAATGGCAACATAGAAAATATCAGGAACGTCAGGTTTCCTAAACCAAATAGAATTTGTTTATCTCGATGCAACGTGCTCTCATGTTTTGCCAACGGTCATATTGTAAATATGACGTTTATGTCCGGTTAAGAGTGACTTTTGATGTAGCGTTTGCAAAGATGTGAAATAGATTTGATGATGGTTGAAAGGATCGGAGTGTTCAATGATTGGAAAAATAGTAAAAATGTGAAAGCACTGGCGATCTAGTTTAGAAGATTGTTGACTTGCTACCACAAATTGTTGCCTTAATAGTTGCTCGCTGAAAATGTATATCTGAGTGTGATTTCTACATCGGAAGAAACAATTGCTTGCTTCGTCCCATCGAATGATCAAAAATGACTTGTTGCAGTTGAAAATTGTTTTGAAAAGTCCCATTGTGTTGTTCCAGATTTTTCAAATTAATATAATGCTTATACAGAGTGTTACCAAAAAGTAGGCAGTAGTAGTAGTAGTAGTAGTTTAAGCCCTCCATCTCCCGAAGTGAGATTTTGAAGTATGAAAATTACAGATTCAAAACTGGCTAAATAAATTACAGATTCCATCCACAAAAATGGCAGTGAATGATATGCGTCAAATTTCAAAGTGATATCTCCACATCCACCCAGGATATTAATAAATATGAATTTTGAGAAGTTAACTTTGAAACAATCAAAGCGTTCTTATGGAAAGTGATATAAGAAAAAACCAATTACTTTAATGAAAAGAATATGTGGTTAATGTAACACCCCGTATAATTTTTTAACGAACCCCAATAATATTTCGGTCCAAACGTGCGGTATTTCCAAATTCAATCGTTTATCCCCCAAATAAATTACCGCATAAATAAATAAATCACCGGGCCACTAATCTCCTTCAGAAGGAGGCGGAAATCTTCTTCTCCCCGACGGCAAACTAATTTCACTTGTCCAAACAATGAACACATTGCTTCCTAACAGGAATGTTTTTATTGCCTAATCCTCGACGCCCGGGTCTCGTCGCCCTGTTGTTTTTCCATTGACTCCAAAAGGACACGTCAATTCTCTATCGGGATCCTCGTAAAGGGTTACAGAAGACGGAATCCGAGTAATCAGGTTTACGTTTAAAAAAGAGATTACGAACGGTCGCTCGCTTGGCTTTTCGTAGTAAGAGATTGCGTATAATTAAATTTCGGATCCGACGTTTTGTGAATGCCGGTGAAAAAGAACCGTTTTCCGAAATACGGGGGCAAGAGGGGGAGAAGTAGATCGGATCTACTTTTTTTTCCTACCGATGAAAATGTGATTTTTGATTTTATAGTGAACCGTACCCTGGACAACCAAAATAGAAATAGAAAATATGTTTATTGCTTCCAAGATATTGAACTGAACACTTAGTCCCTTCAAATTAACAATAATTACAGTCTCTATGCTAAAACTTTACATACACACATTACTATTTCAGGTCTATTATCTATTACTTTTTACAAAACTTCTGGATCCCTCCTGCGTCGGTTTTTGCTGAGTCGAACTTGCTGACGTTTCGCCAATCATCCTGTTGACTTCTTCAGAGCTTGGCTGAAACTGACTCGTATTTTACTCTGTACCTGCTTATATATTGTTTGAGGGGGGCGGAGCTAAATGAGGGGCGAAATGACTGGTAGTACTTGAGTCGCGGTAAAGTTTGTTAGGTTGTTTATAGATTTCTATAAACGCCCGGATTTTTCGTGGGTAGAAGAACCGATTACATGCAAGAATTTTAGTTTCATCGAATAAAATGTTATGTCCGGTTTCATGAGTGTGTTCGGCAATAGCTGATGAGTTTATTTGTCTTAGTCGTAAGGCTTTTTCGTGTTCTTTGAGTCTAGTTGATATTTTTCGTCCGGTCTCTCCAATGTATTCTTTGCCGCATATGCATAGAACGCTGTAAACTTCTGGAATCTCAAATGGAATTTTGTCTTTGACGGACCGAAGATGTTGAGAGATTTTTGGACAATCTGGTTTTGACATTATACTTCTTCAGAACTTTTGATCTGTGGTCCGAGATGTTTTGAATGTAAGGAAGGACCACAGTGGTAAGTGTAGGATTGCTTTCGACCTCATTGCTATTGGAAGGTTATGGTGAAGTGTATTTTTTGATGGAACGCTTAATCTTTAATGTGGAAAGGTAAGGTGTTTTAATTCTGGGTTCAGTGACTCGGGCTGAGATGGTTTTACAGCTCTTTAAACATGAAGATTGGCGAAACGTCAGCAAGTTCGACGCAGTAAAAAGTATTACAGTAGCCCGTGAAAGTTTCTATTATTTATTTTTCGTTGCTAGCGCCTCCTCATCTCTCCTAGTCTTAATTTGTTTCGCTTTTATAGGTCAGCAGCGCCTTCTGACGGTCGCTACCGAAACGTTCGAGTCTTGTGCCGAAAGGCAGGATCTGTAGTCAGTTACAGTAAGTATCCAGCATTAAGTAATTTAGAGGGCTTTATTGATGTTTTCAATTACTGCTTGCAGACTCACAAGATACGCAAATATATACGCTTAAAGGGATGTAGTCGACATATATTGAGAATAATATAAAAACAATAAAATACTCTGCCCCTAAATGCAAAATATAATAATAATAATAATAATAATAAAGGTTTTTATCTACAACCATTTAATAATAGACGCATAATACTTCTGACAGTGAGAGTATTATGCTACGCATAATACAACAAGTGTAATTATATCATAAAAAAACAAGTGTAATTATATCATAAAACAACAAGTGTAATAAAATATTCTGGAATTCTTAATAATCCGGGCTTCAATTAATCGGCGCAGAATTCACACATTTCATTTATTATTTTTATGAAAATTTACTATAAAGTTACCCATATTAAAGTCATACACACGTTACCAATTCAATTCTATTATTCAAAAACAGTTCAAAAAATACAAACCAATATGACAATAATTAAAAAGAATTAGTAGGCCGTGCAGGCTAAATCTGACAGCGCGCAGCGGGTATCCATAGCGACAGCTTACCCGACGCGACGCTCATCGTGAATACAAACATTTTCTTTCATGAAATAATAATTGTAAAGTAAATAATATTCATATAGAGAAGCTTTAAAATTTCGCCTTGCAATTAAAACATAAGATTTAATAAAAATGGATTCTGAAAACGAAGTACTAACACCCCCGGAAATTCGAGCGGCAGCGGAAGCTGCGTCTCTGGATTTACTTCCCAAGAAATCAAGAAACAATTATGAAATTGCCTACAACAATTTCATGGATTGGCGATCAAGAAACAAGGCCACCTCCTTCTCTGAAGATACATTATTAGTGTATTTCAAAGAATTGGCTAAAAAGTATAAGTCGTCCTCCTTGTGGACGTTTTATTCCATGCTGAAAAGCACACTTTATATTAAACACAATGTCAAGATCGACCACTACGCGAAGCTACATGCTTTATTAAAAAGACAATCAGAAGGCTATCAACCCAAAAAATCTAAGGCATTTACCGGACAGGAAATAAATAAATTTATTTATGAAGCTCCTGATACAAAATATTTGGCTACAAAGGTAAGGAATGATAAGACGTTACATACCTACGGTATTTACCAAGAGGTGTTAATTTTTTAGGTTGCATTAATTATGGGAGTGATGGGTGCATGCCGCTCAAATGAACTACATGCAATGAAAATACAACACGTTACATTTTATGAAGGTTGCACTAGAGTAATAGTTCCCGTTACGAAGACCAAGATCCCTAGGAATTTTACTATTACTGAGAAGTTCCATGATATTGTTAAAAAATATGCAAATCTGAGACTGCCAAATGCATCAGATTCTTTTTTTATGAATTTTCAAAATGGAAAATGCACAAAACAAGTTATCGGCATTAACAAGTTTGCCAAAATGGGCAGAGAAATTGCAAGTTTCTTACAAATCAAAAACCCAGAAAGATATACCGGGCACTGTCTACGACGATCTTCAGCCACATTGTATGTCGACGCAGGGGCAAGTATGACAGCTCTGAAGCGCCACGGAGGCTGGAAGTCGGCTTCTGTAGCTGAAGGCTATATTGCAGACTCGCAGAAGAACAAGACCGATGCAGCTACTAAAATATTAAGTCAAATCAACCCTAATTGTAATATTAATAACAGTACTTTTGTTTCTACCCCCTCACAATATCCAGGTATGTCTACTATTACGAGCGAATCTTCTCATAACACTTTTTCGATTAGTAAAGACACCACGGACATTAGTATTGGTACTACACCAACTACGATGAATTTCAATAACTGCCCTAATATAACAATCAATTTTATGAAATAGACAGAGTAATACATAATGATCCTATTAAGCGTCAATTTAAAAATAATTGTGTGCTGAAGTGTAAATGTTAATTAAATATTATTAAACTTATTAAATGTTCAATCCAGGACTTTCATTGAATTTATTCCTTATTACATCACAACTCATAACACATAAACATATAACATAAACAGCATACATAAACAGTAACCAGTGTTGATATTGAGTGAATGGTAGAATCTAAAAATGTATGATATTATGTTCCATTTCATATAAAGCAAGTTAACATCCACTTCCGGCCTAACCGGAAGTGCCACCATCTTGAGAATATTCTAGCTGAATTGCTCTGCCATCAGCATTAGCTTCCTACCGAATTTTCAGGTTTCTCCCATGTATAGTTTTTTTTCACAATAAAATGACACATTTCAATTCCGGTGAGGTACCCTATATAAGTGGATGGTTGTAGATAAAGTATAGTATTTGACTCGAGTATTATGGACCATAATAAACTCAGATGATTATAACACTCGCCGCAAGCGGCTCGTTTTATAAATCATCCTCGTTTATTATGGCCTTCATAATACGCTCGTTAAATAATATACTATTATTGAATTAAGTAAAAAAAAAACATTTCATAATCAATTCAAACAGACAGGCGTGTTTCAGTTTAGCATTGTAGGAATGCCTCCAGCATTCTTACTAGTAGTTCTTCCACTAAAACTATTATCCGATGCTAACAAAAAAATTACAAAAAAAACAGAAACTCAACCATATTTGATACAACAAAAGATATGAGTCTATTAAGTTAACGCCAACCGCTTAAAAAGGAGGTTATTGTTTTGAAAACATAGATTTGTAAATTATTAAATACTTTTGTGACGCAATAAGAATTAGGAATTCTTGAAGACTCCCACTGAGTGAGCTGGAGGCCTTAGTGTCTCGGAACGCATATTTTAAGCCAATGCCATATATCAAGCGTGAACAAGAATTTTGAAGCTTTTGTATTCTGTACTTATCATGGACCGTTAACAAGGGACATTTGAGATAAAACTAATGAAACGCAAAGTTACGATTTGAGGGGTCTACACAACATATGTCTATGTCGAAAAATTAATTTTAAATGCATGTACGCTCTTTTTTAGACAGTTGTGGCGTAAATCTCAGCTCTGGATCAATTAACACCCCCAATTTTTTGATTTGATCTTTATAGTTCACCTTATATATTTAGTACGTTATTGTAGGTTTGCAAAAATTAATATTGGAGAGATCTTTTTGAGATATTTTTAGTCACTTTTTTCTATCGCACCTAGTAAGTTTCGCTAAGTTTATTTCAGGAATTTTTAAAAACTACTGATCCATATTTTCAGCAATTTACATATAAGAACTTAAACTTCGTTTCTAAAGTGTAAAGTTTCTAAAATAGAAATATCTTACAAAACTAAAGTTACCTCCATAATAAAACAGCGACTTGTAAGTTGGGACTGAAAATTATGTTAGTAGAATAAAACACAGAAGCTTTTTTTGTAAAATTTCGTTTTTCAGAACAATAAGAGTTTCATTTTTGTGGTGGAAAGATCTCAGCCCGAGCTTTATGACCACTCTTGGGCGGAATAATAAAAGGATTTATAAAGGGCCAAGTCAAAAACGGTTAAGCTATTTTATAAATTCGGAACGGGACCGAAAACCGGGGAGTCGATACGTTTCGCCGAACGAGAGAGAATGTCGGAAGGGTAAAGTACGATAATGTTACTAAAACCCGAAAGGTTACGACCCGCAACTATAAAAGTACGTAAAGTATTTTGTGGCATTGATACCGGTTCCGACTATAGAGATTCCTCGAATTTTATTTGCGATGTTATTCGGGCGCTTTCAATTTAAGTTTCGGGTTATTGTTGACACCCTTGAAATTTAGCGGTTTCCATTATGATTGTTTGCTCCGCCTTCAACCAACACATATGGACCAAAATAATGTTTTAGTTATGGCGAGTAACTGCTTCGAACAGCTTGGTTTTCTTAAAGCTTAAGCTCATTAATAGCGATTCGAGAGCTCTAGACATTTTATACTTTAATGGAACAGTTTCGGATAGTTACTGTAAGAATTTAGCCAACCATGAGCAACAATTAATGAAATAAATTGTGTTGCTTGTAAGTTTCAGCATCGGACCCAGAGTTAAAAATATATCTACAATTTGTTTTAACTATTGGGTTGTTCGGAAAGTCATTTCGTTTTTTTTGGGGAACATGAAAGACAGTTTTCGTATAATGAATAAATATTTTATTAAATTATATATTGGCCATTCTGGTCCAACACCTTTTGCCATCTTTCTGGCAGTAACATAATTCCCCTCTCATAAAAGTTTTGGTCCTTGCTGGCAAAAAACTGGTTCAGGTAGTTTTTGACATCTTCATTTGAGGTAAAGATTTTGCCATCCAAAAAATTTTGCAGGGACCGGAACAAATAGTAGTCGGAAGGCGCCAGATCTGGAGAATATGGTGGATGTTGCAGTACGTCCCATTCAAGCTGTAAAAGTTTTTGGCGAGTGACCAAACTTGTGTGAGGTCTCGCATTATCCTGGTGGAACACTACACCCTTCCTGTTGATTAATTCGGGCCTCTTCTCTTTAAGTGAATCATTCAATTTGTCCAGTTGATGACAATAGACTTCTGAATTAATCGTTGTATTGTCCGGCAAAAGCTCAAAAAAAACGATTCCTTTGACATCCCACCAAACGAAGAGCATCACCTTTTTTTGGTAAATGTTGGCTTTTGACACGCTTTGAGCCGGTTCATCTTTTCTGCTCCATGACCTCTTGCGTTTAACATTGTTGTATACAACCCATTTTTCGTCCCCAGTAATAATCCGCTTCAAAAATGGATCATTGTCTTCACGTTTGAGGAGCGAATCACACACGTCAACGCGAAGACACAAATTTCGCTCCGTAAGGACATGGGGCACCCACACATCGAGCTTCGAGGTTAAGCCCATGCCTTTCAAATGGCCATAAACAGTCGAATTCGACAAATTTAATCTCTCACCGATCTCTCGTGTGGTTATTCGCCGATTTGCATCAACTAATGCCTTTATCGCATCTTTGTCAGCTTCGACCGGCCTTCCAGACCGTGGTGCATCTTCGACATCAAAATTGCCGGATCGATATTTTGCAAACCAGTTCTGGCACTGGCGTACTGTTAACACGCCTTCTCCATACACATCCGTCAATTTTTTTCTCGTTTGGACAGCGTTTTTACCTTTTCTGAAGTAAAAAAGTAAAATATGACGAAAATGCTGCTTATTGCTCTCCATATTTAAAAGGGCACCAACCAAAAACTACTGCGTAGAATTAATAGAACTTTTTCACACACAAGCCTTACAATATCAGCTGTCAAGACATATAATGGTTATGCGGCTTAAGTGTGAAGTTGGTTTCGAAAAAACGCAATTAAGTCCCCTGACGGGAAAAAACGAAATGACTTTCCGAACAACCTTATATTTAGGCAAATAAAAAAAAATGAATTTTTAGTTATATTATTTGTATGTTCTGATATTCATATATGTATTAAAATTGTTATTCATCATGATTTATATTAATGTATTATCATACAAAATCATTTTCTAGTTTTAGTTAGTTTTTCAGTGTTTTACCTATGCAATAAAAGTTTATGTTAATAGTAATGTAATATTGAAATTGAATTACAAAAAGCAACTGAAACGGATTCAAATCCTCCTTCCATGTGCCCTCTCTGCTGAGGTTGGCCGTCACCATGCCAAATTCATGCCTGTGCTGGGCTTGATCGATTAAGGTCTTGCCATTCGTGTCTATCCAATCTCGTATGTTTCTCAACCATGATTTCTTTTTTCTACCTATACCCGTTTTTAATTCAATCTTCCCTTCCAGTATTAGTTTTTGCTGTTCACATTCTATGTATCGCGTTTTATGACCGAGATAAGTTGCTTTCCTGATTTTTGTTGTGTTTGTTATCTAGCTAGTACTTCTACATCGGCCGTTCTAGTAGTCTAGCTTATCGTAATTCGTCTATATTACCACATTACAGACGCATCCAGGCTACTGAAATCCTCCTTTAGAGTTCAAGTTTGACATTCATACAAGTGCACGTAGCACTTTAATGTTCTCAGTCTTACTTATTATTATCAATAAATAAGATAATATCGATAAAACAGATTGTTCATCTTGCTTGCACTGAGACTTTAACAGATGTTGTTCCGCCCTAAATGTTTATCTGATCAATGCAAGACAGCTGTCACTAACGATCACGATTATATTACATGGGAGTAAGAGAGACGGAATCAGTGGTACTTGGCATTTCTTGATTTAACCTATACTCCTATACCTATACTCAGACATGAATTCATGTATTATATATGTAATAATAGATCAGGATATTCCTTAATTTAAGTAGGTGGATCTACATGAATATGACAAGTCCATTCAATAAAAATTAAAACAATAACAAAAAAATTAAAGAAATTTATCATACCGTATAAAATATTTAGTTTGAATTTACGATGAATCATCTTCATCATCAGAGCGAAAATTAGAACTGCTACTACCAGAAATTGATCCTTCGTCTAAATTAATAAAAAGTGGTGGTGGTACCGTTATATCAAGTGTATTCTCTTTTTCCCAGTATGCTATTATTATATATTGTGTTATTCAACTGCTCCAATTTTTTTTGGTAACTGCCTGGAGAGCTGCCTTCCAAACAGATATTACGGCAGTATCATCGTACCTGGCCTACAATACAATAATTTTATTAAAAAATATTTTACACCAATTCTATGACAATAAATATATAATGGTAAGGCAATCTTAAAACTTTATGACCCATTTCAGTAATTATTTAGTCTGTAGCATAAGGTAAGTTTGTTTTGTATTTTTTGACAATTCACACTGTTTTGTAATGGTGGTGCTATCTCTATCGAGTGTACGACACCGGAACGTAATAGACAAAGGTAGAACACTGGCAGCTGATTGGGTGGGTTTTGCCGTTCTTAGTACACGTAGCTAAATTGATTTTATGACCGATTATGCCATCGCAAATCATACCGAAAATACCTGGGTTACGGAGTCTGTTACGCATCTTCACGAAACCCCGCCTTGGCAATTTCGATTTTTCTCGAACGGTCTAGATGATTATTGATTTCTCAAATGAAAAACTACTTACCAAAATATCTATCAAAATTCTTCAATTTCTATACGCGCTGCCATTCAGTTACATAAAAAAATAACTGGTGGCTTCATTTTATCATTTTTCATGTTTTATTCAAAAATTTGAGAAATTTGAAAATATTACTAATTGGGAGATATCGTGGGTGTAGATCAGAAGTCTCTGATTAAAACACGATGATAATTTGCAGGCACTTTGGTTGAGGTTATTTACTTTTACATTATTTCGAAAATACTTTCATGAAAAAGGTTTCTAAAATATTACGAACTCAAAAGTATGCGGATAAAAATACGACCTAATTTTTACACGGACGCTTATTTAAGCACGCATTTTTTTCCTGTGTGGTGTGATCAATAAAAGCTCTAGTAGCGAGGGTCCGAGAAGTAGATATTTTTATGGAAAACGGTTAACAAGCCCGAAAAGACCTTCCATTTTTCGCCTTTAGTCAAAAATCGATCGGCGTAAATCATATTTGCATGCCCCGGGGTCCCTTATCTCGAGAGCTTTTCGACAAAGGAAAAGGGAATACTTATCCCGCATAATTGGGGTCCTTATTTCGCCCCCCATACGACTCCGGACATCGCGTCGCATAAGCGGACGTTTTCATTATTTTCGAGATGTCAATTTAAAAGTCAACGTTGTACGCTGTGCCAATTATTCGCAACGTTTTTTCCGAAGCGAAATAACTGATTTATTAATTACGCAAAGTATCCGAAACAATGGGGGGATTTAATTATGTAATTAACTCGTCTAACAAACGTACACGCAATTCTCCGCCATTGTACGAATTCGGGGAAATATTGTAAATTGCACTACCGGCTAATCTAATGGATTTACAATGTTTAAACGGGAAAATTGCGTGTTTTTATAATTTTCCCGGCTCGGTTAACTAAATGCAAACTAATAATAATTGACGTTCCATTTTCCATGTGGAAATTCGGTTTTCGGTTGATTAAATTGCACCAATTTTGTTGCCAGCATTAATCGATTACACTCCAACAAAAATATTCATCGTTGCAAAAATTACGCGTTATTTACAATTTTACTTATTTAATTAATTTATAATATAATTAACATTTGCGAACACGTTTTGAGATATTTATATTGACGCTGACATAGGATTGCAAAAATTTATATTTCACATAACAAATGTCAATAGATGCTTCATAGCTAGGAAACGGTTGCCATCCATCTCTAATATTCCACCTTTGTTCCTTCACAAAACAAGCACTAAGTCTATTTCTAAATGATGCTAGCTACCAAATTTAAAGGTTGTCCTTAGAAGTAGGTTGAAAAAGAAAAAAAAATGTTTTTGGGTCCAATAACTACAATAAAAAGGTGTGTGTGTGTGTTACATTACTAGTGGTGCACTATATACCATGACCCGAAATGTGTTTTACAACCGACCCCGTAATTAACTTTGCCTACAATTTGTTAATTGTCCGTAAACAATAGCAAAACATATTGAAGAAGAAATTGCGTTGATGTGTTCAATATTGTTCCATACTTCGTCCAGAAATATAGTGCTTTTACAACCGACCCCTTGATTAACTTTGCCTACTGTTTATTACTCCTAAACCGCAACTCCTTATAGAACACTCTGCCGAGCCGACCCTTTCCCGTAACCATTCCAGGACCGTCCCGCGAATTTATCTACCTACACTAACAAGCGGTTTATAAGTCTATCTTCAATCTTGTTCGTCGAGCATATTCTTGAAACATGTACATAAAAAAATTAATACGTTCTATTTCATTACATTTCTACATAGTAACATTATTAATATTCAAAATATTAAATATAATAATAATAAAGCATTACTTAAAAAATCGTCCCTATCGCCACTGTCACCTAGTTCAATGATCAACTCCGCCACTATTCGTTCTCGATAAATATTTTCTTCTTTTATTACTCATTTTTCACAGCTTTGTACTGATATTTCAACTACCTCTTACATTATGGTACCGCCAGTAAGTTTTAAGTGTTATTTCTCCTTATATGCACTTTCAACTCAGACCAAATCATCTCAATCGGGTTAAATATACAATGCTACGGTGGTAATCTCAAGATTTCATGTCCGTTTTGTTATGCTATCGAACCGCGATCCATTTACGTTTCAAATAAAAATTTCAAGTGTCTACAAATATTCGTTACGGTTCATGTCAGGGAAGACCTACTTAATGCAGAATAAACATCTGTTAGGATGGGTTTTACCATGGTCCTGCGAACGTCTACGATTAAGGTACGCTAAATGCGCTATATTTTTGGTCGTACAATAATTTTTTACATTGTTGAACCGCTATATGTAATAAACATAGATAAATACTTCTAATGTGGGAACTGGACAACCCGGCTGATCGACCAGGAGTAAAGTTGTAGGATTTATTCTGATAGATCCTGACTGTAATGAACAAACCCTATAACCATTTTTTACCATTTTTTCATATAACCAAATATGAAGCCTGTAGGTCTGTGCCAAAATATGATCGAACACAGTAAATATATGAATCTATAAAGTTTATTATCCTCCAATAAATCGTAAAAAAAAGGGCAAAGTACACAGATTGGTCTAAAATTGAGTGGTCGTTTGTGTTAACTTTGGTTTTGATTTTCATAAGCGAAGGTTCAATTTGGGAACTGATGATGATCAACTAATCTCTACATAACAATTACTTTGATATTTCTGATATATCTGAAAAATGATTTCCCAACGGTTTCGTTAAAAGGAAATTTATCTTTGAATGCCATATTCAATATGGAAAAAAAAGTTGACAATGAAGATATGGTTAGTTAATATTGAACGTATTTGAGTATGACCGGTAAGCTCATTTATTCATTGGGTCGTAATTAAATTTCAATATAACTGACAATGGCCAAATTATCGTCAGAACGTTCTTTATCCGCGTAATGTTGTTGCAGCCGATAATAAACAATTACGTTCGTTTGTTTACTTATCCATCATGATTATTTTACCAGTTTCTGCGTTTTAACATACGTTTTAACTACTAGTGTTGACTAAATACATGTGCCGCACGTGTTTACCGAAAATAAAAGCAATTAAATTGCTATTGACAGAACAATACCTGCCAAATAAAGATGCCTGTGTTGAACAGTTTATTTTCTATTATGTTGGGAATCCCGTACAATATCGGCATAATCCTATGAAGTTAATTTACAGCAATTGTTACCCAATTTATTTATTTTATCGAACTTTTTTTGCTTTGTTAAATATAATACATATATAATTAAATAATTAATTTTGTAGAAGGTTTAAAATTTCAAAACCTAATATAACGATTTAAGTGCAAATTTGAAAAATAAAGGCCGTTTAGAAATATAATTAATATTTATGAATTATGAATTAATGATTAATTAGCATATCTCGCTTTAGTTTGAAGCTTCTTCAAATGTCTTGTTTTGATTTTAGCCATGCTGCATTAAAACTGAGCAAATCAAAATATTAACCAATAAATTTTAGGGTTACAATTTGTTCCAAACGAAAAATCCTTGCACCTGTACCGCGAACCTGGAAATTTTAATACGGAGTGGCGTTTTTCTAGTCTTTGTTGGGAGGTGATTTTGATGAAGTAAGGCTATTTTGGACTTCCATTATCTTTGTTGTTTGCTTTCACAACGTTTCAACTGGTCAAGATTGTCCAGTCGTCTTCAAGTGAATACTAAGTAAACTTATAAAATGCTTACAAGCAGAGAGACCGATACCTTAATGCATGGTCACATCACCACCCGGCCCAAAAATCATTCGTTATCAACTCTCTTGTTTACATTGCCGTAAAACTATCTCAGCAATAGTCATTGAACCCACAATTAAAACACCTTACTTCTGCTCTTCTCTCTAATAATTTCCACATTAAAGATATTAAGCGTTCCATCAAAAAATACCACACCTTCCGATAGCAATGAGGCCGAAAGCAACCCTACACTTGCCACTGTGGTCCTTCCTTACATTCAAAACATCACTGACCACATATCAAAAGTTCCAAAAGTTCTAAGTATAACGTCAAAACCAGATTGTCCAAAAATCTCTCAACATCTTCGGTCCGTCAAAGATAAAATTCCATTTGAGATGCCAGGAGTTTACAGCATTCCATGCACATGCGGCAAAAAATACATTGGAGAGACCGGACGAAAAATATCAACTAGGCTCAAAGAACACGAAAAAGCCTTACGACTAGGACAAATAATCAGCTGTTGCCGAACACACTCATGAAACCGGACATAAAATTTTATTTCTTGCATGTAATCACTTCTTCTACCAAAGAAAAATGCGAGAGTCTATGGAAATCTATAAACAACCTAATAATCTTAACCGCGACTCAGGTCTCTACCTGTCACCAATATGGGAATCAGTCATCCGAAACGGTGTTTATGTCCCTCGTTTAGCTCCGCCCCCTTCAAACAATATATAAGTAGGTAAAAAAAGTACTTGGGATTTGCTGATACGTTGAATTTACTGCTTTTCACTTCATTTGTGTATTCGTGTCGCTCTAAGCTTAGCGAACTGTTGGAACTGAAGGCGATGTTTATGATATGCTTTCAATGTTGCTTGTTGAATGTATCTTCAACGTATCTTAGCCATTGCTTAGGCTTCGCGTTTGCGTTTCGTAGGACCATTATGGTTTAGCCTTTTCCTAGACAAACGCATTCCACCAGCTCTTATGGTACGCTAAGATTTGCTTCCAGTTATTCTAGTTACTTGTAGCCCTTCTACATTTCCGCATTCGTCGCAAAATTTTCAATTAAAAACTGACATTTGCTACTGGCATTCTAACTACAGACTATCTTTCACACAATCGGTATCCATTTGTCACAAAACTCATTATTTTTCCTTCCTATGATGGACCGGGACTATACATTAAAGTTGCACCTCTTGCGATTTTTCAAATTCGACGTGCCAGCAAACGAATAGTGACGTAAACGCAAAACGCTGTCTCTAGGTCCGAACCATTTGTTTTTCTACCTGGAAAGTGGGTGATATGGAATTTTTGGCAGCGGCGCCGGCGGAGTCTCTTTCGGCATCGGGACGCGGATTACCGCATGCAGAGCGGATAGGATTTATCGCTTTATCTTCCTTTGTACGGTACTCGTCCGCGATAAATTTGCAACGAAAACACGACCCAGGATATCAAAGGCAATCAATCCGATGCTGCTTTTAGTAGGCGCGTATAATCTATTTGTGTCGAAATGGGCACGGCCCTTTGTTCTGGCGCGTCGCCGGATACGGTCCGCGAAATATATTTTAAAATTAAATTGTACGGCGATAATGCAGTTACGCATATGGATATCGATCAATATTGTACTGAGTGTTCCGAAGTCGCAGCTCCGAAAGGCTAAGAAATGCGAAAAGAAAGCTTCAAACAAAGGTTTCTCAGGATGAAAAGCTTATTTTACAACTGTTTTACGAGTTGAATATATCGGAAGTGGGAAGACCCTTTTATTGTTCAATTTCTTAATTCTGTTGAAATTTGAATGTTACAATTGGAACTTGTATTATATGTAATATATAATAATACAGTGTCACTAGTGTTGGGACCGGCCAATTGGCCACTTCTTAATTGACTGGTCAAATTCCAACCAACCATTGTAGAATGTTATCTATCATTATTTATTAATAATATATATTTTATAATAAATTATTATGCGTCCTCTTCGGGAATACGATACTAAGCGATTCGGGGAATCCCAATAGAACTATCTACTCCATTTAATTCTCAGCACGACGAGATGGCGAAAAAACGCACAAAAACCTGTCCCTGAAAAATTTAGATAGGAAGTTATTATATCAATTTGTGGTTGAAGCCTCATTTGAGCATACTGTATATGTGAGGAATATTGAGTACAAAATATATTTTTTAATACAATTCTATTAAATATTTTTGATACATTAGCACCGAAAAGAGAACAGCAACCGTGGTTGACAGATACTATGAAGTTGTTGATTAAATTAAAAAACAAAGGTTATAAAAAATTCACAACTAACAACAAGACACAATGGGGCCATTACAAACACATTAGAAATGAAACTAATTTAGCTATGATGATGATACGAAAAGATATTACGAAATTAATAAAAATTTCATTAAGAACTGCGGTACTCGATGTCCACCTAATAAGAATTTTAAATTGCTTGGTTTTTCCACAGTAACAGAAAACGACGTTAAGAGATATATTCTTTGAAATAATTCTTTTGTGCTTTGATAGAATACTTCCCCTTAACACGAATATAATCAATGGATTATCGAATCCGTATTTCCTAAGACTTGGAAAATTTTGAAGGTCCTTCCATTAACTAAATTAAAAAGCATCCCAATAATGGGCCAATTAAGACCTACAAGTATCTCACCCGCATTTTGAAAAGTTCTCGAAAAAATAACTAACCAACAAATTTGAAATCATTTAGGTATTAACCAGTTACTTCCCTTCTCGCAGTCAGGATTTCGAAAAGGGTACAGCTGCAAGGCAGCACTATTAAATATAACAGACGACTGCGCTTATTTTGTTGGATTACTCAAAAGCTTTCGACAAAATCAATCAAGAAGGTTTTTCAAGTACCAAAATAAATAAGAACTAAGAGTTTAGATTCTCACAAAATTATATATTTTTACATGGCCATTGTTTCGTCTTTATCAAATGTCAACATTTGTCGAAACAATTGTCATGTAAAAATATATAATTTTGTGAAAATCCGAACTTATTTATTTTGATAAATGGATTTTCAACAAGTAAAAGCCTCATCAATCCAATTTTTTAAATACTGCAGTCTCTTTTATGCGTAGTTATTGTTGCAACAAATAAAGGAGAATTGTTACTATCCCGTGTGACCCCAAGGCTCAATATTAAGACCTCTCCTTTTTAATATCTATACATGCAATTTGAGTAGTTGTTTCGCAAATCGTATAAACTCCGCGAGGCACATTGTCTATCAATAACATAATATAATTTTAAATGCCTGCTCTCCATATTTCTTTGAAAAAATAAAATACTGAACTGATGTCCACACTTCAAATCTTCGATATAGGGGTGTTACTTCTCCTCCCCCGCATCGTAAAGCATTGTTTGAAAGATCGTTTTCCTACTATGTATGTGGTATAATGTCGTTTGCAATAACGTAAAGAAACTAATGCCCACATCTTTTAGAACAAATTATAAAACTTCTCTTTATAATGAATCTATTAGTCAAATAGAATTAGCCGAAGCAGATTTATATTAATAAAATACTGTACAGTTTTGTTTTTGAATTTTTTATGTACTCATGTTATTGAACGATATAATCAGTATGTATATGTTAAGATATAAGTAGCTATGAAACTATGGTCTGGGCTTTGATCTTTTTTAAAGTTGTTTCCTAGTTCCTTTTTTTGTGCCGTGATTTTCGTTTATTGCTAATAGATAAATTTAAATACGAAGTGCAAAAAATAAGCATATGCTGTAGTTATAAATTACATTGCATGTTTAAAATTAATTATCAATTGACACAAAACATTGACCGGTCATATATCATACTGTATCTTTTAATCCAGTTGCCTCTACGAATTGCAATAATCAACTAATTTTATTTGGTTTTAGCATGTTAAAATCATATTAACTTTGCATCAAATTTGACGATTTCGACAGATGCCTTTGAAGATTTTCTTCAAAATGAAGTGTTTGAGATAAATTTAGAGGAAAGCTTTTATCAAAGTCAACGAGTTTGATTCCAATTTCTTTGAATTAGCATGTACCAAGCAAAAATTAGTTTTCGTTAAAAAATTCTCACAACTGTGGAAAAAGAGACAATGTTTTCCAATGAAACTTTTCGACATATATTTTTTTTTAATTTCAATTTTGACTCGTAAAGGTAAATTTTAGACCAACTAGAGACTACGGAAATGGCTCAATTCTTAGTTCAATGCAATGAAAACTGTCTTTATTGAAATCGCGATATATAACTTATCTCCAGGTCTCAGATTCTTGGCAAATCGTTATTTCTTGGTGTCAAAATATATTTTTGTGAAATATAATATTAATAAGTTAATAAAAAATGTTAGGCTATCTTTGGTTATGTAGTCTTTAAATAATTTAAACATCAAAAAAATTTAAATCGGTTGCCAAAATTATAAAAACAATTGAATCGGATATTATGCAGAAAAGAAGAAAATATCTTTTAACTGTTAAAAATATTGGTTTTGATTATTCTTTTTTTGCTTATGAATTGCTTATTAGGTAATATGAAGATTGCATCTCAAATAGTGAATTGATATTAAATGATGATTTTAAAAGGAAATCTTCTTCAACCATATATTTAGTTAAAATTTCCAAAACATATTATTTGTTGTAGGGAAGTGATGCATTAACCAATTATCTCGTTGATGTCCGCTATAGCTCACTAGAGAGCAAGTACAGAATAGATAAATAAGTAAAAAGAAAATCCGCGATCCCATTTATTAAAGATAGAACGCAAAGCCATATCAACAGACTGAACCACCAGCACCGATTTTTGATGTTGATATTTTTTGGAGAGTTCTTTCACTACGAGGACCAGAATAAAATGGTTCGTGGTAAAATGTTAATATTAATTTTATTACTTCGATCTGAAAAATAGATAAAATTAAATTTAAATGTTTAAAAACCTCATTCAAAAAGTATTCTTTTATTGCCAAATTATAGCATTAAATTGAATGTTTGTAGTATCGCGATGGGCCTCTGACTTGGGTACTTTTTTCTACCCATGTCGAGTACGAAAATAGGCGCTCGTTACTCGGAAACCAAATGCCGAACGTATTTTTGCAACAACGTAGCGAAATTGTCTTATTTCGGAATCAATCAGGTCCAATTTGGAGAAAATAAACATTTATTCCGGAAAAGCTTATAGATGTCTCGCGGGGAATATCGATATTCCATATTCCGCACGAATTTCGCCGTAAAACTGAACTGATTGATTCGATCCACTCGAAATTTGCGACGTAAACGACTTGGTTTGAAATTCAAATTCGGTGTGATAATAGCACTTCGATGGATGGAAATAAATCTGCAAAATAACACAGCGAAAAGAGAAATTGACGAAAATTTTTTTGCGGTACCATTTTTATGCGCGAAATTTGACCTGACAAAAAGCTCATGTCTAAACGGTGACCCCTTCAACACAGCTTTACCCACTTCGCTAGTCTAGTAGCTACAACTATTTAAATTTATTAAATTAAAGCACACGCTATGAAAGTTGTTAATATTTTATATTATTTATTACTAGTTTGAAATATTTAAGAAATGAAAATAAAACCTACAATTTGTGCTCATTATTCGACATTTTGAAACAGCCTCGTTTTGACACGCTCCTTTATAGTTTATTTTGTTTGCTCGTGCATGTTTTTTTTTGTTTTTGTTCCATTATTCTTTAGATTCTACAGTTGTTATATCCACATCTACTAAAGGGCAGACTGTGGGCATTTTCTGTTCATTTGACATTTTTTCCTGCAGAGGGAAATGTAATGCAAAGCAATGCATAAGAAAAATGATCAAACTGGAAGGGAGAGCAGGGTGGTTATTGCCAATAAACACTGATGTTAGATTTCTACCCTTATATTATCTTTTTAATTTATTCCAAAATACCATGAAGCCGTCTGGAAAAGAAAGAAATTGATGTAAATTTATATAAAGTAAATTGTTAAAAATGTCACTTAACAATAATTTACAAGAAATACAACTATAAACTAGTACACAGATACCTTTGGTTAAATTAAAATTAAAATAAAAATAAAAAATAAGTGGATAAATTAATTAAAGTTTACTAAAACATAAAAATAGTATATTATGTAGTATATTGTATAAGTGCGGTAAGCGGCATTTGACTCACGAGTGTTTAATAAACGAGTGACTTAAAATGTTTTTCTACTGCCGTCTGTAAAATACCTAATTACACACCGATCTAGTGTGCGGGAAGCGTCACTTTACCACATCAGTGTGGTTTCCCAGGGATCCAAGCCATTTTTCCGGGATTTTACCGCACGGGTTTGGGAGCAAACGGATGTTTTCGGAGATATTTCCGACGCTTTGAATTTTGACGTTTGTCAATTCTTGTCAGGGAATGTATTCGTGTTGTTTTGCGAAAATGTATAGTATATAGTATATGTATAAAAAAAGTATAGTATGCAACACGTTTATTATAGCCGAGGTGGTTCGGATCCGTGAGAAACGAAACTGACGTGGTAAAGTGATGCTTCCCGCAGGCTAGATCGGTGTGTAATTAGGTATTTCAAAGACGGGAGTAGAAGAAAATCATTTCAGGACTTTCAAGATTCACTTCTGACTAATTTGTAACACAAAATTCATATAGATTAACATTTTCAAAAAATGTTCAGCAAAAGGGTTGAAATCAATGCTATTTTATTATTAATTATTATTATTATAATGAAATTGGACGTCTAAGAAGAGAAACACGAAAAAGGCAGTTTATTAATATGAAAAATATACACGTTTTCGGTCCACTATGCGCCGTGGCGATATTTTAACTGGCTGCGCGGCTTTCTGTGCAGTGAAGTACGAAATTATAGAGAAAATTCACCTTGGGATAGTTATTCTGCATTAATTAGTATATGGTGAGAACAGACAACGATTTGTGTTTACCCTTCGAGTACCAGACCTGCAAACGTGACCACGCCTCATCTGTACCCCCCTTATCCCTTCCCATCGACCTAATTCGTGACGAAATTGTTTGAGCAAAGTTCGAAATTAAAGGACAACGAAGACACTCGCTGCTGTCCGGAAAACTCGGTTCATTACGAAAATGGCAGAAATACTATAAACGTATCGGACGTGCTCAGGCAAAATACAATTTCATTTGCTAGAGAAACAAATCAAATAACCGTTCAAGGTTTTATTTGTTTAGCGCGAGGCACTTCGCTTGATTTGATGTTTTTCGGGGAAAACCTTCGCGTTTACCCCGTTTAACCGGTCAGGATTGGTTAATTCTGGAAAACTCCGGCGCGGTTTTCATAATTCCGGAACCTCTCTCCGCTGCTCCGGTAAACATTGTAGATCAAATGCGGCGCGAGGCATATGGGGCCTTATAAAACTTGGGATGGCGTTACGTTACCGCGAGTGGCAAAGTTTTTGCGAGGGAAAGTTCGGAGATTTCCGATTAGTCGGTGGCATTCCCCAGCGTCTTTAAACCCCGGAAATTTTTCCTTAACGTTGATGATAAAAGTAATTTCAGGAATTTCTGTCTTAATGTATCCGAGCGTCCCTTGTTGCCCTTTTTTTCATTAAAAGTTATGCTAGGCGGCGAGTTATGCGCTAAAGAGCATAAACATGAAAACATTAGAAAACAATGTCTTGTAACCAGTATTTTTTTAGAACATAAACTTCAGTCTTTTTCGTTGGAAACAGTAAACAAACTTGTTTAAGTTTTTAAATGTTTGTTGCTGTTATTTTTCGATTTATATTGTTTTTTGATTAAAATGTCATTCGCCAGCATTTTCAGTTTAAATATATTAATGTAATTTAACTTTTGAGGTACACATATATTTTTAATTAGGCAAATAATATTTCTCCATAGAACATTTTTTGTTTTTTTTTGCCATTATTAGAATATTAATGTTAATAATTAATTAATAATAATAATAACAATAATAATAATAATAATAATAATAATAATAATGACTGCAATTGAACAGTATGATATAACGAAGTTATTACAAAGAAATAATTTCATTTACCTGTTCAAGCTTGTCTAGGCTTTGGTTACTATACTGAACCAAACATACACAAACAAAGTCATTTTCCTATAAATACCTATTTCAACTTATAAATTTTGTCTAGAGAAATTTTACTGTATTTATACCTGTGGAAATAAGTTAAAGAAAAAACAAATTACATACATTATAGTAACTTTTAAGTTATAACGTTGGAGGGGATTAATTGGTTTTATCACATTTTGGACTCAATGATATGAAGGTACTATAGGTAGGTAGGTAGGTGATTTAAGTTGAAGACCGTTAATAGAGATTTAAAATGTATTTTTAATATTTTATTTTAAAATTATATAATGACATGTCAAGAAACTGGTTGAGAAATAAGTTGAAATACTTTATGGAGTTGTATCTAAATGAGCGCTGAAAGATTGCAATGTTGTGATATGGCATAGTTTGGCATTGTTTCTAATATTAACATTGTGGACAGTGTTACGAAATATTAAACGATTTTTTATGGAAACTGGCGAATTAGAAGTATTTATTGCATTAAACAAAAATGTCGAGACATGTAGGATTCTGCGCTCATTTATTTTGACCTATTTTGTATCATTACAAATTAAAATAGTTTTTATAGAAATTGTTATTATAAAAGTTTATTTTTGCTGGACAGTCTGACCTATTCTGTAGATATGAGGAAAAAATTTACTAATATACTAATATAATTACTATATAGCATATCCAGTCAGACTGTGATTTAGATTTTTTAAATTTCGGTTCATAAATAATTCATTTTTTTCTGGCAACCAAAGAGCTTTTGGCTTATTGTGGTGGGCATTGCCGTGGTGGGATTGTGGTGGGCATTGCCGAATGTACAGCATTGCTGAGGGACCTGGAGTCGTTGAATAACTGGTGTGTGGCAAACAATCTTCATCTGAATGCGGATAAGTGTTCTGTGATGACGTTTTGTAACACACAGCGCCCAATAGTTTTTAACTACAGCCTGGAAACTACTCCAATTACCAGATGCACCTCTTTCAAAGACCTTGGTATTTTGTACGACACTAAACTGTCTTTTGCCTCTCATATTGAAACCATTTGCAAAGATGCAACAAGATCGATGGGCTTTATATTTCGTAACGCTAAAGAGTTTCGGAATATTCAGGCTCTCAAAGCATTGTTTTTTAGCTATGTCAGATCCAAGCTTGAGTACTGCGCGACAATCTGGTTCCACATTCACGCTAAATATATAGGACCAATTAGACCAATTGGAGGGTATACAGAGAAAGTTCGTTAAATTCCTGGCATTTAAAATTGACGGGGTGTTTCAGGCGCGGGGTACCGAACAGTCATTACTTTCGGAAAGATTTGAACTCCCGTTTTTAAAATGGCGAAGAAACTATCTAGCGGTTATCTTTCTCTGCAAAATTGTTCTATCCAGGATTGACTGCTCGGAGCTCTTAATGCAATTACCTCTCCATGTTCCTCAAAAATCTGTCCGCAGTTCACCGATTTTGCACCTGCCTACCCCATCTACAAATTTCCTTATGAAAACCCCCTTATACAATGCTATATATCTTTTCAATGACCGTTGTAGTGATATTGACATTTTCAACCTCTCCTATAATCAGTTATCAAACATTCTCAAAATAAATTTTTTTGTTTAGGCAATTGATATTGTATCACGCATAGGCACTAAGGTACGAGTACAAGTGTGAGCTCTTTAATTTGTTTATACATTTTGCTATATTGTATTTAAATGATGTATCATATGCTTGTCAGATTGTCTTGTAAATGGATGTAGAATCTGTTAGACAATAAATGATTATTATTATTATTAGTGATTAACAATTCTTTAATTCACGCATGCTGCTCAAACAAAAATAAAATAAGTTTATTTAGTATTTATTTAGTTAGTCATAGTCTAGTAGATAAAGTAGCATTGCGTATACCAGTTGATTCGCTCGAAATTCTTCTTAGAAATAAAAAAAAACAAATCAACTTAATTATATAATTTTCAGTATTAATACGATCTAATTCTAATAATTATATCAAAAATGAAAGTTAAATGTAAATTTTCACAAAAAAGTTCCTAAGGTACAGAAATAACACTAACAATTTGACGTCTTTTTGACGTTAACATACAAATTACATACAAATTACATAACTATCTCATTTTTTCATTGCAACAAAATACTAAAATAAAAATTACAATTGCTCTTTCGATTCGAACCTACGTCAGAAGATGCTGAGTTTAAAACTACACCCTAGCTGATCTTTCGCCAATCAACTTAATTAAATACCTTTTTATTACATTTAACTCGCTTTATACAGTGTGTGACATAAAAATAAGTAAATACTTTGATTATTTTAGAAAGCAGTTGGGATAAATATGAATAACAATGAATGACATATACTTTTCGTGTTAAGCTGCAAATTAATCTGCCTACCCCCAGGGTACAATGCTCAGCCAGCCACCTATCACATCACATATGTTTTTATTAGGCGATAAGTGGTGATTTGCGAAGAGTTACGTTAGCTGAATCTTTGTTGCTGAGAAAACTAGGGGACCTGTTCCCAATTGTTGTCGCCCACCAAACCATAATAGCCTTGGTCAGAGCAGCCTCAAACTTCGTGCAAAATTGAAGGTGACGCTTTCAGAATCATAAATCCAGTCACTTCTTGGCATCATGTAATACGTATCCGTTTTTGGCCACGGATTAATGGCAATATCAACAGACAATGATATGACTGTTGCAAATAACCTCTAATTCTTCGATAACTTCCATCACTCTTGTAGCATTTGCAATTTCCCGAATAGAGATCCCAGTCTCTAGCAGGTCTACTATCCTACCTCATTCAAATTCGTTTAATCGAAGATACAAGGCAAGTTTTTTCGCGCAGAGATTGCTAAACGATATTTCAAATACCCCAAAGGCATAAAATACTGTATAACCCTGGGCAAATTCTTAAAAAATATTAATAAAAGACTTTTTTTTTACAAAATATATTCTAGTGCTAGAACTCGGAGTATTTGTCGAAGCCAAGCTCGATTTAAATAAACGTCAACAAAAATGACGCGACTTCGAATTTGGAAGAACGCAACAACGCGAACAAACGTAACATCCGTCGATCTGACAACGACTCAATTCGCTCGAATGATACGATTATTTTCGTGAATAAACAACGGCGTCGGGTTTCAGCACTTGCAGCGCTATACTCTGCTGAGTTAAACTTCCCTCGTTAAGCCGCCCTTATTCGTCACGTTTAATGTTCTGATTCAACAATTTAGTTCTAATGTAACTAATTGCTCCATTTTCTGCAAAACCTGACAATGTGCATTGTCAACGGAGCCATTAAGGCACCGTTACTCAAACACCGAATAACGCCTGGGTTAAAACGATCTCGGGTCGAACATAAAATTTTCATGAAGAATTTTCGTTAACGATTTGAAGCACAAACGAATGTTTACGATATTTTCGACCAAGTGAATTGATGACGAGGCGCATTTCGTAGCGTAATTTGATTGTACGGCTAAAGGGAATTACAGGAAATCATATTTGGTGAAGTTAAATAAATTTTTCTTAGAATTATCTGCAATGACCTGCAATTTTATAGGATTATAGTAATTTCTACGTATCTAAAAGTTTGGGGGGTCGTTTTATAACTATTAGCACACATTTGAAAGCACGTGCAATTTAAATTATTTCCCTTTTACAGCAATGTCCACAAAAATTCTAATTTTGAGCTGGACTTGACAAATTTCAGATCAATAAATAGGTATTAAATACGGCAACCAAGCATAGTATATAACACAAAAATATGGATTGAAATCTGATATCTAATTAAACCTAATACTAAATTTAGCGACGTTGGTATGTGCCTAAGAAATTTGTTGATTTTAATCAATCAATCAATAATAATAATAATAAATCAATATTATAGAGGCGCAGACATTAATAGTGATCACAATCCTGTGGTGATAGACTTCAAACTCAAACGATTTATGAATACCAAAAGGGAAAAGACCACAAAACAAATAGACTTTGCACAACTGAATAACACCAAAAAGAAACAAGAAATAAGTTTGAAAATAGAAAGAGAAATAGAAGCAGCAGTCAGTTTGGCACCAGAAAGGGAAATAGAGACGACATGGAACATATTTAAAAACAAAATAACCAACATAGAGGAACAGGACATCGGCTACATAAAGAACGACAGGAAGAAAGAGTGGATGACACAGGAAATTATGGACCTAATGAATGAGAGAAGGAAACTTAAAACAAAGCCGACAGAATACAAACAACTAAATAGAACTATTAGAAAGAAATGCAGAGAGGCAAAGGAACAATGGTTGATAGCAAAATGCCAAGAAATAGAGGAGCTACAATCAAAACATGACAGCTTTAATCTGCATAAAAGAATAAAAGAGATGACAGGCAAACACAGGCGACACCATGCATCAATACTTAGGGACAAACACAATGAAATAATTACGGGAATAGATGCTAAACTGAAAAGATGGCATGAGTACATCGAACAGCTATACAACGACGAAAGAACACACACCCCACCCTCATATAACAGCGAACTAAACGAAAAAGGTCCAGTAATATCCAAATATGAGGTCATGCACGCCATCAGATCACAAAAAAATAGAAAAGCTACTGGGCCAGACAAAATTCATGCAGAAACACTTAAACTAATAGCAGATAATGAAGGCAAAAGCTTGGATTTGATAACATCACTGTTTAACAAGATCTATAGTTCGGGCAAGATACCAGCCGATTGGCTAAAGTCAACTTTTATAACGCTGCCCAAAAAAGTCAATGCCTCTAATTGTGACGATCATAGAATGATTAGCCTCATGTCCCACGTGCTCAAAATATTTTTTAGAATTGTCCACACAAGAATATACAGGAAATGCGAACTGCAAATAGGCGAAACTCAGTTTGGATTCCGAAACGGACTAGGTACACGCGAAGCACTCTTCTCTCTGAAAGTGTTAACACAAAGATGCAGGGACATGAATGTAAGCGTATATGCATGTTTTATCGACTACCGCAAAGCATTCGATTGCGTCAACCATCAAAAGATGATCGAAATACTAACAGCAACCGGTATCGATGAGCAGGACTTACGTATTATTTCAGAACTTTACTGGAGGCAAACAGCAGTGGTCAACATCGAGCAAAACATATCAGATGAGATACTGATCAAGAGGGGAGTTCGCCAGGGTTGTGTGCTGTCCCCACTATTGTTTAACCTCTACTCGGAGGCTATATTCAGAGAGGCAATGGATGGAATTAACGGAGGAATAAAGATCAATGGCATCAGCATAACCAATATCAGGTACGCGGACGACACTGTTGTCATGGCAAGCAGTCCGTCCGAGCTACAAATCATGATAGATCGCATAGTCCATTATAGCCACTTTTTCGGATTGCAATTAAATGTCGCCAAAACCAAAACACTAGCGTTCTCAAAAACGGTTACTCATGTACATCTAAATGTTAATGGGAAGCCAGTTGAACAAGTCGACTCAATCAAATACCTGGGAGCCAATATCAATAGCCAATGTAATCCGAAGAAGGAAATATTGTCGAGAATCGAGCAGGCGAGAAGAACATTTATGAGCATGAGGGTATTCTTCATAAGATCTGACATAAGTCTTGAGCTCAGATTGAGAATGGTGAGATGCTTCATCTTCTCTGTTTTGCTTTATGGATGCGAGAGCTGGACACTCGATGCTCAAACAGAGAAGAGACTAGAAGCGTTCGAGATGTACATATATAGAAGAATACTGCGGATCTCATGGGTACAGAAAATCACCAATAATGAGGTTTTGAATCGCATGCACGGGTCTCGCGAATTATTAAATATAATAAAACAGAGAAAAGTGCAGTATCTTGGCCATGTTATGAGGGGCGAAAAATATGAATTTCTGAGGCTGATAATAGAGGGCAAAGTCCAAGGTAAAAGATCGATAGGAAGACGTCAAAACTCGTGGCTCAAGGACCTCAGGAGGTGGTTTAATCGCTCATCAATAGAAATATTCCGGGCTGCAGTTTCCCGAGCCACAATAGCCATTTGGATCGCCGACCTTCGAAAGGAGAGGGCGTAGTAAGAAGAAGAAGAGACTTTATTCAATAGTTGATCTGATTAATAACTCATATATATTCATATGTAGTCGTAGTAACAGTATCGGTAAAAATTATCGAACACTAAACTTACTACACAAAGAGTTTAATAAACAATAATTTGGCATTACATCAACATATGTTCGTTGGCTTCTCTCCCTTTCCTGCATTATTCTCCTTCTTTCTCTCATCTCTTCTTTCCTTCAAGTACTTTCTTTGCTCTTTTGTTGTGCTTTTTCCTTTCACACCGTTCTTGCTTTTTACTTCAATTCAGCCAATTTGTTTTCTATCTTACCTGCACTGACCCACTTACTTTATTATCGTCTCCTCACTTTCTATATATCACTTTCAGTTTTTTTCATTTCCTTCTGCTACCATATTCATTCATTCATATAGTTCGTTTTAATACTTTCCACGGAGCTAGTATAAACATCTCTTGTCTAATTTGACCATAACGTGCTTTGAATAAAAGTTTTTTCTACGAAAATGTCACGTTGATTATTTATAATAAGCGAACACCGTAAAAAAGGAAAAGTAATTTTACGTGAGACCATCTGTACAACCAGCAAACATATTCGACAGCTTGAAATTGAGCATTGCGCTTGAGCTCCGCAGACGCCTTCATCTGATACATCGTGTGTTACAATTGTATGTTAGGAACCAACCCCCGTACAAATAGACGTAACGTAATGTCGTATACACCGAAATCCGGAGCATTTCTGTAATTTATGTTTGGGTTTACCTGCGGGATCTGTTGCTGCCGTTATTTATCATCCATGGTAGGTGGTTACAGGTGCGTAAATTTTCAGGTAAATGTCGTTCGGCGGGATCCTTTACGTCCGAAATATCCTAGACGCGTATAGAGATGTTTCCCTAAACTATCGATAAAGTTGCGACGTTTATGTTATGGTCCAGTACTTGCGTTATTGCTTTATCCCAAAGGAAAAGTAATTCATTAGTATATATAGGAATTTAAATATAGGCTTCACATTTCGAGTATTGGTAAGAATATATTCCAAACAGCAACGTCGCATTTTTCTGCAGTTACGTTGAACAGTCAGTTTGGTAATATTGATTCCAGGAAGAATTATAATACACATCATTAATTTCAGTTTTCATATTTCAAGAAACTAAATAAATAAATAAAAAATTATTAATGGTCGGATTATGTAGACCAGTTTGACAGAGTCTTATCGAGAACTCCTATTTACAGTAAGCTATCGTAAGATATTTTGATTTGTAATGTATGGTTTTCTAGCAAATAATACGCTCTAATGATAAAACAGTATTGCACCTATTTTTGGGCAATCTCTTTCGATGTTCAGACTTAAAAAAGGACTAATAAGAAAAAACGCTTCAATTGAAATAGATATGTTGTTGATTACATCAGATGAACGGAAAAGCAAAAATGATATAAAAAAGTTAAAACGTTTTTTTTTATTCTGAATTCCTGTAAAGTGAGTGAAATGAAAATGAATGTTTGCTAATTAGATTCTCGATTTGTAACCTATAAATCTTAAAAAAATGTTTTGAATGAGCTTAATAGAAATGGTGACGCATATTTTAGAATACTCCAAATTAACGAATAAAAACTTGATGCGGAGCTAAAAATATTGTAAACAAGGTACATTGTTTAACAAAACTCATGGCTTTATTCGAAATATAGTCAAAATACACCTAGTTAAACTGAGATATGGATACCGAATTACAATTGTTTTTTGTTCCACATTGTATAATATGCTGCCAGAAAGTATTAACAACATAGAGAAAGTAAAACAATTAAGTTTGAGTTAAAATATCTAAAATTTAGAAAAACTGTCCTTTTAATAACATAAGATGTATATGTATATATTTTTTTTTAGATTTTTGATCCCACTTTACTGGGAAGACTTTTTTAAACCCGATATATGACTTCAAAAAAAATCCTGTTGGTAAATGGTGAATCTGTAATTTTGTGAACATGAACATCACGTACAAGCATACATACATTGGAATTTCCCATCGATCTATTGAATCAATCTCAAAATATTAAAAAATAGCAAATCTCATCGATCTAAAAATTTTTCTTATCTGGGCCTGCTGGCACCTGTTGGAATTACATCCAAAATCATCATGTCTATTGATTTACCCAAGGCTTGATGAAAATACAGAGAATTACCCTTATTAAACTCATTGTTTATGTATTAATTCAGTTGACATAAAACTGCATGGATTTTCGGACGACTCTACGTCAGCATTTGGAGCATGCGTATACATATGATGTCCCTATTCACTTGGAAATATCATTTGGGATTTAACAAAGCTAGTTTGCTGCCAATACCTTCAATCTTTATATATTGTAGCCTTAATGAATCCATAGAAATAAAACAAAATATTTTTTACACTCAGATATTCACAATTTTTCTACAAGAAATTCTCATCTTCTGCGAATACCTCGTTATCGTTTAAATAAAATTAAAAATAACTCTTTAAACCTAGCCACTATTTATTAATAATTGTTTTTATTGCAATGCTGAATATTTCAATTGATTTTAATAGATTCTGATAACTATGAATTTTTGCGAATTGTAGCGTTATAATACGAAGGTTCTATATTTTTTTGGAGAAGTCGGCATACATTATATCAGTCCCACAAAAATCCTCATTTTGGCATTTTTCAATTTCGAAGGGTTTTTTAAACTATCAATATCTATCGCAACTTACTTGGTGGCGTGGAAATTATAAATTTGAATTTTGCGCGAGACATTTTCTAAAAACAACGACGTACGACGTGCTGAATACTTATCCGGGACATGCAATTGACCCAAATGCACAAAAGCCCGCGCGGAGAATCAGTCGCTTCGCGAAAATGGCTCTCGCATTACGCAGACAAGTTTCTTCTCCAAACAATGCGACTCCACTCCGCTATTGAAAGCGTCCGCCATTTCGCGTCTGCGTTGACAACGCGCCGCGCGGCAATTTTAATTTTCACGAGCTTATGATGAAGAAAAAGTAGCAGCTTCACGGTTTCGTCGACTTTATTTGAACGTTAATCACGCGAAATTTCTCATTTCCTATATTTCGCTCTATTTCGACGTCGCGGGCGGGCGGCGGCGCCTCGACGCCTCCAGATTAATTTAGCGGATTTTCGCACCTTCGTTTCGACGAACAACAAATAACTTGTCGTTATTAGAAACGGTCTAACGGCGCGGTAATGGAGTGTTTTATTTTATTAATGTGCGATCGTTTACTTCGAGGTTTTTTCTTTCTTGATGCGCGGGACTTCAACGAAATGATCACGCTTCACTTTCGACAAAAGATATTATGAACGTGGTCTATCAATGGACGTTTCATCATCATGTTATGCTCTGATAGGCCCAGAATTGAGGAAGTTTATTTATTGGAGAGTTATCAAGATGTAGTTCTAAATGTCTTTTGCGAACTGGTAATTTTACATGAAAATTTATTGCTTATGATGATAAAGTCTGTTCATATATATAAGAAAGTCACTAAATGGTACGAATTAAGGAAAGACCCGGGCAAGCTGTAAGAATTAAATATGGTCGAACAGGTACGTACTTTGCTTAGAATTTAATTATTTGGTGTTTTATTGTGTATTTATGTTTAAATCTAAAATGGAATTACACATTATTTTTATTACCTACTAAAATTACTTAAAATTATTCACATAATATATCAGTATCACTATAGCTATCATCGCCTGTTCTGCTTTTTCTATATGTTTAACAGAATTTGCCCAACTTTGTGGAGGGATCTTAAAAACTTCGGTTTCTATAAGTTCGAGGACATTGCAGTTAACACGGGGAAAAACATTGTTACGACGAATGGCAGATTTCAGTTAGTGCCAAACATGTTCAATGGGATTAAATATACAGTGGTCAGGTGGAAGGCTTAAAACTGTATGCCCTAGATTTTTTGCATAATTATCACATACGTATTCCTTTTGCAGGTTCAAGCTTTGTTGAACCTCAAATAATAGCTTTTTGGTATAATCTCCGTGAAAATAAATGTCGTTGTTATACATTTAGTTTTGGATTGTTGCTTTTGTGTCACATGAGGAAGGGATTTTAGTCAACTGTTTACTGTGATAACTTGCATTGTCCATTACAATGACGCTATTAGGAGGACTGTTTGGAACTAGTTTGTTTTTAAACCAACTTTCAAATAAATCAGCGTGGTGTCTTCATGGTAATCCAGAGAAGAATCTTTAATATTTTATAATTGTTATTCTCTTACCTCTTTTTGATGGCGCGCTTGTTGTACACTTATCAGTTGAGTCAACCCAACCCTTTTCCGGGGTATCATAAGTGTCGAACCAGGTTTCATCCAAGTAAATAATTGGCCTCTGTTGTTCTCTGTAAATCCAATTTTTTTCTAGATATTCCAGTCGCCATTTCCGAATTCTAAAAGATTCCATTAAAACTTGCCTTTTGTCAATTTTTTTAAATCTAAAACCCATGTCTGGAATACACTTCCATAAGGTAGTTCTGCCACATTTAACACCGGTTTCATATTTTTCAAGCCTCCTAATTAAGATATCTCATGTAGGCACGCTTTGATCCTCGTATAACTGGTAAATTTTACGCCGTATTATATTTTGATCACTTTCATCTACACTCGAGAAAATGTCGGCATCGCTTCTTTTTTTTCCTCGCTGAAATGGGATTATTCACAATTTTCCATACAGTTGATGTTGGAATTTTCGTCAATGTAGCCGTCTTTTCTAAAGATACTTGCTTGCTGGCACCACGTTCAATGTGAGTCAAATAAACAATGTTCATAACTTCCTTAGTCTCAATAGAATAGTGTTTTCTACATTGCGGCGGGAGCATCTCCTAAGATACACTAGACTCGCACATGTTTTTCATAATTCGCACACGATTCAACACACACTGTATTACACACGAAATAAGAATGATTACTAATAAACTTAAAATAAGTAGTATACCAAACCAAAGAATATTAAACACAGGTAGGTATAAAATCATTTTCTATTAGGGACCACATTTTTATCTGAATTTAAATTCCGAAACTTTAGGTAATAATCTTCTTGCATTGTATGATAATGACCACCCTTGGATAATCTCATTCAAAAGCAATTTGTCACTTTCTTATATCTATGAACAGACCATACTGATGGTATTTGCTCTACCGTCCACTTTGATAATACAGATATACCTGAAGGCTCTTGTTTATCTCCTACACTGTTTAATATGTTTATCAACCTCTAAATTTAGAAAGCTTTGGCTTCACAATTTTATATTCAGACGACAGCAACATTATTATTACAAGTAAAACATGTCGTGAAATTTCAAATACGAGTGCGTCAGGGTGATAACAGGGTTGTCCAGCGATAACGGATTAAATAATTTGAACTTGGACAAAACCGTGGCCATGAAAGTATTACCAAAGAATTTTACAGTGGATAGCAGTGTTTTGATACGGAGAACAAATCAATTAAAAGTGCATCAAGTACAAAATTGTAGGTATATATATAGATCAAAAAATGATATGGACCACTCATATGCAAAATGTAACACCCACACTAAGCTCATGCTGCTCTTACTTAAAAATATCAAAAATACTGTTGCATAGAGATTTTTAAATTGATGTATTTTGGTTTGTTCCAATCTGTCGTCTCCTACGGACTTGTGTAAAAAAGCAATTAGATATATTACTGGTAACAAAAGAACAGTGTCTTGTAGAAAATATTTCAAAAAGTTGGGTAAAGTCTGTTCATAGATATAAGAAAGTGACTAACTAATACGAATTAAGGAAAGACCCGGGCAAGCTTCAACATTAACATCCTTATATATTTATTTATTACTTGTATACGTAAAAAAAACATAATATAAAACAGTAAAGAAAAGACGAACATAACCACAATATACAGACAAAAAATGATCTTACACAGCCATTTTCAAGACTTTCTGTAGCACAACAGCATGATCCAAACGTCGGAATTAAATGTTGCAAATTGCAAAGATCGACAAGAGCTTACAGAATGAAAACGTTAAATTACCACTGCTTAATGAAACTAATATCACTATTTTAATAGTTAAATGTTACTATGCAGTATATGAATTCTATGACGACGACTCATCTCTGTAGTAGATATGTATATTAAATGCTAATCTTAAAGTGTGTTAATTAAATATATTGTATTACTTTTGTGTGCGTATTTATACTAATATTTTTTGATGAATGCCTATATATGTTATGCATATATTTGTGGGTTTACATTTTATTTATGCTTAAAATCTAACATAAAATTACATGCATATAATGTACGAGGTGGTCAATGTAACTTAACCCTATACCTTATTTCAGAATATACAGGGTGTACGAAAAAATCTTAAATACAAAAGTCATCTGATTTGAAACGGAGTTATATTTTATTATATTTTTGAATATACAGCGCACCCAGTGTTGTTTGGGTAAGCACACTACATTTATTTTTTAAGGGAACATCCTGTATATTATCAGTACTGGTTATTTTTTCTCTTAAAAATGCCGGCCGTATTGAAAATGGAATTATCAGTCCACAATACTTTTTCGAATACATTCGATTCACAATAACTGTCCATCATTAGCGCGCAAAATGTTGCTCTTGCATCCTTATCCTCAGCTGTTAATAACTGAATAGGAAGAAATTTAAATGGAAAATAATTATTTACTTTCAAAGCATCTTGAATTGTACTTCGACTTACTTCTGGAATGCCATGCGAGGCTTGCCTTTGGGAACCTTCTTCGCTCAAAATACAGCATAATATCTAATTGTTTTTCTTCAGTAAGGGCAGTTCTCGGTTTTTTCCTGGTGGTTTTTATGACTACTACACACTACTAAATCTGTGTTCTGAATATCACTGACGGTACTCCCGAAGAGCCAAAACTGGACTTTTGTTTTTGCGAATAAAGCATTCATATAAGTTTAAGCGCTCTTCAACAGTGTGTGGAGCCATATTTTTGACAGTAATAAGATAAAAACGATGAAAATATATTTCACCGAGGGCCTGTAACATTCTCGGCTTTTTTGTTTATCTTGGCCTTGTTGACTTTTATTTGTTGTCAAGTATAACAAAGCTTGAAACTCTCAGCAAATCGTCATATAAGAATATTAATTTGTCAATCTTTCGAAAACTAAACGTTCTAAGCATAGACAACCTTATACAAATTAATTTGTTTGTTTAATGCTAAATAGGATAAAATTATGAAATTTGAGGGTTTTCATTTGAAAATATAGTATTTAATCTTACTTTTTGGACACCCTGTATTATTAGTTATCAAAAAATTATAAAAATTCTATTAAAGCAGTTTCTTGTCAACAACTCAAATTAATAAAAAGAGACATAGGTATAGAAATTTAAATATGAATTATTCCTAGAAATTTGACTAGAATCCAAAAAAGTAATAATATACAGGATGTTCCATTAAAAAAAAATTGTGTTTACCCAGGCAACACGCCGTTTTATTTTTGCATTTAACATTTGTTCGTACGCTGTTTATATTAAATTATATTTGCTACCCTGTACAATCTACGAAACATTGAAATATAGGCGAGTGAACTTTCCAAAAGTCCTTAGAAAAATTCCCGAGTTATTTCATTAATAGAAAGTTGTCTTTAGTAACACATGACAGGGTTATCGTTTACGGATAATATCACCTCCGTATTAAATACCCGGATGTAATGTAATGAGCCGGTCCAATAAGCCCAATCGAACCGAAAAAAAATCAGGATTTCTTAATTATTTTTCACAGTTCGATAGAATTACAGCTGTCTGCGAGATTCTTTATTGCTTTTTTATTGAAGCTGATAAGTACTTCGGGAGCCTTTTATTGTTTCATTGCTTTCCGCTTTTATTTTGGATGCTACATCTGGTAATCGTTCGGGGAAAAGAATGGGGAAACATTTTTTGTGATAAATGCAGCTGCTGCTTTTATTTAATTTGTATCGTATTTTTGATCATACTGTTCCGTAATATAAAATCAAAAAAATAAAAGGTTAAGATGTATGCGTTCTATGCAAGTTGGCGTTGATCCATACTAGTCATATTCAGTTGTTTTAGGAAACTACTACCGGTTCAAAAAATATGGTAATTTAAACATATAATATAAAATGTTTTTCAAAGAAACTTTCACAAGCTACTGTAATACTTTTATAAAACTTCTGGATTTCCCCCGCGTCGGTTTTTGTTAAGTCGAACTAGCTAATCTTTCGCCAATTATCCTGTTTGAGAGAACCGGACATAAAGTTTTATTCGATAAAACGAAAAATCCGAGAGTCTGTAGAAATCTATAAGAAACCTAACAATCTTAACCGCGACTCAGGTTTCTACCTGTCACCAATATGGCATCATTTAGCTCCGCCCCCTTCAAACAATATAAAAGCGACAAAGTTTCAGTCAAGCCCTGAAGAAGACATCAGGATAATTAGCTAGTTCGACTCAACAAAAACCAACGCAGGAGGAATCCAAAAGTTTTATAAAAAGTCGCCCAACAGACGATTTCATCATTTTTAATGCACTGTGCACTTTCCTATAAATTCTACAATAAAACGCTTCTCTTTTTAATTCTCTTTCCTAGCAGCTAAGACTATTAGCAACTTTGTTGTTGTTGCCAAACCTAAACTAAGCTGTAACAACCAGCTACCAGCTGTTGCTTCTCAGGGTATTAACCATCAGTTTTGTTTCGCTATCTTTGATGTTAAAAATATAGAACGGCGGTAAAGGAGTTTCTTCAAATATGCGTTCATTGATGTCAAAGGCAGTCGAGAATAAAGAACCAGCAACAAACGAGCCAGAATGCAATCTTTCCTATCCCTGCGCATATGTTTGACTTGCTATAGTTTCGATCAAAGGCAGTCCAAGCGCGCAGTCCAATGTTGTCCCGTATGCACCGTTGAGACATATACTCAGATTCGGTAAACAAACGAGGTCGTGGGTTATGGAAAATAATGCAAGAATAGTATACTCGCGGCAAACGGCATTTGACTCACGAGTTTATTTGACACGAGCGAAGCGAGTTTTTAATAAACGAGTGAGTTAAAAAGTTTACCGAACGTGTTGCATACTATACTTTTTTTACGACCGTTAGTTTTTGGGTCCATTTTCTCAAAACAACACGAATACATTCACTGACATCGGAAAACATCCGATTGCTCCCAAATCCGTGCGATAAAATCCCGGAAATGTCCGAAGTGGCTCGGATTGGTGGGAAGCGAAACTGACGTAGTAAAGTGACGCTGCCCGCACGCTAGATCGGTGTGTAATTAGGTATTTTACCGATGGGAGTAGAAAAAAGAATTTTACGTGCAAAGTCTGTGTTTGATAGAATTTTTGCATTGTTCCTTCAAACTATCAACCTTAGAACTACTGCCTATGAAACTAATGACCAATTAAATACTGTAGAAGGCCAAATGTCCATCAAACCGTTGGCTTGCATATTGCCCCTGAACTGTGCTACGTAGGTTTATAGAACAAATATTCTTACAGCAAAAGCTATTTTTAGGATAATTGTTATTTGATCTTTAGTACGCGTTGTGTTTGGATTTGAAGTCGGTAAGCTTTTCCGTCAATGTGAGTTAACACTCATATAAATCCATAAAAGCATTGAGTTCCAAACATATGAAAACCAGGCAACCCTTCCAAATTTTAGATCTCATTCACATTTTTTCCTCCAGAGGCCTCATTGGACTAGTGTCCGACGTGGTTACAAAACGCGCCGGGCTGGTAAGATCGCGCGGAGATTGTTGCACAAGATGTATGCGTCCAGGGGTGCGCCAAAGGTTAAAGTTGGAATTTATTCGGCCCCGGAAGAACATATTGCGCGGACGTTTATGCCGAAAACGAAACATATTAAACCGAAGTTGCGGCAACAGACGGTCGTAAGACGTGGACCAGCGGCGTTCGCATTGACGTCGAACCACCGACTAGACAGTGATTGATGCAACAGGAGATTACACCGAGAGTTTCATTAATAAGCATGAAGGAGACGCGGCGCCGCTTGCGGTTTGCACGGAAACATGTTGTCGGAAGGCAACGTTTCAATAATTTATGAAAATTCGGAATTCGGTGTTTTGCCAAGGATACGGCTATTGTTATTCAAATGGACGCGGTCGGTCCGTTTCCCGCTTGGTCTTGGAAAGTTTTTAGATAAAGACATGCCATGAATTTTCAGCACGGCAAATTGGACGTGGTCCGGTTCATTTCGTTTTATTTTAAGTAAAATCTTGTGTTCTCCATTAATAGTAATGATAACAATAGGTAATAATTTTTCAAAAATCTTCCGCAGGCCACTGTAATACTATTCGTCGGTTATTTATAAATCCAACTTGCTGTTGGCTTCTTCAGACCTTAACTTAAACTGGCTCGCATTCTAGTCTTTACCTTTTTATATTCATTGTTTGAGGGGGGCGGAGCTAAAGAAGGCCGTGAACATTGTCCCGGATGACTGATTCCCATGTTGGTGACCTGAATCGCGGTTAGGATTGTTTGGTTGCTATAGCTTTCTATGGATTTTTGGGCTTTTTCTTTGGTAGAAGAATGGATTACGTGCAAGATTCTTTTGAGTTCTTTTGAGACAAGATTTGATGTCCGCTTTCATGGTCTCTCCAAGATGTGAGATTTTTGGACAAATGATAAATTTGGTTCTAAGGTTATATATCTTAAGAACTTTGGATACATGGTCAGTGATATTTCAATAGTGGGAAACCCACATTGGCCGCTATTGTCCTTCCTTACATTCAAAATATCCTTGACCACGTATCGAAATTTCTTAAGGAATATAAATCTCCATGCACCTATAATATAGAAGCAGTATATAAGTAAGTTAAGCTCTGAAGAAGCCAGCAGGATGTTGCAGTGAAATAAAACGAAAATGAAAATATTTAAAAACGGATATGGATGTCAAAACGTGGATATGTCAGCTACTGGGTAATGTTGAGTTCTTAAAACATATTTTAAAAATTCAATAAAGATAAATAACAAAACCTTATTTCGTTTTTAAATTAACTTAATTAATGACATTAATGAATGACAACCGAAGTGGAAATGCTTCCCAAAATTCGTTTTTTTTTATTATTATCCGCAACAAGGAAATCCCTACTTCACAAATAGGAGAGTTTTGGAATCGCCACACCGAGAAACATTTAAAACAATACCAAAGAACATAACTGAGAAAAGGTATCCAAAATTGAAGCATAAATGGAAAAAATATATTAAAGAGAGTAATTAAGACTTTTACTTTATTAATATACTTAAGAACCAGTGACCTTAGTGACCATTATATTATAATATACGTAAATGTTGGCACTCTCGTTATTATGTATTGCATTGGAACTAACGCATTGTTCGAATTTTTGTTAAACTTTAGGTCCCGACCAAGCAGTGGATCTATAAATAAATAAAAAGAAATGTCTTCCGTTTTTTTTTAGAAAAAGCCAGAACTGTGCTTTTTAACTGTACGTTTGTTAAACATGCGTTAAGTGGTTTAAAGTTATGGACATTTTTTCCGAAAAGACCACTTTCCTTTTAGGGACAGAGCAAAGAGCATTCAACAAAAAGTTATGAATCTTTCTCCGCTTTTGAATACTCTACCAATTCTATAATATAAGAGAATTTCTCAGAGAACGACAAGGTGGCAATTATACCTCCTAATCCTTATGTTTCTATTACCATCTGTTTCCTTAATACCGTACCTCGTTGCAGTATCCAGTAAATATGAAAAAATGGGCGGAAATAAATGTAATTGTGAGATAAATCAATAAAGAACAAACATGAAAACTAACCAAAATTAAATAGTAAAAAGGTTAGGCAAAGTAAAAGTTAAAATTGATATAACATATGTTGTTATTATTTTATATTATTTTTGAAAATATATCTGTATATATAAAATCACCATATTCATTTTCTTAAACGGAAAAAATTAATCACATAAACCAAAGTTAGTGGGTTAACGTTATACCGTACTCATGAGGGCTTCCGATGAAGTAAATACTGGAAATTACTATTGATTTTGCTACGAAAGCACACTTAGAGAGGTAGAAAGGGGGTACTTGAGCCCGTTGCCCTTTACAATTACCCCAACAAACAAAACTGGCAACTACTGCATATCTAAAGTTGACTTTCCTCTTATATCTACGTTTTCGTTGAGGTCCAGTATAGGTTATCCGTTCAAATTCTTAACTAAAATTTATTTTTTTCTTTTTAACGTGAAATGCAAAAAAGAAGATGAACGTATTTCCTTATTTTTGCAGCATAACATTTTAATACTATAACGAGTTATATTAACGCCATTTCCTGGGTATACTTTTTTAAAACAGCATGAATACATTTACTGAGTGACGTGTGACCTGCCCATGACAACTGACAAACATCAACTGAAACGAAAGCAACCTGCTACTACAACAAAAGACAAATTAAGCGGTTGAAATGACTTTTACGTCGAGGATTAATTTTCTAAACAACTAGGTATAAAAAAATGACACTGCATGATACATAGGTTTTAATTTCACAAATCGAAAGCATGTAAAATTTTATGTGATAAACCGTATCGTGTCCAGCACAGATGTGAAAAATGTTGGCTCGACGACGATAAATCAATCAAGTTGCTCCAATTGGTGTTTATGATTTGTTTAATGTTTTTCGGTTTATTTAAAATTGTTACATCCCATTTTGCTATGCGAAAACACTCGAACAACGCATTTTAAACAAACTTCAACGTAAAATTTTCAATTTATCTCAACAAATGAACTTTTGTTGACTGAATTCCGTTGGCAAATTAAAATGTTACGAATAAATGATTCATAGTGGAAGCCGGCAAATGAGAAACTTTCGCGAACGCCCAATCAATTTTCATTTAGCTCGCAAAAACAACCAAGTCCTGGAAAATGGCGCCGTTCAATAAATAAATTGACGTGCTTATTTTAATTAATGTTCTCCGACGCGACTTTTGTTTTGTTCGGCTTTTGGCCCCTGTGGAATATCGGAAAATGTTGCAAAATTGTTATCGACATCGCGTGCGAAATTTTAAACGTAATTTGGTTTACACTGTCAAAGAAGTAATTTATTGTAGGTTAATTGATCTCACGTCAAATTAATAGTCACTTTTAATACAAGTCAACTTGTGCTAAACATGTTTTTTTCACAATTGGTAAAACATCATTTTTCGTAAAAAACAAATCATTTTGTTAAGGATGCAAGTTTACATTCTAAACCTTATAATTTGGTTTATACAAATCTCAATATAATATATAAATATATAGTGTTGTCTTATAAATGAAATTTGCTGGGAGTATGCAACCAATTATACACTTACGCATTAACCGCAAAGAAATGAATTAATTTGGTTCAGTTCTCACAAACCCGAACGATTTTTGCCTTACATTATATCTTCTAGTTTTTACTTCATTATATCTCCTTATCCATTGGATTTATGTGAATTTTGTATTTTCAAATGGTTTAGATTATAGTTGTTTATTTCCTTAAGGTGGTAATAATTATAATTAAAGATGTAAGAATTTCTGGTTAGTTGGTAGTATATTACAATTTTATAAACAAAAAATATCCACCAGTAAAGTAATTCTGTGGTGAATGATTTTTTGTAAATTAAAAAAATAAAAAAAAAAACAACATCGGACGAGTCAAAAATAACAGCTCTATCGATCGTAGTAAAGACAAAACAAGAATTGTTTTTCTCTCGACCTTCTAAAAGAGGTTTAAAAGCATTTGTAATGCATATAAAAAATAAACCCTATAGGAAGGGAGTCAAATAATACAAGGGAAAACTTTATTCATCATTTTTAAGGCGGAACACGATTGAATATATACGCAAAATAACCATTTATTACCAACGATATTTTGGGATATACGGAAATTGTTTCCGTCAGGTGTTTCCTATTTATAAATTTTGGGACAACGTTATAAAATATTCAGACTTTCGTTGTGTTTCAGTACAAATTTGAGTGATATTTAGATTACAAAAATCAAACTCCAAAAACTTGTTAATAAAAATTATATTAACAAAGGGAAGAGGAGGAAGGAAACAAATATCTGTACTCCCTTCAACATTTCATGCATCAGAGCAAATGGCTGGGACATTGATATAGCAAAGCGTTTTAAATATCGGACCACAAATAATGCAAGGCAGTGGCGAACAGATATCCGAACATACATCTCGATGAGTCATGGTTTAATATCCAGGATGGGGCAAAAGCCCTCTCCAATAAAGGAGCAGGGATTATAATTTTAAATGTGGGTTTCGAATACAGATTTAGTTCGTTAGTTCGATAGTTTTTTTTTGAAGGTGACTCGTTTATAAATGGGGAATAATATTATATAATTATAAAATTAACTTTTATAAATGCTAGCTGAAATAGAACATTTTTTTTCTCTTAATCATCTCTTAATCCTTAATATATCAGCTTGACAACGTAAGACCTCACAAAAATAATTATAGTTACGAAAATTATAAATGGAAATTTGTTGTAAAAACAATACACCTTTTTATTTTTCGAACCTAGGGGCTAGAAATTCTTATTTATGTGTCGCCTTGCATCTAACCAAAAAGCCTTCAAAATCCAGTTATCTGGTTCGTAAATCAGACAACAAACACATCGTCCTGTTTCTAATAAGGCGATTTTGTTTGTTTTCGCGAACTTGGTTTGCGTAGTGCACATCCGCGGCCATCGAGGCGTAAAATGAAGAAGGCAACTTCGTTTTCAACGAAATTAGTTGTTGCTGAACCAAGAATTGCGGCTTTCCGCTGGCTGATTGTTATAACATAAAACGCGTTTATCCATTTTGCAAGGTAGTTTTATGTTGCCGTAGGCATTAGTATATATCAAACGAACGGCGGCGCCATCTGATGTCTGATGGATTAACGAAAACTCACAGAAACGTGTCCATAATATTTTCAATTTATGTTTACAATGACGTCATCGATCCTAGGTTTTATTAATATACATGTAGTTTGCTTGTACAGGGAGCGCCAAAAAAGGTGTTTTCTAATAGGAACACATCTTATTCTAAAGCTCTAATTTTATAGACTACGCGGTGGTTTTCTTATATACTTTACATTGCCTGTTAGAAAAATAATTTAATAACATTACAATAATATTGTAACAGTTAAAACGGAGTCCAAGATCTCTTCATATAAAATCATTTCCCGTAAGAAAACAACTTGACCCACCCTGTACAAAATCAGACGCCTAGATTTAATTTCTTAAGGCCGGAATAGACGTTCCGTCATGCACATCAACTTACTTGCACAAACTTCAATTGTACGATTTACTCTCTAATTGTATTTTTTTAGAAACGTTTCCGGATTGTCTCTTAATTGATTGATTGCCTCTGAAATCCTTTGTCGAAGTTCCACGACATTATTACCAGGAGTTCTGTGAGCGTAATTTTTTATGTGTCCCCAAAAGAAAAAATCCATTAAAGTTAAGTCGGAGCTGTTGGCTGCTAATCTATACTTCCGCCGTACCCTATCCAACCCCTAGGATATTCCATGTCAAGAAATTTTTTAACTTGCACAATATCGAACCCAAAATATGCCCATTTATGACACCACACCACACATTAATTGATTGGTACCTCTGGGTTTTTATTTCGTGTATTTGTCAAGGATTATTTAAAGACCAATATCGCGTATGTTGTCTATTACAACCCTTTCTTGCAGTGAACGAACTTTCATCAGTCCATAAAATATTTTTCAAAAAATTATTATTCATTCATTATTTAAAAATCCAAACAAAACTGGCACTTAGTTTTTGAGTTTTACGAAATTTAAATGCATTATATGTATATTCTTTCAAAACTGTCATACCTGTCTCTTCATATACTCTAGTAATAGAGGAAACTGGATGTGCTTCATAGAATCCTAATATGTTTGCGTTATTTTTTTCATTTAAAATATTATGATCCGGCATACCTTTTTAGCATTTAATACGTTACCGTTTTCTGCAAATTTCTTTGCCAGCCTTGGAAATTTCTGTTTTGGAGGAGCTCGGCGATAAAGTCTAATATACTTACGTCGAGCTGCGGTTGCACATTTATTATTCAGAAAGTATACTTGAAGCATGCTAAATTCGCGAAAACCATTTTAATAATAACGACTTGGACAATAATTCAACGATCAACGTTGTTTATTAATATGTCAAACATTAGAAATTATATAAAAATTTCCTATTTTTGCCGATTTGTCAACAACCAGTGGACGAAAATATAAAGTGTGTTATATCACTGTACTCAGAATAAGATATTCTATTAAACACATATATACTATACATGGTGTCCTATTTAAAAAAAATATGATGTAGGCTTATATGTCAAAAATTGATAGTGTTTTGTTTTATACGTCATTTGAAAAAAAAACTTGGCTACTAACCCTACATTTTGTCGTTTTCACCTAATTAAAATTTTATCAAGATAAATTGAACACAAGGTAGAGACTTGTCTGGCGATAAGTTGTAATGTGTGGCGCTTCCACGTTGTTATTTATTCCGATTTCTTGTCTTGCTAGAGAGAATATTTGTGCAGGGTGCATTTTATTTAATATATATAATATAATATAATAGCAATTCAGTTAGTTAATTAATGAATTAAAGTATGTTGGACCTACAGGTTATGTTGAGGGGCTTCCTCACAGACTTTATCTATTTATATAGAGAAAATTCATGCCTTTGGAAGATACAAGTCAAATCTCTGGTATATCAAGTTATTGGAATGGATACTATAAATGAAATCTCAGGAGTAGATGTTTTAATTTATTTACTTTAATGGAAAACAACTTTATAATGCTTTATTAGCGTTATTTTAACCTAATAGGTGATCTAAGGAATCCCATTCTTTTGCCGGTTTACTCGACCTTCGCCATTTAAATATCTCACATACAACTCTCTAACTTTATGAACTTCTTGTGTAGTATTTCGATATTCGATGTCCACGTTGTAGTTCGCTTAAAATGCTAGGGTCAACTCGCAACCCTTCATGAATTTCTGATTGTATCCAATCTTCTGCGTCTAAGGACTCTGAAGGAGTATACAAATCAGAACATTTTCTTCGCAAATAGTTATGTAAAACAGCACATGTCAATACCACTAAATCTATACTGTCCAATTTTAAATTGATTTCTGTCTACAGAATTCTGAATCGAGCTGTCATTATACCGAAAACATTCTCGATGATTCTGCGTGCCCTACACAGACGATAGTTGAAAATTTTTCTTTCTCTGGATAAATATCGCAAGCCAAAGAGCTTTAATAAATTCTTACGCAGTGAAAATGCTTCATCTCCGACGAAAACACAAGGAAGCTGAGTAGAACTATCTTTTACAGGGGCAGGTAATTGCAGTTCTTCTTTAACAAGTTTATCATAAAACTTAGTGTTTTCAATAACACCTCCGTCCGAAATTCGATCGTTTGTGCCCAAATGACAATAAATTAGTTCGTAATTCGCATTAGCAATTGTCATTATAATTCCAGTAGAAAGAACCAGAATTCTGCCGTGTCGATTGGGAAACTGTCATTCTTCTTCGCTGCTTGGAAACTAAAATTTAATTTCAAAATATATTTTTTCAAATATATATTTTAGAATGAATTAACTAAAAAGTAAGATTTTCTTAAAAACTATTAACAAACATGTAAAACATTTATGTAAATCCTTAAAGTGCAAAATAAGTTTATAGTCTGGATTATTTTTTAGGACGATGGCAACTTTACCGAACATGAAGAAATGAACAATATTCATCCGAAACAGCACCACGTCCTTTATCAGCCACCCCATCCACGTCATCATCAATTTCCAGAATGAGTGTGAAATGAAAAATTCAGAACAGTTTGGATCAGGGGGATGTAAAGTGCAAAACCAAGGGAAATTGCAAAAAAATATATTAATAAAGCAATATTTCAAACAGATATTAAAAATTTGAACGGGACATCAAGAATTGTAACCGACAAGATTGAACCAGATAGCACACTAAGAACTCTTGAAATACACCCTTTAAAGAATAATAATCAGGGGGTGGTGCTATCAGATCGAAACCACGAGGGCTTAAATCACCCACAGAAATTCAAGTCGGATCGATAGGGCAAGCAAACAATAAACTCTGGGGGATATTATTCACAATACAACTTTGAAAATAATTAATATACTACTACATCTAAGTGCTGTTTAAATAAAATACTGATTTTTTAATGCTTTGTAGCTAGCTTCACATGTATCGGGTATAAGTACTTGACGAGATATCGCACAGGACAATTTTAAGTAAGCATAGCTTTTTCCTGTTGCTAAAAAGCGTAAAGTTGCGGTGAACCTCTGATGTGCTGTTATTGCTTTTCTCATAACTGCAACCATCCTTTCGATTTGAGGCGTTACTATCTCGAGCAGTTCCATATAAGTTTGTTAGCTCATACGTAAATAATTGCACCAATCCTCAGGTTCTAATCGAAGCTCATCTAGTAAATTGACGCGTGACAATTGTTGTCGCTTAAGAAACCATTTTTTCGACGACTTTTATTTACTTTTCTCTTTTTTACTATAATAACAAGGGCAGTAGCACACATTAATTGCTCGTCAGTCATATTGATCTTTAGCAAAACCGACTGATCAACAAGACAAAAGAGGTAGTGCTAAGTGAAGACTTCAGTCTTATCGTACAATTTAGGTTGGTTCAAGCAAGTCGATATACATGACGGAACGTCTGTCCTGACCTTTACTAAAGCAGCAGTTACACGGACAGTGTTACCGACAGTAGTGAGACTTTTCTCAGTTATTTATACACCACTTTAGCCATTAGCTCAATTCTGAGTACCGTATGATTTTTTCAGAGCTTTCTATTTCTTTCTATTAAAATTGCTTGTCGCAAAAACTTAATAAAAAAAAAAGGTGACAGAAAAATGTTGCTGTGGTTGATAAAATTGAGATTGAAATTAAAAATGTGGCACATAAGAGTATTCATGTTAGTTACTTGGTTATTGCATTTGTTTCCTGATCAAGAAGCTGTTTTTACTGAATACCATGAATACAATAAAACTGTTACCGTTCTAGTATAGTGGAAATACCATTTTAGCAACCACAGTAGACGCCTGAGTTGAATACATGCAATTTTTAAGACTGTTAATAAATAATACGCAGAAATGTATTATGTATGTTACGCCCAAATATCGAAAGTGAGCCAAAAAAAGGGCCACAACGCGTTGCGATCAGTGCGGAACAACCAAACACCAGAATCAGATAATTTTTCGCATTGTGGTCATTCTTGTTCACTATGACGCGTTGCCGACAATCCTCACAAACCCACGACGCGTTCTGGGTGATTTAAAAAGCTTATAAACGCATCTAGCCAGTGTATTTACAATTGCAGTCCAAACAATATAGAATACTGAAAATGTACGATTACTGATAGCATTTTGTTGTGATCGGTGCTGGTACAAAACTTTGTAATTGCTGGTATACATAAATTCAGTGTGTATAATTGGGGAAAAATATTTTGTAAAGTTATGATATGTTACAAGTAGTTCTTTAATTTTGGAAAAGACCCTTTCGTCTGGATCAAAATAAGGATGTGTCATGGGCCATTGTAAACGTTATTGTAATCCAAAATAGTGCAACTGCAGAACAAATGAATAGTTTTGTCAGCAATCTGCGGATTGTACTTTTCTCATTACTAAGTAAAGCTATGATAAAGTTAAATTAAGCATACTAATTTAAAACGCCTACCCGAAAAATTGTCTGTCTAAAACGCTTTGCGCTGGTTTTGTGATTATTTTTGCCTGACTATCACTGTCAGTTTGGGTCCGTTGGGTGCGTATAGAGTACGCATGGAAAGGAAATTTTCTTTTTATCATATAGAATATTATAAAATCTAACCCTGTAGTTTTTTTGGTTTGATACAGGAATCTGAGCAACAAATTCGGAATAGTGAGATAAAAACACTGACTGGAGCATTCCTATATTTTTTCTGTTGCTCCTTTCCTTTCTGAAAGGCTTATATTGTCATCTAGCTATCTTTGTTGCCAGAAAGCGTGGACTTAACCTTAAATTAGTTTTATTGTTATAATTGCTTTTCCTTAAATGTTTTAGGTACCTGTATTTTTGTAGTTAACACGAATTATTGTTTACATTGGAACATATAAGATTGTAGGTAGAAAAAAAAGAACGAGATTTCGAAACAACTCCAGAGCAATGGAGAATAATAATTGGTTATTTTCGATGCATGTTTCAACTTGTACAATTATTTCTTATACACGTGCCAAACAATTACAAAAAAACATGTTATAAAATATTTACAAATAAAACATACATATAGACAACAAAAAATATGAAACCAAGAAAAACCGTGAAAAAAAATAAGCACAAAGTGAACACGTGGTGAATAAACACGAGTCGTTCCTCCTTCAACTTGGACAACTAGCAAATGACAGATAAGAACTCAAAACCTCAAAAAACGTTGTAAGCTTTTGGAACGAATAATACAGGAATTTCTATAGAGAAGTAGAGCTGAGCAAGTTAGGAAATATCCATATAGAGTACCCATATTTTATAGCAAGAAATTTATTTTCTGATTTATTTCTTGTCTGTAGTTCTGTTGACTTTTGAAACCACGATGCTTTCTCATCTCAATTAATTCGCAAAAAAATTAACATTGTCATAGCTTATGAACAAATCATTTTTGTGTTGTTGAGTTAAGAACGACCCTCGTGATGTCACTTAACTTAAAAACTCTATAGCACGTTAGCGGGATGAGGGGGAGGAAATTGACGCAGAGTTTAACTAAAACTAACAGTTGATTCGTTATGTGCGGTCGCCGCGCAAACATCATTAACAGACGCTGTTGCGTACATATTTAGTTAGTGACGTCACAAACGACAAAATGTGGACACGGATTAAATCGAATAACGTTGTTGCTGTTATGGGTAAATAATTTAAATTGCTTCTAAACCCGGTGCCAATCCCCGCGTAGTCAGAAAATCAAACGCAAACGTTGACGACCGGATTGTAAATAATTTACTTTACCTGGGGAGTCTTTAATTCGGTATATTAATCGTTTATTTGATTGAGATCGCTTGTGATATAGTCGAGAGCATCGAAAAAGGCGGATATGGCTAGCCGTAGAGGGCTCGAAATCCCGTTAAATAAGTAAACAACATCGGGATCTGGTTGGTACGGTTAAAGGATCAGGATCGTTAATTTGGAATTCAGTTAAATCCTATTGACATTAATATTATGGCCACCTAAATAAACTGAACCTTACCTGTACTCGGGAAAAATTAGAGACAAGCGAAATTACGAACCGTTATTCCTTCGCACAATCACAATTCGACTCACATATTTACCAAATATTTACCGAAGTTGTCTTCAAGTTTGTATTAATTTTTTTCTAGAGTAGAGGAATCATATACAGTAAGAAATATGCAGCAAAAATATAATATTTTACAAGTTCTTAAAAACCATTAAAAAGATAATTAAATAATCAACAACTTGACATCTAAATTCTAAACAAAACAACTTGCCATACTTAAATGTTTAACCAGTAGTCTGTGATTTTGGGAAGAAAGGATATGAAAATTTTAAACTTTAAATAAGTTTTGAATACCGCAATATTTATTTATTTAATACATTCATCAAAAAACTGAAGCCACTTTGAGATAGAGAAAGTACATGTACAAAAATTGTAATTATAGAGGGAGCAAATATATTAATATTAAATAATACCAAGAATGTATTTCAAAATGATAATATTAATAATTATATAATATTGACATAATTTCAAAATATTTGTTCTGAAACCTACAGGGCGAGCCAACGATGATAAATACAAACGCTGTAAAGATTGTTAGGATGCACAATTTAAAATTATTTTAAAGCGCACAGGGTGGCTCAAAAAAGCGTGACAAATCCAACATATATATTTTTTAAATGGAACACACTATTTTTGAATTTTGTTTTGAATTTCTTTTAACATTCTTAACCTTTTTTTTACTCATAATACATACCTAAATCTAATAGTTTTTATAATTGTTCAACCGTTTTAATTATTCCAAAAAATACTAGTTTTCATACTTAAAATTACGATTGCGCCATTATTTTTGATGAGATCACTTATATTTGATATATGCGTTATTTGAGTATAACCTAAACGGAATTTGAATTACATCTTACAGCGTATTCAAAATAAATAAATCGCCACATATATTATTATTTTTTCGACATATTTAATGCATTGCGATTTATGTTAAATTTTCCAATTTTTACCGTTCTTTTTGTCTAATACTATTGCTATTACAATAGTTGATCATGACATTTTTAACTGACAACTCAGTAATAGTGGTGTCAATAAATAAAAAAAAAACTAGCAATAGGTATGGGTTTTACTAAAACTGAATTAATTGATACAGTGCATGAGGCGGAAAAAATACTTTGTTGACAGTAAGACTGCCCAAGCCGAAGTACTCTAATAGACGTATACTAATTAGACAATCCCTTCAGTGTGTAATGGAACAGCTCGATGCTAGTGGTAGTATTGAATATGAAAAACGTTAAACCGGAATGCTACCAATAAGGAAAAAGAATTGGGAATTTTACTTTCCCCGCATTACCATTGAGAAATTTTAAATTACCCACAGAAAAAGCTCGGGAGAGGTGCATTCATTGGATGGCCCCCTCGATCATGTGACTTTACAACAATACATTTTTTTTTGTGGGGATATGTTTAAGGTGATGTTTATGTGAATCCTCTTACAACACCAGACGATATGCAAAATAGGATTCGGGACGCGTGCAGAAATAACATCGTTTATGCTAAAGAACGTCCAACCAAATATACAAAAAAGACTAAACATGTCTGTTTCAGTAGATGTGCGTATTTTTGAACATTTATTGAGCCACATTAATGAAAAATCCAATAAGTAAATTTTTAGCAATAGATTTTTAATGTTATTTAATTTTTAAACTTTATTTTAACCAAGATTCCCTATAACTCTGTTGCTCTATCTAAGTTTTTTCTGGCTAATACTGTTGTCACGACAACTATTGTTCTCTTAGAAAAAAAAGTAAATAATGGACAAGTTAAAATAAATCGCAAAATGTTAAGAATACGTATATTAATAGAAGTTGCATATTTTTGTAAAATCTTTCAGAAAAATAATAATATGTATGGTAGTACCATTAAAGGAGATTGAGATTTTTCAATTTAAAATTGTCTAAATATATTTGTTTATTTTGAACACCCTGTAACATATAATTCAAATTCCGTTGCATTACTATCATCTACGAATGACGCGAATATCAAATATGAGTGGTATATCTTCAAACATGATGGCGTTTTCTTGCCAGTGCGAAATCTAATACTTGTTTAGAAAACTTAAAATATTTAAGAAACTATTAGGTTTAGGTGGGCAATATTAATAGTAAAATAGTTGAAAGGATTTTAAAAGGAATTCAAAACAAAATTTACAAATAGGTGTATTCTATTTAAGAAAAAATTGAGCCACCCTGTATACTTCAAAATAATTTTCATTTTCTCATAACTTTTGAAAACAATGAGATAATGAACTTTACTCTATTGTTAACTCACTCTGTACGGGTGAATAAGCACTGCTATCTCCGTATAAATTTTAAGAAGTTTACAAATGAAAAAAAAATCAGACATCCGACCATTAGGAAAAACCGTGGCGGCCGAATCGATCGACTTACAACGATTAAAGTATTATCCCCTCCCCTATTGACATTCCCTCGGCTTACCCGCTTTTCAATAAAGGGATGATTGGAATAGAGAAAACAATAAAGGAAAGCGCGCGGGATGAAAAAAGGCACGGCGAGAGGGAAATAGGATGTGAAAATTACGTTCGCCCTATGTAAAAAAGGCCCCAATCATTCGATATTACGGCCAAATGGGACACGCCGAGAATCTTGAGTCGATTGAAAATGTGCACGCAAGCAAATGAAACTAAGTTACGTGTCGTCGCCTATAGGTGGGGCGGGGGTTGAAGGTTGAATTATTTTCCGTGCCCGGATAATCTACCGGGTTGTCGGAAGTTAAAGTTGGCAGCAGCTGCCCTTTAATTGTCGCAGAATAAATTTGCCGCCCTGCAGGCGGATTTTACTCTCAGGGAGAAGTTTGTATTTTAATTATTTCCTTGATTGTTTTTTTTATAATAATTAATTTAATATGTTACCTGCTTCAGTTAAATTATTAAGTACTATTGAAAAAGGTTATGCAGCAAATATGACACGGCGTCCCATTTTTTTGACAAAAAAAAACAATATCAATAAACAAAGAAAACAAATGGATTTAAAAATACTGTCAAAAAAGTAGTGGCCAGTATGACAGATTTTTTTAACGCTTTTTTTTAGTTTTAATTTTCTTTTTAATAAAACTTAATGATAATTCGTCTATATTTTATTTGCTATTTCTAAAGTTTCGATTTACAAGTGACTTTGTGTCTTCCACAAGCTCGTTTTTCTGGCATAAAATAAACTTGTTATTGGCACCATAATGTCCCATTCACTGTGGAAAATAATATTAATTTTAATTCTTTTTCTCCAGGTTGTGGCGGTTGTGACCAGTGTGACACATTTCTTTTTAGCACTTTTTTTTACTTTTTACTTTCTTTTTAATCAAATTTAATAATAATTCGGCAATTAACGGGTAAAAATAAATAAGTAAATATATATATATATATATATATATATATATATATATATATATATATATATATATATATATATATATATATATATATATATATATATATATATATATATATATATATATATATCTTCAGACATCTGTCTCGTTTGGGTTTGCGTCACTTTCTATATTTTATTTGTTATTTTTAGAGTTGAAATTTACAAGTGACTTTGTGTGTTATCTTGATACTTGTGTTATTGGAACCATAATTAGCTTTCCTATTAACTGTGCCAAAATCATATTAATTTTAAGTCTTTTCCAGGTAGGTTGTTTTAATCACGTCCGGGTTTTAATCCTTTGCGAGTTATGTTAAGCCTTATTGCCTATTTTAAACCGTATCTAATACGGTTTCCAAATCGACTTTAAAAACTTTGTGTAGTGCTTAATAATATTATCAAAACAAAAATATTCTGGGAAATAATAGATAATAGACAGACGAATGCAGTGTTTAGAAGAGTCTTAGCAGTGACCTCCATGCACTAACTAATAGATTATTTTGCTTTTCAATTCTTATTTATTTTTAACTAGTCGGTAATCGGAAATTAAACAAAAAGAAAATTTACATAAAACTGCAAAATGTGGAAAATATATATTTCGTTATTCGTAATTGGTAACACAAGTACATCAAAAGGGTATGTTAAATTTAAAGAAAATGTAGGGCCGATATTGTTAACAACTGTAAAATACGTTTTATATGCTTATTGGTCGAAAATGAGGAAGATCATTTTCAAATTTCCACACTGTGAGACCTCATTAAACACAAAATGTGAAAAATCGTAAAAACGGGATAGATTTACTAGAAACTGTGATATATTTTTATGAAAATCCATTATCCAATTGATTGAGGTAAATTCTTTTAACAGGACTGCCGGTCGGACCCCAGCAGCTACTCTATTAGGGATATCGTTACTCGGGTACACTTGCCTGAAGACTAAACTATCCAATTAGGGATCGAAAACAAGGCCCGAAGTGTGGCACAAATTACCACCAACTAACGATTAAATTATGGCTATAATTAAATCTGGCGATTACATCTCTGAAGATGTAATTTGGCTTGGAAAAGGTGGCGATGCTGACAAATTGAGGCTAAAGTAGGACGGACAGTCCCAAAAAACTGAATGTCGAAAAAGAATTCGTAGCAAGCGTTCGTTTTCGATTGGACCCCAACACCGTCGGATTGCAACCTTATACAGGGTGTCCGTGAATGAAAACGACAAAAGGAAATACCCCCATGACTTTTACTATTGTCAGAATGTAATACTTTTTACAAAACTTCTGGATTCCCCCTGCGTCGGTGTTTGCTGAGTCGAACTTGCTGTAACAGTAACCGCTCTTAATAAGTTTCAGTCAAGCTCTAAAGAAACCAACAGGATTACTAGCGAAACGTCAGCAAGTTCGACTGAGCAAAAACCGACGCAGGAGGAATCCAGAAGTTTTTGTAAAAAGTATTACAGTTGCCTGTGGAAGTTTCTTTGAAAAAAAAAATTGTCGGAATGTAATTTTAATTTTAAAGAAATTTGTCTAATTTTGATAGTCACGTCGCTCAGTGAATCTGTTGGTGCTGTTTTGCGACCACGTACCCAAAAACTGTTGGTGCTAGGAAAGGCATGCAACACGTTGATAAATTTATTCAGTCAGTCAGTTTCCGGTACTTTAGTCACGGGTTAGTTTAGCTGTAAAATTTGCGCAAAGCCAAAAGTTTATATAAATTTTGGCTTTTGATATCAAAAACCTCAAAAAAAACGAAAGGGATATATATAGCAAGCCTGTGATTGCAATTAACATGCCATTGTAATAGGAAAACATCATCTACAATTATTTAAAAAACAACCAAATCCCAACCCAAATCTTTTATTCTCTTAAATTTATATAAAATACATCACCCTTAGATTGTTATATCGTAATTTAAGGATTCGCGTTGACCCGAAATTGTCCCGCGACGTACAACTTCTATACTCGATCCATTCCCGAAATGAAAGTTTAATCCTTCGGGGAAATATCCGGGGGATTATTTAAACGATGGGAGCGTTTCAATTGCCCGAGAGCCCTTATCGACCATTGTTGCCAGGTTACAGTTACAGGCACTTGGCTCGAAATGTCAATTAGAAGCGTTTCGCTCTATTGTTTCCTGTGGCATTCGGCCGATATGATTGCGAGACGACGTCGTCTAATAACATAATAACGTCGAGAAACTCCAACTGGCCAAATCGGATCAACAATTACCTACGTCACTGTTATAAGTTCGTTCGAATTTTGGTTACGGGCAACAACAAAATTTCATTCTCCACTCAGAAAATCTTTTCGTAGTAATTGAAATTTAATGGGACAGGTTCTGCTACAATACCAGAAATCAACAAAATGACAATAGATTATGCTTTTTAAACGATTTTTCAATATTAATTAATGAAAAGTTCTCACTTTTTATTTGTTTGTTAATCATTTTACGGCAATAGTATAATACGTTCTTTATTCGAATTGACGGGTTCCCCATTTTGTAGTTTTAAATTTGACCAGATTATTGCTACGTCATTCACTACTTAGAATGATGACTGCTGTCGATATTTTCATAACTTTGTGTAGACCCCAAAAATGTACTGACATGAAACCTAAGATTAAATTTGACAACTGGTATCGTTAAAATTTCGTAATTGGGCAATTGGACATTCGCAATGATGTAGACACTTATCTTTAATGATAGGTAGACATAAAAGAGTTGTTAATAACCCTTCTGTTTTGCAAAATATAATTATGGCTTAAAATTCAATTTATCCCTCAGAATAATTCTCATTCCACTGCAAAAAATCAAATGCTAAACAACGTATTATACTTTTTATAATCGTTTTAAACGACCATTTTTCGGCAAAGTAAACAGCTAAATAAACACCACAATAATACAATTTTTTTCAAATAACCAAAAATTGATATGTCACACAAGTTTGGGAGCCATAGACTATCTACTATTTTGAAATAGTTACATTCTTATTCACAATATTCACAATTGGGTCCTGTAAGGTCTATTCTGAGAATGGAACTAAAAAAGGGCCATTGAGTTTTCGATAAGCTATCAAAGAGAAAGTGACTAGGAGTACCTCAAAAAGCAGTATTTTCGAAAACGATCTGTATCTCTTAATCCAATCGTAATTTGAAAAAAAAATCGAAATTTTAATGACCCAAAATCACTGCTCTCTACTTCTTTCATCTTTACTTATTTGTTAAATTGTCGATTGATTGTTAAACAAATGCATAAATAAATTTTTATTATGTAGACTGTGACAACTGTAGTATTACATGTTTTAAAATAATCCAATAAATACCAGTTTGAGATCGAACGGTTCTATTAATCAAAAAACAAAAACTCGTCGGTCGATGATAGATTTACGGTCCTTCGATCCGAGAGTATTTTTAGCAACAAGGGATTAATCGTTGCCGTCACGTTTCTCAAGTCATATTGTTATTTTCCGATTTTCCGTGTATTATGATTTAGATGCGGTATTATTGTGGGATGATGAACGAAACAAAGTAGTAAAGGAGGGCAAATAATATACGCAAAAAAAGTGGAGAAGAGCGAAATTGTTTGCGTTTTATTTCCCTTTTATTGTTCCTTCGGCTGAGAAGTTGTTTGTTCTTGAGGAAAACAGTATATACGCAATATAGGGGGCGGTCCCCCGCGGTGGCGGCGGCGGCGGGGAATATTGCAATGCGAAAATGGTCCAAATTTGCTTCAAAGTGAATTCTCGATTTGTGCATTATTGAAGAAACTCAATATGCAATATCTTTTCAAATTTCAAAAATCTTTAATTTTACAAATCAGATATTAATCCGTCAGAATCGCTATAAACTCTTCTTTTATGCGGTTTAAAACTAATAGTTTAAAGTTTATACAAAAACTAAATTGTTTCAAATGAAAATTTAATTTTTTCATTTTACATTTTTAAAAAATATTTTTAGTCTAAAACCTAAGAAAGGGGAATTGTATGTTTCAAATTAAAATTTTATTTTCTGTAATGTTGTGTACATATATTTTTCGTCGAAAAAGTAAACACACAGCAAAATATTAACAAATTTGAATGAGTCAAGAAATCTGGCAGACATGTTTTCTTAAGAGAAATTATTTTCTTTTAGATTTTCATAATTTGTGAGTGATGTAGTTTATTTTATTTGTATATAATTCCATGCGCTTTATACTAAAAAACGAAAAAAATATATAGTAGCAGAAGTAAAGGTTTTATGCAAACGAAATTAGAGTTATTTATTGCGTAGCTTTCGGAATACTATCTCACGATACTTACGTCACAGCCGAAGTAATTTGTCCCCAAGCACCACTATTTTTTCTCACCTGCAACAACAAAAAAATTAATCCAGATTCATCCAGGTAATGGTTCTACTTTTTCATTTCCTCTACTTTGTGTTACATTAATTTGTGGTTATTTTGCTGTTGACGAAACAAATTCGTAAGTGTCCCATTTTCGGCATTAACATAAACTTTAGATATTAACTACCTACATAATTGGCAAATATCGGCGTTTCCAGGTCCGATATTAACAAAACAGTGGTAATTGCCTCGCACGGCCCATAATAGTGGTGGCGAAGCATCGTCATTAATCCCTGCAGTAAACTAAGGTTCGCCTAATTGACCTGCTATCATTTTATTGTCCCTTACGGGCACTAACGACCCAAGATGATTATTTAAACCACGTCCCGAAGAAACTTAAATCTATTCAGAAGTTGTGCATTGCCCGAATAACAATGTCTCTCGAAAATTTATACGAAGGCGTCAGTCAATTTGACGGATTTAACGAGTGTCAGTTATACGACGACAACACTAAAGATTCCGGGTTTTCCGACTCAGTTTCCAATTTTCGCGACTTGATTCATTCGCCGTTGCTTCTGGACCATGACGCCGAGACATTGATGTGTTTTTCGCCATCCGAAGACAAAGAGATCCCGACCAGATGCTGGTCGGCCAAGAGAACACGCGAAGGTTCGTCCACCGAGTCTACACCATCGCAAGGTACCACTTTGGCGCTGAAACGACTGAAGTTGTTCGATAGAGAGAACGACGAAAATGTTAAAAAATGCGTAGAAAAGTCATCCGATGACCAAGACCTAATCGGCGACTTCTCCAAAGCTTGTTGTTTGCCCGTGATGTCGGGAGATCATCCCGATTTGAAGACGATTTCTGTGGAAACGATGAGGAATTTGATCACAGGCGTTTACGATCGCGCTTTGTCGTCTTACAGAGTCATCGACAGTCGATATCCTTACGAATTCGCCGGAGGTCATATTCGAGGAGCCGTGAATATCCATACCAAAGAAGAGTGCCAGAAGCTACTCGAAGAACCGAGAAAATCGAAAGAAGAGAGACACGTATTGATCTTTCACTGCGAGTTTTCCAAGGAGAGAGGACCGAATATGTATCGCCACTTAAGACAGATGGACCGATTGAAGAACGGAGAGAACTACCCCGAGCTCTGCCATCCGGAAGTTTACATCTTGGACGGCGGTTACAAGAGATTTTTCGAACGGCATTCCGATTTGTGTGAGCCGTCTGCCTACAAGCCGATGCTTCATCCGGAACACGAGCAAGATTTAAGGCATTTTCGAAAAAAGTCGAGGACCGGCGAGAGAGAGATGCGTAGTAAGAAGGTCATCCGTAGAAACCTTTCACAAGATTACTAGGTTGTAGTTTAGTTTAGAGTTAGACGTTTGTACTTTTTCGTGTACTATTTTTCAAATCCGTAGCGACTTCAATGTTCCTTATGTAACGACATTTCTATTTGTGAATATATATTTTCTTCTTTATTTTTATCATTTTATTTATATTATTTTATTCCCTAGTGAATTCTATACATGCTCAGCATTTTTGCTGATTCATTTCGAAAGTTGCGGAGAGCACGTAATCCTCATGGCATTTTTTTTGTGGCAATTTTTTTGCAGAAAAACATTATAAAATAAAATCAAAAAAATTGTACAAACAAACTGTCATTAGACGTGAGACGCTTCATTTAGTGTGATAGATAGAAGGTGAAAAACAATTGTCAGTAATTATAAAATTTCTGACTTTTGGATATTTTAAGCCTGTTATTTGACTTTTCCACATCGATTTCTAACCATTTTTAGTTTTAAGTTTAAGTTTATAGGGACCTATTTATATTATGGAGTTAATTTTTCAAAGAAACTTCCACAGGCTACTGTAATACTATTTAAAAAATTTCTGGATTCCTTCTACGTTGGTTGATTTTGGGTCGAACTTGAGTGACAGTTAAACTTTGAAGAAGCCAACAGGATGATTGGCGAAACGTTAAGAAGTTCGACTCAACATCAACCGAGGCTGGAGGAATCCAGAAGTTTTGTAAATAGTATTATGGAGTTATTTTTTATGAACTGCTGATGATACCAGTACACAATTTGAAATACTTGGTTTGAACTTCAATGCCTTGAAATCCAAAGTAATGGTCTTTTCGAAAACACCATGTCAAGGGACAAACAATAGAACAAGTGAAATATATAAAAAACCTAGGAGCTAATATCAAAAACTCAACTCAAAAAAGGAGTTCTTTGGAGAATTGAGCAAGCGAGGAAAATTTATAACAATAACGGATTTCACTATATAGCTTTGAATTCGAATAATAAGGTGTTACGCATCTCTGCCTTGCTCAATGGATGCAAGATCTTAGACCCTCAGAGAGAGAAAAGAATACTTTGGAATTCTACCTTTACAGACGATGAATGGAGACGCCAAAATTCATGACAACTGATTTAACAGTTTATTCTAGTACTGAAAATAGGAAAAATATTTTACGGTTAATGCAGAAAACACGCAATTTTGATGAAGCCATGACGTAAAGGGTGTAGATCACATTGGCTGTTTTTTTCTTGACTAACATCTTATAATATAAACACGACCCTTGTCTGTATAAGGTTGTACAGATGAGATGAATATAATACTATAATCTGTATAAGTGACCCTTTGCGCAAGCCTGACCAGCCCTTAATTGGGTATTTTAGAGCAGGGGTTGGGAAAAATTTAGAATTTAAATTTATTATGTAGGTGTTCGTTATTTTCATTTTGGTAAATAAGATTATAAGTTGTTGTTGTGATAAAGTATCCGTTTATTTACCCAAGTATACCTGGAATTTTGTAAATTAAGACGACCTTCGCTGAAGAAAGAAATTAAAATTTTCGCAGCTACAGTTTCGCGGGTATCAGCGGAAGTCCAGGCGATTACGCAGCGGTAGTTTTAATTTTAAAACAAATTCCGAAACGAAGTTCCGGTGCCTTGCAGGTACGCGAACACGGAAACATTTTTAAATACGAACTGTACAATACTCTACTTAATTAATTCATATTGTTTTTACGTGTGCCGTCCCGAAGAGGCGAGGTTTCGCATTCCACTTTATAATTAGTCCAGCAGTGTTTCCACTGAAGCACCTATTAGGGTTCCCTCAGTTCTTTTGCTAGCGCGAAAAATAAATAATACCTATCTCTATTTCCTTTAATAATTATGAGGAAATTTAATTTGCCTAAACACAATGAACTAACGGGAGACCAGTATACAGGGTTCCTTAAACTAGATGGCCCATGGCATCTGGAGAATGGATAACAATAGTCTGTAAAAAATTGGGCTGCAGTCATAGGACCCTATTTTAAAAATGTTTGCGACATTTTAAGGTTGCCACATCTACTTGAAGCGCACGCCATCTTAATTATTTGAAAATAACATGCCCTGAACATTATTATTATTATTATACATTCTATGAAAACTTCCAAAACTTTTTATGTAACATACACTATAGCTCTCTTGACCTACTTTGGAATAGTATATTATGCAACAAGTGGGGTAAACGGCATTTGACTCACGAGTTTATTTGACACCAGCGGAGCGAGTGTTTAATAAAGTGTTCCGAACGTGTTGCATATTATACTTTTTTGGGTACATTTTCGCAAAACAACAAGAATTCAATGACATGACCGTCAGAATTGACAAACTTCAAAAATCAAAGCGTGGGAAATATCTCCGAAGACATCCTACTGCTCCCAAACCCGTGCGGTAAAATCCTGAAGATCCTGAATATATCTCTGAAAAATGCACTAAAATATTATTTTGCTTCAATTTAAAGTGACGGCCAACTGGGACTATTTAACAAAAGAGCGATAAGAGAGAAGTACTATTAGGGCTTTTTAAATAATTGTAAAATCTTCGATTGCGGTATGATTTTGATAACTTTTTTTTTGTTTGATAAGTCGCACTAAAACCTTATGATTCTTTTCTGTTATTTTCCTAATTAGATGAGAATTAAAAATCCATTTTAAGCGTTTTAATTTAAGTGTTTTAAGAAAATCGTTAGTGTTTTTCAGTGAAATCTATCCAACAAAAAAAATTATCATAATAGAGTTATAAACAAACATTCTACAGGAGTAATGCTTAAGTGAAGCGCCCGCGATATTTCGAGCACTCCGATATTCGAACTTTATGGTTAGGTTTTATGTAGTCCTGAATAAGAATTCGTTGACACTTTCTTTCTAAAGAAATCCCTAATACTCAACTAGCGATGACTTCAGGTTGATGTAATAAGGAACATAAGGTTGTAGTGCGTTTTTGAGAGATCTATCCAACAAAAGAAAATTATCAATATCAAACCGTATTCAAAGATTTTACAACGATGTACAGCTTTAAGCAAAGCGCAAACGATATTTGAAACACCCTGTATACATTATAAAAATTGGTATAGTTAGGTTATAAGTACTCGTCAATAAGAATTCGTTGACAATTTATTTTTTAAATAGTCTTAGTTGGCCATGACTTTAAATTGAAGCAAACAGAGAAACAAGTTTTTAGTACAGACCTATCTAACAAAAAAAATTATCAAAATAGAATCATAAGCAAAGATTTTACAGGGGTGTACAGTTGTTTTTAAATGAGATGAAGAAATTCTTTTATGGAATTCGTGGCTTGCTTTTGGTTTAATCCCTTGAACGATGTGTCGTCATTTTGTGTCCAAACCTCTGGACAACTTTCTCTGATAACTGTTGGATACCAACGTTTTCCAGAATTTCCAGGTTGTCGTGAAACCCGTGAACCACCCCACCTTTCCTTCCCGCACAATTTTAAAAAAATCATATTAAAGGCGAGGACGCCTCCTTTGAAGGTAACTCAAAGGCAGGCGTTAATGCCTTTAAGTTTAAATTTCTATTCAGAGACGAATCCGCTGCCTTTTGCTTCCCCATTTCCTCCTTTGCAGCGGTGGGATGGTTCGCGGGGGGAACTTTTAAAGTCCGTCTCATTTAACTTTAATCAAATGTCATCGGATGCCTTAACGTTTTCCGCTCCCCCCTTCGCTCCGCTATCTTCGGTTTGACGCATTATCGTAAACAGTTCTGGCACATCGACGTGAAAAGAGATCGATTTCCAGACGATTTTTGAAATTTGTAGCACGAAGGGCAACGGTAGCGAAAAACTTTGAGATGGGAGGCGGTCAAAGCTACGCGATAACCCGATGCAGCTTTTGAAAATTAATTGGATTCAGTTTGGTCGCGAACCGTAAGCGCTGTACCACTGTTAAAAAAGTTCGTACAGTGGCAATCTTGGCATCGAAATAGGAGCTTTAGCTAACTTTACTTTTACGGCAGGGAGTTGTGAGAAAGGTTCACGTAGGTCGGTGACGGTTTTAATGTCCAAACTTTTACACTCTGCGATATATTGGACTTTCTTTCTGATAGATGTTTTCGTCCAGTTTCTGCTAAACTCTAATTACACACACGAAAACGTATAGCAGAGAAAATGGGAGGCTGGCGGAATTAGAACATCGTAATGAATGCTTTTCTGGAAAACAAGAACTGAAAAGGTGTTTTGATGATATTCGAGGTTTCCTCATTATTGTCAAATGTCCCTGAGTAAACTTTCGAATATCCTTTAAATATTCTTATGCCTGACTGCAGAGTCCCCATTCAGATTTCTACCCTGGAGGAAGAATAGTGCCTCGTTTATGGGAAATTTAGATCATCCGTAATGCTTAGTGACTTGATCATCAATATAAATGTGTCCACGATATTACATAAAATTTCAACGCAAGGCCTTTTAAAAAATGTTTTCTTGGGATTTCATTCATTTACATAAATCAATTTAACATATAAGCAGTTTCTTAGATTATTCCGAAACATCATAAGGATGCTTGAATACAACCAAATAACACAAGCACAGTAAGCTTTTTGACTGTATATGTTGAGGTTGTGACACAATTACTCTAGTGGACGAATATTTGTGAGAAGAGGTCAAAGAAAACCAATTTGTTTCTATGTCGACATTTTCACTTTTTATTCGACACACCAAATTTTTATGCCACTAATCGCAAGTGTCGATGATAATGATATATTTTACCAAAGATACCTAGCTTTTCCGTGTTCTGCAGAAGACGTAATAACGTCGGTATAGAAACTGTGTTCTGTCTCTTCAATATCTAAAATGAGACCATATTCCAAAAAGCATTGGCCGCTTGCTCGGAAGGGATAAAGATAAATCGCGGAACTTTTAACAATTTTAGATTTGCTCATGATGACTGATAGAATCGTCGACTTGCAAAACCTAACGAATCGAACAAATACGTGCTGCAATGAATACGATCTAAAGATCCACCTTAACAAAACTAAATTAACGGTCGTTACTAAATCACCGCGCATAAATATCCATTTAGTGGTAAACAACACGAACATCGAAAGAGTGGACTCGTACAAGTACTTGGAAACGTGGATAACTTCAAGCATGGATCAGGCCGGAGAAATAAAAACACGAATCGAAACTCATGATCAGCGTTTGTCAGACTTAAAAAGTTCTTTACTAACAGGAACTTGAGTTGGATACTGAGTGTGAGACTGCTTCGATGCTACGTATTCTCCACGCTTTTATATGATATGGAGGCATGGACGCTATAGTAGCTGCAAGTCGATAAACTGAGGTTTCCAAAATGGGATGCGATGCGAGCCAGAAATTCTTGTAACAATCAAAAAGGGGAAACTTGAATACTTAAGATATCTAATGAGGGGACAAAGCTCGTTGCAAGTGGTTGTACAGGGAAGGATCTGGGGTAGATAAAGAGTCGGAAGGCGAAAAGTATCCGGGCTGAGAAATTTGAGATAGTAGTACCAGCAGCACTGAGCTATTTTGATGATTTCCAACCTTCGATAGCAGCTGGAACTCTGAGTAGAAGAAAGAAATTGTTTTTTTTTTTTGGTTTTATGTAGCCCTTTCCCATAAATATTCGCTAAACTAAAATAAGCCAAGTAATTTTATGGGTTGCGACTCTAGATAAAATAAAAAAAACTTGCGAACTTCTGCATTTGGAGTTTCGGGCGACGCAGGCTGATTCAATGGCAGGCCGAGTTTTCAAGTTCGTAGAAGTAATTTTTTATACGGGGATTAAAGTTGACATCTTTTCGGTTCTCTCGGTTTTCACTCCACCTTCGTCAAGGCGTATAAACGGATTGTATACATTAATGTGTCAACAAGTTTTATCTTTATTTTTGTTTAGGTTTTGCGCAAACTCCGTGTTAGTCGTGTTATGGTTATCTTAATTATCTGCCAATACGTTGGATTGTTGGTCTGCATGCTTTTGCTGAATGAGACTTTGACAATGAACAATATAGTTACTTCAATGTGATGTTACGAAGCAGATGAACGACTTTTGTAAAATGAATTTTTTCACGGTTTAGGAATGGAAAATGGAAATTTTCCAATAGGAGCATGAAGAATCATGTGTATTCTCGTTTAGCATTGATAAATAGTGTATCTCACGTATCCTCCACGTTAGCATAATTGCAATGGCAGCACAATGTTTACTCAAACTTGGTATTGTACGGACGGGCATTAAATTCAATTTAGGAAAACGTAGAATTGCGAAAAATATGAAAAGTGTATGTAGACATATATAAATGACCCGCCGTAAATATTTGAAATTTTAAAAATGCTCTTGTCCGCTCAAAATTGGAAAATGGAGAAACGCATAACGTTGGATATGCCTGCAAACGTTTATCCATAAAAATTAAATTTAACCGGGAATAATATTGAATAAAAAATGTATTATGATTGAGGAAGATGATAGTGAGTATTATGATATACCTCTAACAGCACTTGAATAGTCTCGACGAATTAATAGTTCGATATTGATATATAATATAAATAATGTAAATAATAACGCTGTTTTTTAAACAATTCTCCCTCCAATTTCAAGTACAAACTAAATCTGAGCATAAGAACAAAATACCCACGCAAATTGCGTCCCTGGTTAAATATATAGTGGGCGGTAGCTACACGTATGATTAAAATTTCCCTTCTCGTTAAGGAATTTTAGTTATTTCATTAACGATTTAATGGAGATGTTGCTGAAATATTGGATATTTAGTGGGACTGGAAATTTCGATAAATCTGATAAGGGATATTCATTATGTTTAGAACGTTTCTCTCTATGTTATTGAATAAATTTGAAAATTAACATTTACAATTACAATTGGAGTTATGCAGAATTGGGTAGTTAGTTTTGGTTAGTTGGTTAGTATATGGTGGTAATGTATATGCTTGATTTTCTAAATGCAAAAAAAATCAAAATTCGTATTATAGGATTTCGTGGTCTACCCTAAGATAGAAATCATTTCAGCTTTCCAAACATTCTTATCATTTTCAGTGTGACCGTCAGCAGATTTTGACAAGATTACTTGCTAAACATAATATTTAAAAAAAAAACAGTTTTTATTTTATATATTAGCTACAATAATCTATTATCGAACTTTAAAAATGATATGTACGTTGTAGAGAAGAAGACTAGCTTTTAAAGAAATACGAAATATCCTAAGAATAAAATTTGCAAATTCTCTAATTTTGAAATGTTATAAAAAATTTGTCTTAAGCGTAACTCACTCAAAATAAATAAATAACAGCAACCATAGTTTTCGCAACGTTTGATACTCATCGTCTCTAATATGAAGTGAAAACGATTTTATCTTTAAAAAAGTAAAAAATTATAAAAAAAGTCATTTATACTTGCAAATACGCACTTTAGGTTGATTTAAAACGCAAACCACCTACCCAAACAGTAGACTTCATATGAGCTTGAAGCAACTTGTTGTTCAAGGTTCCAGAACACTAACAAACAATGCAAGCATCCAAAGGGTGTACGCAGGTCAAATCATGGTTTGAGGTTGTGGAAGGTTTATAGCAGTAATGGACATTTCATATTCTCTTCTCTTCTTTGGGTAGACTTGACATAACGTTGGGTGCTGTTTGCACAACTAATTCCTATTGCTTCGAATGCGCTAATATTAGCAAATAGTAGTATATAATTATTGCAATTATTTCAACATCAAGCATCCAAAGGGTGTACGAAGATCAAATCATGGTTTGAGGTTGTGGAAGGTTTATAGCAGTAATGGACATTTCATATTCTCTTCTCTTCTTTGGGTAGACTTGACATAACGTTGGGTGCTGTTTGCACAACTAATTCCTATTACTTCGAATGCGCTAATATAAGCAAATAGTAGTATATAATTATTGCAATTATTTCAACATCAAGTATCCAAAAGGTGTACGAAGGTCAAACCATGGTTTGAGGTTGTGGAAGGTTTATAGCAGTAATGGACATTTCATATTCCCTTCTCTTCTTTAGGTAGACTTGACATAACGTTGGGTGCTGTTTGCACAACTAATTCCTATTACTTCGAATGCGTTAATATTAGCAAATAGTAGTATATAATTATTGCAATTATTCCAACATCAAGCATCCAAAGGGTGTACGGTTGAGGTTGTGGATGGTTTATAGCTGTAATGTTCATATTCTCTTCTCTTCTTTGGGTAGACTTGATATAACGTTGGGTGCTGTTTGCACAAGTAATTCCTATTGCTTCGAATGCGCTAATATTAGCAAATAGTAGTATATAATTATTGCAATTATTCCAACATCAACCATCCAAGGGGTGTACGAAGGTCAAATCATGGTTTGAGGTTGTGGAAGGTTTATAGCAGTAATGGACATTTCATATTCTTTTCTCTTCTTTGCGTAGACTTGACATAACGTTGGGTGCTGTTTGCACAACTAATTCCTATTGTTTCGAATGCGCTAATATTAGCATATAGTAGTTTATAATTATTGCAATTATTCCAATATTGAGTTTTATATTCAGTTTAAAATACTCCGACTAATATTTGTCACCACATTTATTGTACAACTCTTATTTTGATTTGCAATCTCACCTATCGCGTATGACGGATAAATTATGGAAAAATTGGTTTAGAACAAAACAAAATCATCAGCCTAAAGAATTAGTCCTATTGTCAAGTTGCCAAATCAAGCACTTGCTCATATTATAGGTACTAACCTATTAAGGAAATCTACAGATCTGATAAGTTGATAAAATAAAATGCTATTTTTATTTATATAAACTAGAATCTATGGTGACACAAAAAACAGGTGAAAAAATAAAAGATAATTTATAATATTTATATATAATTGGTTGGTTTATGATGTAACAGATTAGAATCACTATGATCATTAAATTTTTTTACAATTGGGAGAATTTCTTGACTACCAAATAAATGCTCTCTTTCATACTACGTGAAAATTGTACATTTCATAGGTCTGATGCAGCTACTCCATATTTCTAGAATTACAGTGTTCAACAATTCAACCAATATAATAATGTTTTAATAAGCTGCAGGTGAATTTTATTAACATATTCTTCAGTCAAATCATCAATGAAATATTTTGACTTCTAAAACAATAACGCAGGTTCCAGAAGGCAAACTACTAATTCATTAAATGACATTATAAAATCAATTTTATACATTTACAGAGAAACAGTACTCAAATATTGAATTCTACTATATTCTTGTATTTTTCTATTTTGAACGGGTTTTAATACTCCGTTATTATTAGCGGCTGCAGTTTAGATTCAGAGCTGCAGCAACGGAAAAGTAACTGTGCTGTTAGAAACATTTTGTAAAAGATGTGTAAACTTAAATAATCAAATACGTGGAAAAATACATAACAACTAACGAAAACTAACCAAAATAATAAAATTGGAGTGTTTTAGCAGACAATTTCTATACCAGATAGGGCCCTCGACTCTTTTGAACATAACTTATTTACTTACAAAAATTTTGTATTCGGATAAAAACATTATTAGGGCATTTTTTAAAGTAAATTTTTATTTTATGTGGCAATCACAGTTGGCTATGGTCTTAAAAATGCCTTCTTTTATGTACTAGTAGGCTCTGAATGTAGCTGTCCATGTAAAATAATTACATAACTTTTATTCTTTAATAAATTTTGTGTTCTGTCGGACATAATTTTAGTCCCTTAATCTTTTAGTTGATTTAGCAATTTAAAATGTAGCAAAATTATGACAAGCATGATATGGTAAACTGTTACATTTTGTCAAACGAAAATGCAGAGCAGCCAATACATATCCAGAACGGCACCAACCACACAAGTGAATATTTAGATCGTTAAAAATAATCTAAACAATTACGGAAGTTTCAAAAAGTCAAGGCACAATCAAAACCACTAAAATATGAAGAATAGGAACTATGGGAACTGAATATAATTGGAGAAGTATTGGAAAATCCAAGAATATCCTCACGGGCACTAGCTGACATAACAAATACTGGAAAAACTAAAATTTTGACTACTTTAAAAAAGCACAAATTAAACCAATTACATGAAAGGGATATTGGTAGAAGAATACAATTATACAACTGGTTTATCGGAAAATGCAATGAGAATATTAATTTTCCATTGTCTATTGTTTGGAATGATGAAGCGAGAATTGACTGTTCCGGAATATTTAACAGATACAATTCTGATCGCTTCTAAAATTCCAGTGCTGATTAAATTATTTAAAAGATTTTTATGTGACGTCTTTTTGAACATTTTATGCATGGACCACTAATACATATTTAAGCCCTTGTTGTCACAGATACCAACAAATCGATATGGCTGAAAAGGGGTCGGCACGGGCATTTTTTTAAAACCATAGCCACCTTTGACGACCGTATAAAACAAGGAAGTTGTATTCGTTGATAAGGAAAAGAAGAACTGTAGGAAAAACTACGCCACTTAAAAAAATGCCGTAATAATGTTTTTATCAGAATCCAAAATTTTCATAAATAAAAAAAAATTATGGGCAATTTTCAAAACGTTGGTAGTGATGATATCGCCATACGGTTTTAAACATTAAAATCGATTCCCTGTGTAAGTGGAAATCTAGTTCGGAAGTGGATGTTAAGGTAATGTTAGCCTGTTAGTAATCAACAATTAAAAATGGCAATCTACTGTGGAGTATAAGGGGCTTGGATATGCCACTTTAAACGATAAACATTTGCGCCTTTCTTTTTTATGAATACGCCCCCTTTTCCGCGGTTCCCCGCGAGAATCCGATTCCAAACGCGGCACGATACTTTAATTAGCACGGGGATCGCGCCAATCTGCTTTAAAACGTATTCATGTTCACGCCATTGTTTCGCGAATCTCGACAGAACATAAAATAAAACCCTCGCGCGCGTCGAAACAAACGGGGCGCGGGAAGGGGGCGACGGCGGTGGGCGAAACATTTTCGGGTTGTTGCCCATGCGTCCCGCTATTCGGTACACGTCTTTAGAATTACACAAACACAAACGCGAATGAAATAAAATGAATTATGCACGCTAGAACAAATTGGAGAGGCGCGCACACCAAATAATTCGTAAAACGCAGCGGCTTTCGGGGTGGTTTAGCGTTTATCTGGGAGGGGCGGCAGCCCCGGAATTTTAACGCGTTGAATATTATTCTAAACCCGAGTCCGGTCACTACGGTATCCCTTTTACGGCGTTACGCCACGCTGCCTAACGCTATAGACTGGAGGTCGCTGGGATTTCAACTAGCCAGGAGATTTGGATTCTACCCTTGGCTATATCGTTGCGGGTCTAAAATGTCCAGCTTTAGTTTTTTTATCAGCTGAACGTAACACAGCACCTAACGACAAGCTTAAAGTAATGTCATATAGGAAAAAATTACCACGCTGCCATAAATACAACAAATGTAATCCACTAACAACCACGTTGTTATATAATCTGGCATAAACAGAATAAACTGCCACACCGCAACTCCAATTAACATTATATAGGGTGAGTCGTTAATCTTGGGACACTCCTATTCTCAGAAACTATAGGGGATGGACCCAAAAGTAAAATGCAAAAGGTGTTACAAACCTTCAATTTATTTTAATTTTGCTTATACAGGGTGTTTAATTTTTCATGGGCGAATATCAACTTTCTTATTTTAAATAGAACACCTAGTATATGACTTCATTTTTGAATTCGATGCAAAATTATAGACATATTTTGTGTATAACATTTTATACTCAAGTCTAACCGTTGTTGACATTTTTAATATTTTATGCGAAAAATGAAGGAAAATATCTGACAATTTCTTCATTACGAAGCATTTACTGTTTCACTTGAGTAAGTTTTATTGTAGACAAAGGACTCGAATAACGGATTTCATAAGAAATTTCGATACATTTTAATACAGGGTATGCGAAAAATAAGATTAAAAATGAAATTAAAAAACCGCCAAAAAACTTTTTTTTTTTTTTAAATGGAAAATTATTTTTATAATCTCGTCATATTTAGCATTTAGCTAATATTTTTAATTTTTCAAATATTTCCTTTTAAATATTTGTCTATCACAAATACACATACATACACAAATGCTGTTGCCATATAAGTTCATTAGTGTAAGGTGGATATGACAGCGTTTAAACAAAACAAGTGGTATTATTTATACAGAATAAGACCAAGGATACGCGATAACATTGGTGAATATTTAATTAACGAACGATCAATAAAAAATTAATACCTTACAATTTGTCGCCCACAAGTAATATAAAGAATTCCTAATACATGATAGCATTTCTAACAGATTCAGTCCCATTGCAATATCTGATATGGTCTGTTCGTAGATATAAGAAAGTGACCAATTGTTTTAAACGGATTATCCAAGGGTGGTCATTAACATACAATGCAACAAGATTATTATTAATAATTAAGGTAATTATTAATTATTATTATTTTTTTTTAAATTAAGGTAATAATCTTGTTGCATTATATGTTAATGACCAGCCTTGGATAATCCGTTCAAAACCAATTGGTCACTTTCTTATATCTATGAACAGACCATACCTTCTCTTATCCGACATTTAAGTTCCCTAGCACTTGACGGTTTATGGTTGAAAACTAAATCTTTAGGTGTACCAAATGGCAAAAATTCAGGGGAGTTAAGTCATGGCTACTTGGAGACCACGCGTAACTACTCTTCTCCCCAATATATTCTATATAGTGTCCATTTAAATAGGTGCCAATTCCTTGACTTCTGTGATCAGAAGCCCCATCCTGCTGCCAAATTAAATTTCGTCGTTCCTTTTCAGGCACTTCATTTTCAACCAGTAAGTAGCGTTAGGATTTAAATTCTGATCAAAAAATGCTATTATTACACTAACTGAACTTATGTGGAAAAGTTTATATAAAATTGCCTTAATTTTTAATACTAAATATTACAATAGGTAGTTTGCATTTTAAAAAAAGTTTTTTTGCAGTTTTCTAAATTCATTTTTCATCTTATTTTTCCGCGTACCCTGTATTAATATATAGCGAAATCTCTTGGGAAATCCGTTATCCGAGTGCTTTGTCTACAACAAAACTTACTCAAGTGAAACAATAAATGCTTCTGACTGAAGAAATTGGCAAATTTTACACATCCTGTATATACAACATTAAAATAAATTGAAGGTTTGTAATATCCAACTTAACTTTTGTATTTCACTTTTGGCTCCATCCCCTTTAGTTTCTGAAATAAGGTAGTGGGCCAAGATAAACGTCCCACCCTGTACTGATAACAACAACTACTATTATTGACAAGATATAAAACAAAAGTACCAACACTTTGCATTCGTTGGCGGATCCAGCTTAAAATATATAATATATAAAAGTTTCGTTCCTTTAAGACCGTTTGGCTTGAATGGGTAAAGCCGTAAGGGTAAGGCCATACATATCAGTTTTGTATCATTTTTACCAAAACAATTTTCTTCTTACTCGTTTCGTCTCGAACTTTCTAGAAAGAACGGAATGTATGTGGCCCTTAACGTGATAAAATTCAACCGGCATTTGCTGTCAAGGCTGTTCATTTTTCTAGTGACGCGAGCTACTTTGAGTATTTTCAATACTTTAGATACTGATGGTATATTGACGTTTGTCAGTTCAAATCGTTACGTCACACGACACTTAGTGAATGTATTCGTACTGTTTTGTAAAATGTCGTAAAAAAGTTACTGTAATGCCGTTTATAAAACTCGTTGCATAAACGTGTGAAAACTTTTCACGGTCAATGTTTAAAATTAATAATCAAAATTAAATTTTAATTACAGTTTTCTGCATTCGCAGTAGACAACTCACTGTGCCTTTACATTTACAATGTTTGTTTATGTTTTCCGGTTATCTCTATAAAAACGGACTAAAATACAGAAGAACTTCAACTAAAATTAAATACCACTAAATGTTTTTCTATTTCAAAAATTTGCAGGAATTTAGTTTAGATTCTGAGCCTCAACCAAAAAAAAACAAAACATACAAAACGCCCTATCTAATTATTATATGTATACCACCTTCCTTCATAAATAATAGCAATCAATTTATATATATTGATTGCGGTCGCCTGTATTTTCGAAAATGTCTGGTTCATATTCGACCGCATTGCGTTAAATTGCGAGTAGTAATGTTGTTATAAATAATAATAATCAGATAATGTGTATTTGCTGGTAGATTACTGTTAACAATTACCTAACCGGATAGTTTTATGTATATTTAATAACATATTCGGAAAATTTAGGATTGGAGTCGCCGTGAATTTGACGACTCTGCATCATTTTCGGTTGCTATAATCGAACGTGTCATTAACCCTGTCTTCCATCACTATTGAAATTGTTTGTTTTATGATTATACTCAAAGAGGAACCTTCAAGGAAAGTATTATGCGAAATATTACAAGTTAACGACGGGACATAGTGGTCATTAACAAATGTCAATCAAATTTGGAATGACCCATTTAGACTAAACTCATTTCTAATACTTTCCTAATATTAGTTTCACCTTGGAATATTTTAGAACACATAGGGGACCACACACAGTTAAACAACTTAACTGTGAATTAAGGCCATTCTTATTTAGTTTTCGCAGATGTTATTTAAATTATACAGTAAACGGCTAAAATATGGAATATTGGATTTCAAGAAAAATGCTCGCACACGTCCATCATGATTTTTGGGCATCTTTTACAGTAAACTAAGAATATACGGGGCGGGTTCAAATTTTAAAATGAAACATTTTGTGAAATCCATTTTCGAATTCTGTATTAAATTTCATGTATTTATGAGCTAAAAAATGAAAAACAGAAATGTAATATGAAATCCAGAAAATTATTTTTTTTTTTTTATATAGGGTATGGAGTATACGAACTCATCCACAGCTGCCATGTTATATTCTTCAATTGCCATATTTCCTATTTTTAGGCCCGGGCTCTTTCGTGACAGCCATGCTATATTCTTTGCGGCATTCTCAAAATTTAAAGAAATTCTTTTGCTTTTCTTAGTATTCTAGAGTTCAGGTCTATGTCGTCTGCGCAAGTATGCATCTGTGATTATTTATTAACGATGATACCTCTAATACGAAGTTCCACATCTGGAATTACTTTTTCCAGTGCTATATTGAACAGGAAACACGCCAGCGCGAGACAGCCTGCCTGACACCTATTGTTGTTTCGAGAGAACTTTGTAATTTCTTTATTGCAGAATATATAGAAAGACCAATTACAAGAACCACAGTAGTAAAATTAAGAAATAATTTTAAAACTAACCAAAAATTACTGAGAAGATAAAATATTTTATTGGAAGTTGGGGATAATCCCCATTGTGCATCGTCTGAAGTAACTTCAAACAATGATGTTATCAAAACGAACAACTCTGCATGTATTAAAATAAGAAAAGTATCATCCGTGCTGTCATGCAAATGTGCAACTTTAATCCATTTTTTTATCGTCAGATATTGCTTAGCAATGAAGGCACGTGTTGTTTAAATGGTACGGTATAAATAAAATAACAAAATTGTACGTATTGAAGTACAAATAATCATACACGACATCTACAAAAAAGAACGTATATACAGCGATTTTGAATGATAAAATTATTTTACTTTATTTATTTGTTCAAAATCTTATTGAAGCCCGAAATTTTCAAATTGTTCAAAATGGTTTCAACAGGATGGTGCTCCGCCCGATTTTTGGGTGAATATTTAAACTGAACTGATAGAAAGGGGATCAATAGAATGAAAATTAATAAGAACTAAAAGTTCAGATTTTCACGAAATTATATATATCAAATGCATACAATTGTCATGTCATAATATATAATTTCGTGAAAATATGAACTTCTAGTTCTTATTTATTTTGATAAATGGATTTTCATCAAGTAAAAGCCACCTCAGTTCAATCAATAGAATGGCCTGCAGAATCTCCAGATATTACTCCACTGGATTATTTTCCTTAGGAATATTTAAAATATTAGGTGTATAAAAAGAACGTAAAATTTAGATGATTTAAGATTTGAATTTAGATGCGAAATAAGAAAAATTCATGAAAATATCCTGAACAATATCCTGGGTTTTTATAACGATTAGCACTTTGCAAAGTATTTAAGATCTAATGAAATAATTTCTTTGACATGCTCTGTTTCTATAAATTTTCTCTCAATTTTACTGACTGTGGCTCTTGTAATCGCTCTTTCTGCGTTAAAGTAATTACAAATTGCCTCTTGAGTTCTCGTTGTGTGACAATATCCAAAAAGTCTTAAAATTTCGCTTTCAACAATGGCAGAAATGTAATTTTGACAAATTAAAAACTTTACTGATACTAGCTAATTATCTGTTTTTTTTTTTAAATTATTTTGCTCAGAAAAAGTAAGAGTTAGATATAGGGTATATTACATGAACTATGAGTCCAATTTGAAGCATACTTCGAAATTTTCTATTTATTGCAAAAAATGCGGAGAAAAAAATGATGGACGTGTGCGAGCATTTGAAATCCAATACCATATTTTAAAATAAATTTCTTCCATATTTTAGCCGCTCACTGTATAGTCCGTTACACAGTGTGGTATTTTACTTAGATTGCTTGAGTCGGTGTATTAAAAGTTAAAGCGTTTTTTATATCGTTATCAAAAACTGATGTAATCAAATACGAATATGGTATTATATATCGATAGCAACTAAAACTATTTATTATCTTAATTTACCCGTTTAACCAAAACCTCCGAATACCAGAAAAATGTAGTTACATTTATTGAGTGTCAGAAGTTATAAACAACCTTGGAAAACAATAATCTTCCAAAACAGACCCGCCAGTGGAATTGAAAAATCTGCTTTACAGAAACTTTTCTCTAAATGCAGAAATTCCATCCTGTATATAGCACTTACTATTACGTTTCCCTTCACTCCCTTTTCTACATCCGCGTGAAAAAAAAAATAGAATTAAACTATTTAAAATTTTATTCGCCAACTATCGCGTAAATTTAGAGACGCCTTTGTACTCGCCGAAGCACCTGGATAATTAGAAACTGGCAGAATGTCAAAGGTAAATTATACCGACGATGAAAAACATCGATTTCTTGTTTTAACGACTGTACAGGATGGCCAGGTAAGAATGTAAAATTCTGTATGTTGTAGACTATTTGTTCTTGAGACAAAAGAAGGTCCTAAAACATACTTTCATATGTTCTTCCTCCGATATTTTATACTAGGAATAACATATCAGATATGGTTTTTAGGAGACCATTTACTTTTTTTTATTTTTCTATAATTTAAAAAAAGGCGCATTGTCTCATTGTATTTTTTTAGTGAATTTTGATTTTTTTTATTATATCAAAAGGCGGGCGTCGCTAAGAATTGGACATACCAGAAGTAAAATGGATTTGTTGGAGCATTCGTCAAATTTGAGACATTTTCTATCATTTATGGTTGTTGGTATTTGTCATGAAAGGTAGAGGAATCATAATTGGTTTAAATATATGAGCGCTGGGCATGCAACTGTCAATAGTGATGTCTTTAATTGACATTGACAACTATGTAGACTGATACATAAACACAAAATGCCTTATTCTTCTTCTTAGTAGTATTCTCATGTCTGACAAATCGTGATCTCGTTAGTAAATCTTGCAGAGGCGTATCCGTGATTTTCTTTACTTGGTCTATCCATCTAACAGGTGACCTGCCTCTTGGTCGATTTCCTTCCACCTTTCCCTGTACTATCAGTGTCTCCAGGTTGTCGCCATCTCGTCTTATGGTGTGCCCAAAGTATTTTAAGATTCGCTGGCGAAATACTGTGGACAGTCTATTTTTGATCTTCAGCTTCCTAAGTATAGATTCATTGGTACGTTTCTCAGTCCATGAAATCCGTAGCATACGTCACCAATACCACATCTCAAAGGTGTTTTCATAGTCCAGGATTCCAGCCCGTACAGGAAGATTGAGATTACAAGGGATTTGACCTGCATGATTTTCGAGTTTCTTGTGATGTGTCGATCTTTCCATATTCTGGTGAGGTTGCTCATGGCTCCTCGTGCCATTGCTATTCGTCTTCGCCCTGGTTACTTATTAGGGATCCCAGGTCGATTATTCTCAAGAGAATTTTGCTGGCGTGCTATATCAAAAACGTTGTTCTATAGTTTTCACATTTTTTGGTAGATCCTTTCTTATGTAAAGGGATAAATATGGACTTAATCCAGTCGGTTGGCCATGTCTTCGTGTGCCAGATCTTGTTGCAAATGTCCAATAGAATGTCTATCCCCGGTTCCTCCAGTGTCTTTAGTATTTCGGCATTTATGTGATCTACTCCTGGTGACTTATTTGTCTTCAGATGTTGTATGGTTTCTATCACCTCAGCCTTTAATATATTCGGCTCTGTTTCCTCTTTCTTCTCGTATTGTTCTGAATATTCTCCTCCTAGATCTCGATTGTCAGCGTAAAGTTCTTCGCAGTACTGTTTCCATCTATCCAGAACTTTTTCTGTCTTCCACAATATAGTTCCGCTTTTATTCTCTATGGCCAGTGTTTTAGGTTTAAATTTTCTGGATAGTAAATTCACTTTCTGGAAAAGATCACTAGTTTGGTTGGTATTCTTGTGCTCTTCAATCTCTTCGCATATTTTGTGATATATTCATTTTTTTCCAGTCCCGCCTGTAAAATACCTAATTATCCACCGATCTAGGGTGCGGGAAACTTCACTTTACCACGTCAGTTTCGTTTCCCATGAATCCGAGCTACCGAGCAATCGGACGTTTTCGGAGATATTTCCCTTTGAATTTTGACTTGCGGTAAACTTTTTAACTCACCCGCTTACAAATGCTGTTTACCGCACTTGTTGGATAATATACTATTATCTTTTCGACATCTTCTATGAATTTCTCGACTAAGGTGAACGTGCTTCAGTTGATTTTCATTCTTGTTTGGAATCTCCTTTTCTCAATAATCCTCAATGTCTCCTCTGTCATCCAGTGCTTGGTCTGTCTGTTTTTTCCGTTGGTCTTTTGATGTTCATTGATGCTCCCTTCAATGTTGCTTCTAAATGTTAGCCATTCCGATTCGCATTCGCTGTTCATGATATATATCTTATTTTCGGCAAATTTTCTGTTTATTTCTATTTTGAACAGTTTTCTTTCTTGCATGTTCAATCTGATTTTGTATCTTGACTTCTGTATCTGTCCCTGGGTCATTTCAATGTATATAATAACCGAATGTGATGTTGGAATAAAGTATTGGTTATAACGAGGGTATTTTTCAAGCAAAACTGTAGTATTAGCCCTCCTCTTTCGTTTCTCATTCCCATTCCGAAATATCCCGGTCTTAGATGTATATCATTTTTTGTCTCGCCGATTTTCATGTTCATGTCTCCCTGTATGATTGTTATTTCTTTCCCAGGTAAGGCTTTTATTGTGCTATTTAATTCGTCATAAAATGTTGCTTTAATGACATTATTCTGGTGCTCACGGGATTATAACCTATTACAGATTTATGTGTCTCCCCTAGCCTAAGAAGGTCTATATTATAGCGTTCGGCTTCTTTTTCCACTATATATAGTTTCCCTCTCTGCAACAGAACCCTTACGTTCCAAGTGGCTATCTTCAATCTATTACGTATTTTCACATTCCCTCCCGGACATCCGACTGAGGAACTATTTGCCCTCCCGACTTGTTTCGAAATGAATGCTTCCATGAGATTCTCTTGGGACAAATTATGATAATCCCGTTACCTTCCTTCAAGATGCCTTTTAGTCTAATATCCGATTTTGATTTGTGTGGCTACAGACTGTATTGTTGGCCCGGCATATAATAGCAAAGGATTTCTATATTTATTGCTTCCTCAGGTGACTTCAGGCTTTCTGTAGTCTGACATGTTAATAACTAGTAATTGGTGGGGGATATTTTGTTTGGGTTTGGAGATGGGACAATGGTTTCCCCCGTATGATTTTGGGAGATAAACCAAGGCTCGCGTGGCCAGGGTATATATATATTTTCATGATAGATACCAACAACCGTAAATTGTTGAAAAGGCGTTGAAAAGGCGCATGGGACTGCTATCTAAAATAAGAGAGTTGAATTCATTTGTGGGAGAATTAATAGAAAAAAATTGTTTCAAAAGCGTGTCCTAATAATGTTCTTCTACGAATCGGAAATTTTTATAAGTAAAAAATGTTATAGGGATTTTTCAAAATTACCTTGCCATTGCGATACTACCTGTTAAAACACTCCAATTACGACAAAACTGAACAGGAACCCTTTGAAAGTCTAAAAGCAACATTTCACAAAGTAAATGTAAATTTCCTTAAACTTAAACGTTTTTATGTAAAGTTATTTTATTCTGAGGAACGGCAATACTCCAATGGCCGTCACTATATAATAGCTCAAAATGGAGACGTCCCTTTAAGTTTCGAGAACGCGAGACGCGATTAAATTTAACTCGAAGACCGGTGTGTAAGTTTCCCGGAATGAAATAAAACACCGTGTTTAAACTTAATGAAAAGAAAAGTCTAAATACGAGCAGTTAGTTCGGCGACTTCCGCACTCGGGGCTCTATCTCCGCCGTTCCTCCGTCCAGAGTTCAAATTTTATTATTTCATTTTTGGCTTTATATACCGTTACAAAAGTAAGACGGTTTAAACTCGGATTAATTAAGGGAATAAAGAATTACGGAACGATTAAGAGACGGTAAAAGTGAGCGGTATTAATTGACCCCGGCGAAAAGAATCTTAAAACGCTTTTATACTCGGAGAAAAATCTTCGCGATGTGGCCCCCCTCCACCCCTATCGTTTGCGTTGTTTTTTTTCTGTGCACGAAGGGGAAACGCGGGAAAATGAGTACTTTGCAAAGAACATTAGCAGTTACGGAGCGGCGAATTTACTCACTTAGGGCGGCGACCCCCGGGTAACGGAAAAAACAACGCAACCCGTTCAGGAAAACTGGGTAATTGATTGCTTACGCTTAAGACGTGTTAAATGTAAAGGGTCGACGAAACAAATGATGGGATATTTAAAGCAGACGCCGTTTCTTAGAATTTGCGGAATGGTACATTCATAAAGGCCTGCGTTGGAAATCACGCGGACGCGAACTTTAAAAAAACGGAGTAAACAAATTCATGCAAAATGATTGTTAATAATTGAAAAGTAGATAAAAAATAAGTAAAACATAACAATAAATAATTAAAAAATAAAAGTTGTTGAAGAAAATTAGTTTTCGCTCTCTGATTTGTTGTCCATTTTAGACGGTTAAAAATACACACACATTAAATTGTACATTCAATTTATCATGACAAAGATATGTACTTACCTTTCATAGAGTATTGTTAAGTTTCTGGTCTCGTAATAGTGCACACCGTGCATAACTTATTCACCAATAAATATTTTTTTTTTTTAGAACGATAGGAAAAAAGTTTGACTTGTACAAACTTTAGGTGGTTTCAAAGAAAAAATGCCTTGGTAGCACTAATTTTAAGTGAAAAATAATATAACAGAAAATTATTTCTTCTACATTACTCTATCTCGTACGCAGTAAAAGATACAAATCCTGTGATACTTAAAGTACACGAGAATCTGGAAACCAATTATGTTAGGATGGCAACATAAATATTTGGTCGTTGGTTTGGATGATAATGCCTAAATTATTCGGTTACCTTTCATTGATTCTCTATATGTAATGAAAATTCCATTATGGAGAAGTGTAGTGAATGTTTCAAGTGTTTAGTACTCTTTATGATTTAAGTAGCGAAGTTTCAATTATGTAATTAAATCTAATCCATATTTTTATTTACAGGTAAAGTTAACGATGTTGCTCCGAAACAAACATTTTTATATTGATATAAGCTCTATAACTAATAATTGTGTTATTTTTCAAAATATGAAATAAATCGATGGTTGTCGGTTTAGCATGCGATTTACCCTAGCGTATTTGGTTAGTTTTTGTCCGTTTGTTGTTGAATTAAATTCTACCTAATATAACAACAACAAACTAATATCATGAAAAAGGTTACTTATTATTTTTTTTCTTCCTTTATTGGATAAGAAAAAAGGGGTTTCAACCAAACAGAGCATTAATGCTTTCATTGAAATTAAAATTTTTTATTTATTTTAAATTCACAGCCCACTAGATGGCGACAATGGAACGAATTTTTGTTTAATCAGTAGGTGTGGAGAAACCTCAACAAAAGTGATAGTTGATCAACTGTTGATTTACTTTGGGAATTGCTTATTACGTTTCTCTAGCATGTTGTTGTTGTTGGACGTCTAAGGACAGGACAACAGTTAGATATTAGGTGGTCTATGTAAAGAGCAATTGAAAAATTCATTTCAATTTCGTCACGTTAACAAAATTTTATAAAAAAACACTATCTGACTAGTAGTAAAATCGTGGCTATACTCGTACATTCCATAATCTTAAAGTCCATTTTTTAATATGCATGCTGATGGAAACATAGAACATCAAAGGAAACCTGTTTTGTGTTTTTTCTTCAAACTTGTTAATTTCCAAAACAATTACGGCGTCGTATAAATATTTCTGAGGAATCATAATGTGGAAACAAAATATATTGAAATACTAATCTTCTGGATTCTTCCTGCGTCGATTGTTGATGAGCTAGCTGAACTTGCTGACATTTCGCCAATCATCCTGTTGGCTTGTTCAGAGCTTAACTGAAACTGGTTCGCCTTATACTCTATACCTGCTTATATATTGTTTGAAGGGGACGGAGCTAAATGCCCCTCTTTTAGCTCCGCCCATTTCAAATAATAAATAAGCAGGTACGACACAAGAGGAATCCAGAAGATTTGTAAATAGTATTGCAATAACTTGTGGAAGTTTCTTTGAGAAATTAAATAAGCTGAAACATTTTTATTACCAAACACGACACATTTTTAGAACAATTTTTCAAAAACGTTATTCTTCAAATGTATAGTTCACTAATATCAGAAATTCCTGCAAATGTAGGATATTTTACGGTGACAGGGGCAGTTAAGGTTTCGTCAGAATCAAAAAAGTCAACGATATAATCTGCACCGAATTATAGCAGTGCTAGGGAACGGATTGGCGTTGACTTTTCTCTTGCTTCCCTATTCGAATATTGTACCGCACGGCACTGGTTCGGCACTTAGAATAGATTTAGCACTCGAGAGTGTATAATCAATTTCGCATAATTGAACGTGGCGGCCAGAAGAACGAGACTCCCGATTTCCGTTGCGACGCGATATGCAACAGCGGGTGGAAAAAAGTTATACCTACATAACGCCGAAAGATTTAAATTAAAAAAGTTTTAAGGTATAAAGCCGTGCGCCAACTTACGAACTTTCCGGAACGTTATCGTCCGAAGTATTGAAAAATAAGGTTGCTTAAATAATGCAAAATGTAACACAAAAACTTTCCGGAGCGCGATTTTAATACCTCCGACTCGGTTAATTAAGGGGAAACTTTCTGCACGGATCGAGATAATTTTTTTTTTTTTTGGTTTGAAACAACGCCGTTTGTGAATTTTTAACGCGATTTAGATGAAACGGCGCAGAATTTTTAGCGGATTTGGAGCTAAAACTGACAAAAATGGCCTTTTCAGGTCTATCAGCGAGGCTATAAGCTATTAGCTTATATAGAGACCGTAATTATGGTAGTATTTTAACAACTCACGTACATTTCAGATACTAACCTGAATTTGAACTATGTCGTTTAAAATATATATTTGAAAAAATGTCAGTCAGTCAGTCAAGTTCCTCCTCAAATTTCTTCATGTAGGTTATGGAAGTGTGTGTACTATGAAGTTATGGACGTATTATTTGTAATATTTATTTCTCGTGAAATTTAAGTTCAATAAAAACTTATTTGTATAGACGTATAAGCCACTAAACAGTCGTTACGCTTAAAATAAAAAAAGAGAATACATGTTTTAATATCCACAGAATGGCATGATTAGATTATTAATATCCAGTCAGGGATATCTTAAACACCGACATCATTGATTTATTTATATTCATAGGAAATTTAATCGCGTAACTTATAGTTAGATATTTCCATAGCTTTGGAAGTTCCAGGATAATTTCAGGATGCCTTATCTCATGTTTTAAGTTTTGCAACAAAAGCATTTTTAAAATATTATTTAAATTCGCAAAAAAAAAATTGCGAGTGTTTTGAATCAGGGAAAAGAAAATACAGGATTTTCCATTTATAAAAAGGCATATTGGGGTTAGAACTTAAAAACGGTAGACTTACACAAAGAAAGTGCAAAAATTGAACTAAGGAGGCTTTTACTTGATGAGAATCCATTTATCAAAATAAATAAGAACTAAAAGTTCAGATTTTGACGAAATTATATATTTTGACAAGACAATTGTTTCGACAACACTGTGTCTTCATCAAATCTTTTTTTTAAAGAAAGTGCACGTTATTTTCTACATAATAACCTTTAAAATTTTTATTATCACTCGGTAACTTCCAAAGTTGTGGAAAAATTCATTTATGCGCCTTTAAATTTCTCACGGCAAAGTAGTCCATTACTATCAAAGTTGGAGCGAACCAATTTGGGGAGCATTGCACATATAAAGAAAAGCGTAAGCTACATACGCCATTTTTCTCCGTTTTTTCGTACCTGATTAAGGTTATATTACGCATTAAAAATAATAAATGAGTTTGTTATGTTTTCATGGCATTTTTCTAAGAACTAGTGATCAAAATGTGTTAAAGTAACCTTCCAAGTCTGAACTTCCGAATTTTGTACCAAAAACGGAAAAAGTTTTGGAGCGGTTTATTGTCGCAATTAGTAAGGTAATTGCTTCTCTTAATATTAAAAAGCCCAGTGTAATAAAAAGTGATTTTTTGTTTGTTTTTGTTATACTCCAAGAAGAATTCCACTAGATTTAAAAACGCGTTGGACGTGTCCTGTTTTAAACCGTATTTTTTTTCTGGATTTCGCTGTTAGATTTACTGAAACAGTTGATCTGTCATTCGGCTTTGGGTAGTTCACTATTTTCAAGAAACAAAAAAGATCATTTTTTTATGTTCTAAATACACCACCCTAGAAAAATAAAGTCATAAATATCATGATATCATAGAGAGATCATGTGTTATTGATGTGTTTGAGAGTATTATCAACTTACAGACAGGATTCCATCAGTCTTGATTAAGAATTGCTTGTGTACTTTGAGCAGACCACTACAGTTTTGTCTTCGGGTATTTTTCCTTACTTTTGGAAGGTTAGCTATTTGGTACCGATTCTCTAGAGTGGTGATAAAAGCGCTGTCGCTAATTATAGAGGCGTTTGCATACTGGTTAATAGACTGCTAGATACGTTATTTTGTGCGACTTCCGTGGTATTGCAGGGGAATTCTGGCTGATCAACAGGGAAGATCAACCGTCACAAATTTACTCACCTACCAGCAATTATTTTTGAATGCCCTTGAGGGGCTTGGTCAGCTGGATTGTGGACACTGACTTCTCAAAGACGTTTGACCGGGGGGGTGGGGGGGTCAAGTGCGTATTGTCTCTTAGCTTAGAGCTATGGGTCGGCGGCGGGCTGGGCTGGCGCAGTGGATTCAATGTGTCCTGTCTGGTCGTACTCAGTTGGTTCGCATTAATGTCTCAGGTAAAATTGATATTTTTCGACAGACCCCCAAGGTTCTTACACTGGACCCATCCTTTTTAACTTGTTTATAAATGATATTGTTAGTGTAGTTTCGGAATCGCAGTGTCTTTTGTTTGCTGATGATTTGAATATATTCAGGAGCGCTGGATCGCACGAGGTTGCTCTGCTCAGAAGGAGAGTGGAGTATTTACATGTGGTCTAAGATTTATAGTCTTGCGATATAGCATTGTCGGAGTCGAGATCGAGGCCGTCACTAGCATTAAAGGCTGGGTGTTTTCTTCGATTCCAAACTAGGTTTTGCGGAAATTGTAAACAGGTCTATGCTAGTCCTTGGGTTTGTTGTACGCAATAGTGGCCAACTTAGTCCACATAGCTTTAGACTCCTCTATATCGCTTTGGTTCCCTCTAGACTGGAGTATGCATCTTTAAGATCTTTGGCGCATATCAATATCTATAATGGATATCAGGTCAACTACAGTATTATAACTAAGGCCTTCAATATTGATACTCTTGAAACCAGAAGATTTCAGAGTGATTGAGTTTTTCTTTTTAAGATTCTGATTGGTTGGTATTATTCTCCAACTCTTTTACATGGCATACAATTTAGCGTATATTACAGAAGCTGTGATAACTCAATGTTTCTCATTTCTTACCATCGCCTAAATTATGGAGTTTATTCACCCCTTAATAGAAGGCTGGAAGCGTGCAACTGTTTCGTATCGTTCTGATGTGTTCCGTTTGAGTGCTACCACTTAATTTTATTTATTTATATATTTTGTTATGTTTTGCTCTGGTTTCTAGCTGTTATACTGCTGTCTTTCTCTCTCTTTGCCTTTAATGAAAGGTAAATTGGCTAAACCTTAAATAAATAAATAAATAAACAAGTAATTCCTTCATATATAAAATACCCTTATTGTGTCCCTTTCTTTCTCATATACTAGCCGCCACCACAGTGATGGTTAAATAGTGGAGTCGTACTTTACCTAATTTAATTTTTCTTTTCATCTGTTCCACTCGTAATGAAATATTTTTATAGGTTATATTAAAGTGATTGGAGCATTTGATACGCATGCGCGTCGGTTGGGAAGCAGCCCCTTGGTTCTGGTGAATTTGTAAGGGTTTGGCGTTGACTGACGTATCGACGATACGTTCCGGGTCGAGGCAATACGCAAAACAAACGATCAATTTTGTAATTTTGTGGCGGAGCGAAAATGAAAAACGTTTCGGGTCGATCCGAATGATAAAGTATGGCGGGACCGAATTTATAGACAACATTTGGGCGTCTCCGGATGCCGTGTTATGTAAATGGAGCGCCGGGGTGGAAAGCGTTTTCAAACGGAGACGTAGACAATTATCCGAGTTGTTACCGCGTTAAAATTTAAACAAAAAAACTGACAAAAGTCGATTTGATGTACCTTATATATTTTTTCAATTTGGAATATACAATGGGTCATTTTGAATTTGATTAAAAATTGATATTAAAGAGTGATTAGTAAAAGATGCATTCTGCTCTGTAGTACAATTATAAGAATTATTGGTATAGACAAAAATCAAAATTTACACAGACCTTCAAGTAAAATAAACCGAATAAGTCATGCATAACATTTCCATTGTTGTGATGCCAATATGGGCATTTAGGGAAGGGACGGGTGGGGTGAGGAGTGTTAAAGTCTGTTCATAGAAATAAGAAAGTGACTAACTGATACGAATTCAGGAATGACCCGGGCAAGATGTAAGAATGAAATATGGCCGAACAGGTCCGTACTTTGCTTAGAATTTAATTATTTGAGGTTTTGTTAGGAAAGATACTAAACAATATTTATTTATTTATGTATGTATTTATGTTTAAATCTAAAATAATATTAAAAATTATTTTTATTACCTACTTAAATTACTTAAAATTATTCACAAAATATATCAGTATCACTAGCGCTATCATCGCCTGTTATTTGCAATATGGATATAGGATTATTCTGCTTTTTCTACATGTTTAACAGAATTTGCCCAACTTTGTGAAGGGATGTTAAAAACGTCGGTTTCTATAAGGACATTGGAGTTAACACGGGGAAAAAATAGTTACGACGAATGACAGATTTCAGTTGGTGCCAAACATGTTCAATGGGATTAAAGATACAGTGGTGAGATGGAAGCCTTAAAACTGTATGCCCTAGATTTTTTGCATAATTATCACAGACGCATTTCTTTTGTAGGTTCAAGCTTTGTAGAACCTCAATTAATTGTTTTTTGGTTTTAGTCAACTGTCTACTGTGACAATTAATATTTTTCGCAGACAGAGAAAGTCCATTTGGAATCCAACCATCTTTAGAGCCAGCATGCAAAATAGTTATTCTTTTACCCCTTTTTGATTGCGCGTTTATTTTACACTTATCAGTTGAGTCAATCCAACCCTTTTCCGGGGTATCATAACTGTCGAACCATGTTTCATCCAAGTAAATAATTGGCCTTTGTTGTTCTCTGTAAATCCAATTTTTTTCTAGATATTCCAGTCGCCATTTCCGAATTCTAAAAGATTCCATTAAAACTTGCCATTTGTCAATTTTTTTAAATCTAAAACCCATGTGTTGAATACACTTCCATAAGGTAGTTCTGCTACATTTAACACCGGTTTCATCTTTTTCAAGCCTCCTAATTAAGACATCTAATGTAAAACGCTTTGTTCCTCGTATAACTGGTATATTTTACGCCGTATTATATCTTGATCACTTTCATCTACACTCGAGAAAATTTCAGCATCCCTTCTTTTTTTCCTCGCTGAAATGGGATTATTCACAGTTTTCCATAGAGTTGATGTTGGAATTTTCGTCAACGTGACCGTTTCTTCTAAAGATGCTTGCTTGCTCGCACCACGTTCAATGAGAGTCAAATAAACATTGTTTATAACTTCCTTAGTCTCAATAGAATAGTGTTTTCTACATTTGGGTGGGAGCATCTCCAGAGATACAGTAGACTCGCACGTATTTTGCATAATTCGCACACGATTCAACACACGCTATATTACACACGAAATAAGAATGATTACTAATAAACTTAAACTAAGTAGTATACCAAACCAAAGAACATTAAACACAGGTAGGTATAAAATTATTTTCTATTACGGACCACAATTTTACCAGAATTTAAATTCCGAAACTTCAGGTAATAATCTTGTTGCATTGTATGTTAATGACCACCCTTGGATAATCCCATTCAAAAGCAATTGGTCACTTTGTTATATTTATGAACAGACCATACCTAAAAATGAATAGTTGCTAAGGTGAAAATCAACGGCATGTGGAAATATAATGGAACACCATTATGTATATAATTACTTTATAACTAATTAAATTAAACCTATTTCACGCATTTTTACACATAATGCAAACCACAACAACACGTTTTCGCAACTTCAAATTCACAGTATTGCACCATTTTTGCTATTAGTCTTTGTAAAAGCAATATTCAAAAACACATTTTGACTTTCAAAAGTTAAACTTTCCTGACATAAAATAAGGAAAAGTACATTTGTCACATTTCAAAAATACTTCACACATTATTTCTTACGTGTTTCATCCCCACTCTTCCTCATGCTTCAATGGTACTTTGTGACATACAGGCTTTAGGGCAGGTAGAAAGTCTGAGTAACCAACTAGGATAGCAAAAACTAAAAATTTGTGGTATATTTTTATACAGAGCGCTTAAAAATTATGCCAAACTTGGAAACGTTATCTGCTTTTAAACTCAAAAAACGTATATTAACTTTTGATGTTTACGGTTTCATTATATTTTTATATAGGGTTTTTCGAAAAACAAACATCTTATATATGTGTAAAAGAAGTTGAATTGGGAAGTGAGACTTTAGAAGGCGCCTCAAAACTAATCTACTGTCCAATTAATATTTTTTTTTCTTTTTATTTTGCTTATTCCTGTAGTTCCTTGCAGCACCTCCGTTCCATTGAAGGGACTAACTATAAAAATATTTTTCTTTTTTTTTTGTTAAAATATGTATAAATGTATTTTTTATAACCTCTCTTTCACAGTGATACCATCAAGTTAATGTAGATTAATTCATAAAATCTCTTCATTCAGGGTGGATAGGTGTGTAGCTTCGCTAGATCTCGCCACCCTCCTATTTTATACTGTTTTATATCTTATTGTTTATAGATATATAAATAAAGACCGATTATTATTATTATTAATATTGTTATTATTATCGGACTCAGATTTCTCTGCTTTGCAGATATTGGTGATGTAATATTGGTAGAAAGGAGCTTCCTCCTATCCTACTTCACCTAAGCTCAAAAATTTTCGTGTGATGCATCAAAGATCTTATTCTATATGTCTGCCTTCTTCAGGTTTTTCTTGAAATTTTTTGTAACAATTTGTTCCGTTGACATAACCAATGGACCTATGGTTACTTCGTTAAGACCCCAAACTTGTTTTAGCTGGATAGCCAAGTCTTCATATTTTCGAACTTTCTCAGCTTCCGTAGATCTCAAAGTGTGGGTCAACGGTATGCCAATGTCCATTTTTTTCTGTTAATTAATGAGGAGAATATCTGGTCTGTTGTGAGCGACCGTTGTATCTGTATCAGTATAGCAGACCTACTTTCGAGAATTGATTTTGGTTCATATTTGAAAAATGCAGGCGAATTTTTCGACAAAACTTCCCATTTCAAGCCTAGTTGATGATGTATAATTTTTGACAGTTGATCGTGCCTTCGTAAATAAGCAATATCTGCTAGTGCGCTCACCCACCCATGATGTATTCTATTGATTCATTTCCTTTATTTATCAATGATGTTGATTTTCAATATATGTTTTTCATAATTTCTAGTTCTAATTACCTTGGATTGTATTGCCAGCATAAAGCCGTTTCAGGATAAGGCTTATGAAGCCACTGTAGTAATACTATTATTATTATTATTATTATTATTATCATTCTTATTATTAGATTGAATCTAAAGAAGCTTATAGAATTGTTATGTAGCATATTCACATGTACATGTAACACAGAAATACGTTAGATTCTGTTTGTGGTCTTCAATTTTCAATTTATCAATTGCCTACCAATTCACGTCTACGCCTTTTTTTCTCAACGTGTGCCAAATATCTTTGCTGCCAAATGCTGAGATCTTGCGCTGCTAATCTGAATCAGTTCAGTCACTTTAAGTAATTGTGTGTGCCATCCAAATAAAGACGGCGGAACGAAAGAGAAAAATGATAATGTCAAGAATGTACGTGCTTCGACAAAAATGGCAAACCGGGATGTTTCCCGGTTCCACGGGACGTTTTAAAACTTCTGGATTTAATCCGTGTATCGTTTATTAACGGATGCGCGGGTGTTGGTAAGTTTACCAGCAATATAAGGCAAAAAAAAATTAAAATGCATTTTTGGCAAGTTTGATAAACTCCATTTTATGGTGACGGAAGAAGTTTTTCAAAATGTCGATCTAATATTTTGTTTCGCTTATTGAACTATTAAAGTTGATGACTATGTAAATTCTTATTAATGACAGAATAATCGTAAATTTTATTTCAATTTTATACAATTTCTGTTAAAATATTGGTAAGTTCCATTAAATTTATTAAGGTCTCGATTTTTTCGGGGTCTATCTTCAAATGACTCTTCTTGAATATCTCGCCCTTTCTACTTTTAACGAAAGGCAATTTTTTTCCCGCAATTGATCAAAAACTTTTAGCTGCCTCGGAGACACACCGCTGCGAATTTACTCTCCATCGCGTCTGGCATGTTGACAAAATATTTTTGCCCGTATGCTCATTTATTGATCAACGTTGTAACGAGGCATATTATTTTCTCCCCTTCGGAGCACAATTTCCTTAATAACGTATAATGTAGGGTGGTTTTGCGTGTGAGTATAATTTCTGCCAATAAAATATCGAATCTCTGTGACAAGCCGAGCCATTGGGCGCTTATTTTTAGCTACAATTCTGCTTGCTTGTTCTTGTCGAATAGTTTTTATAATTAATTATGCAGTGTGTTGCTGGCGTCACTTCAAGTAAAAAATGTCAAATGAACAGAACGCTATTCTTTTTTAATTATTTTTTATTTATTTACATTTTATTTTATTCAATTAGTTCTTCAAAATGTCCACCCAGTTGCTGTATTCATAATCTAGCTTTCTTTGCTAACAGTCTCACGATCACGAGTAGTTTCTGCAGCATTGATAATTCAAGCTGTTAGTTGTTAAATACTTAAATAAAATAAAGTTTTCAGTCTTCCTCATAAAAAGTGATCTAAGGGATTAAGGTCAGGTGACCTTGCTGACCAAAGAAATTCTGAACCTCTTCCAATGCGGCGTTTTGTGTAATTTTGATTAGGAAATGTTGTTACTTATCGACCAAAGTGAGGGAGTGCGCTATCGTGCTGAATCCACATCCACAAAATCTGTCTTTAAAATGGAAGTCCCGAGTTTGTCGTGGCTTTTCAAGTGACCAAGAATGCGAAATCCTGCTGTTACTTGGTAAATGAGGCTTTATTACTAAATAATATTATCCGACAAATCCTTTGATTTATCAATATCTAGCGACTAAATTCAAGTCTTGAAGCGTAGTCGGCAGGTTTTAAAGCTTGTACAGGTAAGATGTGGAAAGGGTACAAAACGAAATTGTGTAAAGCTCTCCATACTCTCATCGGATCTACCTTAAATCTATTACCTATTCTTAGACACTAATAAAAGGTTAAGCATCAATCATATTAAGTATTGAGCAAGTTTCCGTTGAACTGGACGTTCAGAAGTAGTTGTAGGAAACTTGCTTTTTTCTCTCAAACATCGACGGACATTGCTAAAAACAGTTCTACAAGGCACTCTACGAGTTAGAAATAGTCAACGATATTCATCCACTGCCATGCGTCCGTTTCCATTATAAAATCTAAAAAAAAGTGAATGTAAACATTGAACAGTATTTTAATGTAACACACGAAAATAAACACTCAAAACTAATGTAATTAACGTTTACAGTCACAATACATAAGATTCATAGCCACCTGGACTTTTTATTCATAATATTAACAGCCGAACGTAATACTGGAGCAACTAATTCAATAAAGCGGTTTCTTTTTAAATGATATTTAAAATTTCAAATGCTTGTAGCTTAGTTAAAATAGCGTTCCGGGCGAATGTTCATTTGATATTTTTAACATGAAATCACCCCAGCAACACATATGAAATTGCGTCCATTTTGTCGTACTGTCCAAAGTTTATATCTTCCTGTTTGATAGTTTTCAACTGAAAATAACTAACGCATATAATAATAATAATAAATAACAATATACAATATTAATGTTTTTCAAAACAAAATAAACAGATAGCTCAAAAGCGGCGCAGTCTAGCTTTAAATAGCTATTCTACTGAACCACTAAAGAACTATTTATATAATTAATAAATTGCGCACTATTTATTGAAATAAAATATGAAAAATACCTTCAAAATCGGAAGAGCAACGCAACTTTACTACACACTAATAACATGTTTAGTAACGCATTATTAGGAAAACTGTATTTGTAACAAAAGTTACTGAATTCCTGTGACAAAGAATTATAAACACGAATTGCGTTGAATGTGAAAGATCAACGAAACAATTCACTTTGATGATGTGGCGTCATTAGTCTGCACCTGTCTCTTACATTCACAGAATGTACTACTCCTAGGAGTAAGCCGCTCCCACAGCAAAGTGGGTGAATCGAGGTTATGGATAATTTTCATAACGAATATGTTGAAATGAAGAGCTCTTCTTTGTTCCATTTCAAGCCAATTAAGTTGACGATATGCAGCAGATACAGAGACAATTTGAATTTCTTTCGAATATCTGCTATCACAGTATATTTTCTGATATCGATTTGAAAAATACGATTTAAGCAGCGCGCGTGAATTAGAGAAAAAACCATAGAAATTCAGTTTGGAAATCAATAGCTCATGATTCACCGTATCGAATGCCTTCGAAAAATCCAAAAGTATTAAGACACTCATTAGTTTATTGTCAGTGGCTCGGACAATATCATCAATGACACTTATAAGAGCATTCGCAGTACTTGACTTTCGTTTAAAACCATAACGACTTTCTGGTACTATTCTATTATCCATTATATATGTATAAATTTGATTATAAAGAACTGTTTCGTATATTTTTGATAGTGCCGGTAATATATTTGTCATTCTTACGTCATTGAAACTTGTCGGGGCATTGTTTTTAGCTAATGGTTTTCCGAGTGATATTTTCCAGCTTTTTGGAAAATAGTTTAATTCTATGGAAGAATTAATAATGTGAGTGACATACTTATCAATGTAAGGACTGCAGTATTTAAGCATAAGTGGAGAGATTTCGTCAACCCCAGTGGCATTGGTTTTAATTTCATGAATAAATTTATGAACATCCGCAAAATTTGTTAATTCAAAAGAAAAGTGTAAAGTATTATTAAAACAATTGTCTTGATAATATTGTATTTTATCATCACAGTTTCATTTGTTTTGAAGTAATTGCGAAAAGAACGTTTTAATTTCTTCAGGGTCATTCAAGTTATTTGGAAGAGTAATGTCTTTTTTTGAATTAATATTAAAATTCTTTAAAACCTCCCAAGTTTGTTTAGATTTATTAAAATTGCACAGCGAATCTAGATATATCCTCTTTTCTCTTCTTATTGTAGACAACGTAAAATTCCTTAAATTTTTATATAAGAGCCAATCATTATTAATCCTAGTTCTTTTAAATCTTTGTAATGCTGGATCTCTCTGCTTCATAAATATTTTAACATTTTCCATCAACCAGAGAGCGTTTGGTTTACTTTTACGTGATTATTTAATTGGAGCATGTGCATCAAATAATGTTAACAGTAAATTATTCAGTATTGTAATATAACCAAAGTTATGGCGCTATTGATCATGTTGGCCAATGATTATTGATTATTGATTATTACTCTTTTCTATTTATTTGTAAAAATTTCAAAACTTTTAATATAACAGGTTAACTGATTTCGTATTATGCCACACAATCATACGAGATATGCTAAAAAATTAAAAAAATAACAAAAAAAAATACAATAAACAGTAAAGCTATTAACCAACTTAATAATAATAATAACAGGTCTTTATTTCAAATTAATTTGTATGAATAAAGCAAAATAGTTTCATAACAACAAAAAATACAAAACAATCCATGAACAAACACTTATCCATATTTTCAATAAATGTGACTTAAAATTCTTCTGCAGTATACGGGTCCCACATCGTTTAGTGTACTAGATTTGATTTTTTTTAATGTTTTTGTATCCTCTGTATATATAAAAAAAAGAATTATAACATTTTGATGTAATTATAATATTCGCCACATAACTGAAAGTTTATGTCTAGGGTAAATATAATTTTTTGTTCTTGTGGGATTTTGCAAGTCTCTTGTCAAATAGGTACCTGTTTTTAAAGGAAGTAAAATACATTTGTCTAAATACCACTTGCAGTTAACAGTTTTTTATTTTTGAATTTCTCTCATTTTAATAATAATTTTGAATATTCTTTTCTAAAATTTTGCACCCCTTACCGGCATGGTATATAATATTCAGTTTAATGGCGGATCAAGGTGCACTCCCTAGTATTAAATTTATATTTACATTATTAACATTTAAAGTGCCACACAAAGGGCATAAAATAAATTCAATTACTGGTTCTTGTTAAAAAATTATGATCGAACATGGTAAGTGGTGCTTTAATATTTTCCTCTGCCGACGTTTTTAATACTTCAAAGAAGCTCACAGAAACTAAAATTGTGTAAAAGTTTCAACTTCTTTTTAATCGCCATTTTGTTTAATGTGGGAATCAAGGCTTCCAAGATCAAGAGCTTAAAAAGTCGTCGACGAACTCCCCAAACGATCGATACTAGCTTTCAACCCCCGTCTCTTTTTAGAGCTGCTATCACCACACAACCAGACGCTCATTATCGCAGCAAAACGTCGATTGATTGACATTTCACTCCCCTCCCACCGCCAGCCCGTTCCCGGCCGACCAATTAAACGGTTCCCAGCCATCGTTAAAGCTTATGCATGGTAAACACTCCAAGGTTCAGATTTATCGAGCCAAGTTTCGGAACAATGTCAGACACATAAATCATAATATACCAATACGCTCTGTTATTCTCGGAGCCTGTCTTTCACAAAGTCTTCCAAGATTTCAGCCTCCCTTTTCTTCGGTTGGCGGTGCAGAGCGGCGGCGGCAGTTCGAACGTACGATGAAGGGGTGGGCCGGGCTGCCTTTGATGCCTTGTCATTCCCTCTCGGAAGACCCCCCGTCACCCCTGACGGCTTCCCCGCCGCACGCCGCAGCCCACATCAATAATTCAGCGGATAAAATGATATGGTTTTTGCTCTTTCCCGACCGAATTTCTCGCTTTCACTTCCGCCAGGAATTATGTGTTTATTCCCGTGAAATAAAATTACTTCCTCCTCGCACTCTTCGCGTTTTGTTCTCCCTCGAATGTATATCTGATTCGACATTTTTGATTGCCGGGGGACCTCGATCTGCTTATTCCGTGGTAAATATAATAAAAATAATACCAATCATAAAAGAAAAATTGCTCGCTACAAGCCGCCACGTTCAAAATGTTGGTTTTATCAGTAGTTTTAGAATTCACTATCATTTTTTGACAATAGTCTTAAAAATAAGTAAATTTATGATTATTGTTTTTATCGCGACCAAAGCAGGTGTGGTAGTACCGTCATAACCCGATGGGATGCGAAATTGCGAAATGAAGCTATCGCATGAGAAAAAAGGTATGTAAGTATCTGGAACTACGTACAAATCGCTAGGAAATCAAATAAAACGTAAAGTCTGTTCATAGATATAAGAAAGTGACTAACTGATACGAATTAAGGAAAGACCCATGCAAGCTGTAAGAATGAAATATGGCCCGACAGGTCCGTACTTTGCCTAGAATTTAATCATGTGGGTTTTTTTTTAGGAAAGATACTAAACAATATTTATTTATTTATGTATGTATTTATGTTTAAATCTAAAATAAAATTACAAATTATTTTTATTACCTATTTAAATTACTTAAAATTATTAACATAATATATCAGTATCACTATCGCTATTATCGCCTGTTCTAATTATTATTTGTTCTATATTATTTGCAATATGGATATACGATTGTTTTGCTTTTTCTGTATGCTTGACAGCATTTGCTCAACTTTGTGGAGGGATGTTAAAAACTTCGATTTCTATGAGGACATTGGAGTTAACACGAGGAAAAAATAGTTACGAAGAATGACAGATTTCAGATGGTGCCAAACACGTTCAATGGGATTAAAGATATAGTGGTAAGGTGGAAGCCTTAAAACTGTATGCCCTAGATTTTTTGCATAATTATCACAGACGTATTCCTTTTGTAGGTTCAAGCTTTGTAGAACCTCAATTAATTGCTTTTTGATATAATATTCGTGAAAATAAATGTCGTTATTATACATGTAGTTTTGGATTGTTGCTTTTGTGTCAGACGAGGAAGGGGTTTTAGTCAACTGCCTATTGTGATAACTTCCATTGTCCATTACAATTACGCTATTAGGAGGAATGTTTGGAACTAGTTTGTTTTTAAACCAACTTTCAAATAAATCAGCGGTGGTGTCTTCATGGTAATCCAGAGAAGAATCTTTAATATTTTTCGAAGACAGAGAAAGTCCATTTGGAATCCAACCATCTTTAGAGCCAGCATGCAAAATAGTTATTCTTTTACCTCTTTTTGATGGCGCGTTTGTTTTACACTTATCAGTTGAGTCAACCCAACCCTTTTCCGGGGTATCATAAGTGTCGAACCAGGTTTCATCCAAGTAAATAATTGGCCTTTGTTGTTCTCTATAAATCCTATTTTTTTCTAGATATTCCAGTCGCCATTTCAGAATTCTAAAAGATTCCATTAAAACTTGCCTTTTGTCAATTTTTTTAAATCTAAAACCCATGTTTTGAATACACTTCCATAAGGTAGTTCTGCCACATTTAACACCGGTTTCATCTTTTTCAAGCCTCCTATTTAAGATATCTAATGTAGGCACGCTTTGTTCCTCGTATAACTGTAAACTTTTATTATATCTTGATCACTTTCATCTACACTCGACGAAATGTCAGCATCGCAACAATTTTCCATACAGTTGATGTTGAAATTTACGTCAATGTGGCCGTTTCTTCTAAAGATGCTTGCTTGCTGGCACCACGTTCAATGAGAGTTAAATAAACATTGTTTATAACTTCCTTAGACTCAATAGAATAGTGTTTTCTACATCTGAGATTCGCACACATTTTGCATAATTCGCACATGATTCAACACACGCTGTATTACACGGAAATAAGAATGATTACTAATAAACTTAAACTAAGTACTATACCAAACCAAATAATATTAAACACAGGTAGGTATAAAATTATTTTCTATTACGGACACAATTTTACCTGAATTTAAATTCCGAAACTTTAGGTAATGTTGCATTGTATGTTAATGACCACCCTTGGATAATCCCATTCAAAAGCAATTGGTCACTTTCTTATATCTATGAACAGACCATACCCATGTATTTGAGGCTATAGCGCACAAACTTAAAACGTTGCCGGTTTTGGTTCTAATCAAATAATGTAATAAGAAGCTGCCGACAACAATACGTCAGCTATTAGAAATTTCTGCTATTCTTACGTGAGATCTAAATTAGAATATGGGTCATTGGTGTGGCGTCCAATATATCAATATCATATTGATAGCTTGGAGTTAATTCAGAGACGGTTTCTTAAATACTCAGTTAAGTTAGATAATACCTATCTCCATAGAGGATTTGACCATCAGGTACCAATAGGCAGGTTCGGTGAATCATCTCTGCACGTTAGGAGGGACATTAGTTCTTTAAAATTTCTGTATGGTACAGTGAACTCTGAGTGACTTTTAAGCAAAGTAAAATTTTATATCTCCAGAATTGAAGCAAGATTTAGGCCTACATTTCATCTCCCTACACCTAGGACAAATGTTTTATATCAGTCATCAATATTGTTTTTTGTTTATACATTCTTTCAGACATATGTGATATTACTGCGGATACTCTCCGTGAGACGATTGACTGTTTTTTGCTTCATGCGTAGAGATTATAACTGCTTAAAATTAGCTGTAAACCTGTTGAAATAAATTTGCGTATTACAAATCCTTTCCCAAAGTTTCTTATACGTAATTAATGTAAATTGACTAAATATGCTAAGATTTTGAAAAAACGTATTGTAGAAGTTTCTCAAATGTAAATATAAAAAATACCACTTGTTGTATTAATTGAAGGGGTCTTTTTCTTTGTTCCGGTCCATACCGACCACGCATGGAATGTGTCCTCAGCCATAATTTCTGGAGTTAAGGCGCATATTTTAGTATAAACAGAGTGACCAAATTTTCAATGGATTTGTGTGGGCGGGCAATAAAGGTACAGGATCGGTTAAATAAGGTAAAACTTGTGTATGCATACTGATCTGAAGCTACGAACATTACATTTTCAGAGGTGAACTTAGAAATATTCCTTGATTAAATGCTAGGAAGGAAACACTAAATCTTCCCAGCATATATTCCAAATTTTACAAAAAAAAATCCAAAGTCGTAGGGTTAAAAAGAAGTTTCTTCGGAGTTTACTTGTTTTGACTACAGGGTGGCCCAATTTGCAACAGTTGCCACCAACATTGAAATTTTAAATAGAATACCCTAATTTTTGTACTGTGTGTGTAGATTATTTAATTAACGAATTAGCATAGTATTATATTTTTTTTAGCAAAACGCAAAATTTACAAAATTCTTTTTTTTTCTTCCAAACTAATTATAAAATTTATTTAGTTTTTTTTTAATAAGAAGTCAAGAAAAACAACTCAAAATTTGAAATTTCTCAATTTTGAGTAAAAATCTCTCAAAATAATTTGAAATTAGAGAAAACTATGCGTATTACTCAATCAAATAGCCTATTAATAATATAAACATTAGTTGAATTGGAGCGAATTAGAGTAGCATTATTTAATAATCAAATAGTATATTATGCAACAAGTGTGGTAAACGGTATTTGACTCACGAGTTTATTTGACAGGAGCGGAGTGCAGCGGAGCGAATGTTTAATAAACGAGGGAGTTAAAAAGTTTACCGACCGTCTTGCATACTATACTTTTTTTACAACCGTTGGTTTTTGGGTACATTTTCGCAAAACAACAAGAATACTGACATGACCGGCAGAATTGACAAACGTCAAAATTCAAAGCGTGGGAAATATCTCCGATTGCTCCCAAATTCGTGCGGTAAAATCCCGAAAATGTCCGAAGTGGCTCGGATTCGTGGGAAACGAAACTGACGTGATAAAGTGACGCTTCCCGCAGGCTAGATCGGTGGGTAATTAGATATTTTACAGACGGGAGTAGAAAAACGAATTTAGTAATATTAAAAAAAAAAATTAAAACATCTGATTTAATTTTGGTCACTTCAGGACACCAAATACACTTTTACCTATTTAAACGATACGGGATCTTTACTGGTAGAGTTACTTATACTTGAAGATATGGGGACCCTTACTTAGCTGGCAACTAATTTTAATAATTTAAAAAATCCATATTATTTATTTATTTAAATTGGAACTTTAACCATTAGGTCTGTCGTTGAAATTCGTGGAATATTTTGCAAAGCAAAGAAAAGAAAATTTTGAGTTAATTAAGTTAAAACAAATTGAAAAATTTACAAAAAAAAAAAATTCCGCCTAAGCGACGAGTACAGAAAAAATTTCGGAAAACACGAACGCCAAAGCAACGGATCGATAGAGTTAGTTTCAGTTTTTTCTACGCGCAAGCGCAAAATGCTGCCGCGAATTTTTCGACGTGGGGGTGAGGCGTGGGCGAAATAATTTCGATAGAGAAAATGTTTGTCAGTTTGCCAATTTTCAATTACGTTAACACTTTCCGTGGGACGTGACCGGATTTTATTCGTTTAAAGCGTGTAATTAACTTAAAGAAGGCCGGATAACTCGAACCGGATGGAATGCTTGCCGGCGAAACTGATTTTCCGTAACACAATTTTAAAGTTTAAATCGAGTAACGTCGGTTTTACGAAATACGATATTTTCATAGATTTTCGAAACCCACGATTTTTTTTTTGGATTTGTAATTTCCGTGACTAAATAAAAAACGCGACTTTCTTATTAAGGACTTCTAAGTAAGACTTAAAGATTAAGAAGTTTTGATGCCACTATTTACTGAATCGGTCGTCACAGGAACTCAGAATGCACAAATCTATTCTGCGATGTGCAGAAGTTGCAGTTTTATTTAACGTCGTACAAAACGATAATTGAAAAAGAAACACTGGAAAGTTAAAAATTGCTATCATTCTATTAACTTGGTGATTGTTGTTCGTTTTATTGTTATTATAACAATATTAATTTCAAATATCTCATTTTCACAACCAATTTCTTGATTATTTCTACCTGTTTGGATTTTTTGGGAGTAAATAAATTCTTGTGATAGTTTTGGTTAGTTAGTGATAGTTTTATCAGCAAATTATAACTCTTAGAATTATATGAATAAAATATGTTAAGAGTCAACACTAAATTCCGAATATGGGAACATTTTTTAATAATGAGTTTTGACGAATTTTGATTCTGGGGATTAATAATAAAATAATTAATTAACTTACGAAGTTTTTAAACGTTTGCCTTTGCCTATCCAAACTGACATTTTTTTATAAAAAAAAAATATTTCAAAAGTTATTTTTGGAAGTATGGAAAAATTTTATTGAAAAAGGTGTTTTGTTTTTCAGTTATTTATCTTAAAAACTCGTTTAAATAGAAAATTTTAAAATGCGGCTATGGAAATCGTCTAAGTTGATGCAAAGTAAATGTTGTTTCAACATTTCAAAACCAAATAATATTTTGTCGATTTTATTACAACTCGGAGAGGTAACTGAATTTAGAAGAAATACAATAAAACATTTAATTAATAAAATATCTTCCCATGTGATGCGGACTTTAGTTGTGACACCGTATATGCAATAACGAAAATTGTTAATTTTAACATCGGTATTAATTAGAATTAAAAAATTATTCAGTATTTTGGTATTCTTTACAAACTGTTTTCGTTGTCACAAAAAATTAAAAAGAAAATTGTTCACATTTTCAGCAACATTTTTTTTATGAAATGTATTTGGCAAACACTCGTATATTTTGTTTTATTTTCTGCCCAATATTTTTTTTTTCAAAATGCTAGAAACACATAAACATTTTCAATTTCTACCCATTTTTTCGACGGTTTTAACTAGTTTATTATAAATGTACAAATATTTAAATAAAATATTGTTTGATCACCAAATAATTTCAATAAAAATTGATTGTAAAAGTAACGGGAACATCCCATTCTCCAATTTATATAAATGAGACAAAGAATTTCAGAAATCTTCTTGATTATTTCGCAAAATTTTTCTGACGTTTATATTACGCCTTTCCCATTCGAATTTCGTTCGAGTTCACGGTTTTGGTCATGTTCGTTTGTCCTTAGTAGTAATTAACTAAGCCCTTCAAATTCCATTGCGATATACCAGGTGGCTAAAACACTCGATACGGAAGGGCTGTAGACCGCCTTAACTGTAGAATAAAATGCAAGTTTATAATAGTTAAAGTAAAAAAGGGGATGCCCTTTTGGCACCAATCCTTTTTGTCTCAATAAGGAACTTCCAGAGGTTGGAATTGATTGAACTTTCGCCGTCGGCTTTTTCTGAACAAGAAAAAAAAGCGCCCCGGCCCGAGAATGTTAATTTTGGTTCACGTATGCGCCATCATCGCAGTATTTTCAATTTCACGCTATAAAAGCGGGAACGGGGATATTAATCGTTTCGCTGAAACGCCCGGCGGCGGCCTATCTCTGCCGGGGTGAATTCTAAAAATTCCCAAAACCGCACGGACAAACCACTGCGCTTTGCAGTAATTGCAACATCTAATAACGGCTTCGACCGCGGCCACGGACCGTCGGTCCCGTCGAAACGAAATTCAGATACAAAACGTATACGTAACGCAATACGGCCAATTTACGTTAATTGAAATCCACGATTGCATTTACCCGAAAACCGCTAAATCGTGCGTTCCGAACGTTTGGCGATTTGATGGACGCTTTTAAAGATGCCAGTTGCATCACGTCCATTTTAACCGCTGATACCATGACGTGTGATGGACAGACACTCAGCTGCCCGGACGATTAAAATAGTCAAACTTTTTTCACTCAGTTTTTAAGGAGATTCAGAAACCTGGAGGTCTGAACTATAATAAAATCCCCTGTGGAACGAGAGACAATCAAAACAATCTACATTTGGAAGAGAATGATATAAAAAATTATTGGGAAGAATACGAGCAACGCGAAGTCTTGGAGATAATAATCTCTGAAGTCAAACAGGCCATAAAAAATTGTAGAAACCAAAAAACAAAAAAAAAATCTCTGAACGATGAAAATAGAGTCACACTCACCAACAAACTTAATCATATACATAATGGTTAAGATCAACATTTATACTTCTACCTAAAACGAACAATCCGAAACCAATCAAACCCCTTAAAAGCCCAACTGAAAATAATCCGAAACAGATTATACAGAAAATGCGAAGAACAGTTTGGCTTCAGAGGGGGCAGAGAACCAGAGAAACCTTATTACAATAAAACTGTTTATACATGCTTTATTGACTATCAAAACGCATTGGATAGAGTCCAACATACAAAACTCGTAGATGAACTGAAGAATACTCAACTTCATGTCAATGATATAGCACTCATTAAAAAGATATACTGGACCCAAACAGATACTGTTAAAATAAACGAAACGGAAACAAAAGGAGTGCCTATCCAGCGAGGAGTTAGCCAGGCGTGCGTCCTTTTACCTGCACTCTTCAATTTATATTCACAGATAAAATTTCATCGGGCCCTTTGGGAAGGTGTAAATATAGGAGGTGAGATAGCTAATAATATACGCTTCGCGGACGATACAGCAATCATGGCTGAATCCCTGGAAGACCTGATAAACAGGGTCAATCATGATTGTCTCGAAAAACCCAGTCAGCGGATGATACAAGGAGAACCCGAAGAGCGCGTGGCACAATATAAATATCTAGGAACTTTAGACCTAGACCAAAACAACGAAATGAAGATTAGAATCGAAAATGCGAGATTTAAAACACTATTCAGCGACGAAAATCTATGCATCTAGGCCTTAAACTAAGATTAAAGCTTGTTGAGTGCTACGTGTGGACACAACTACTGTATCGAGTAAACACTTGGACTCTCAAGGCTCAGACCGTGTAGTTGTATCGCAGAACCTTAAAAATACCTGCTAGAATTACCAATGTGGAAGTGTTAAGAAGAGTAGGACAAAAAGGAAATTAATGATTACGATCAAAGAAAGAAAAACAGCTTATCTTGGCCACATCCAAACAAATAGTATGAACTACTACAAACTATCATGCAGTGGATCGAAGAAAAGGCATAGGAAGAAAGAAGAAATCCTGGCTAAGAAACATTAGAGACTGGACTCCGATGAGTGACGAGAACTGTTTCACGCTGCAAGAGACAAAGACGCATTTAGAAAAGTGGTCGTCAAACTTCGTTAGGGGATGGCCCTGGAAGAAGAACAAGATCTATAATTTCTTTAGATCTAAAAGCTAGCAAAAGCGAAAATGACCGATTAATCAGTATGCATAACATGCCACTACATACCAACAGGTTACCTTACCTTGGCTTCTACACTAGATTTTATCCGATTCTTTAGTTCGGTCCAAAATTAATTTCGGAATTCTAGGGCAATTCCTTGAGATGTAAATCATTTAAAACGCACCCTTGGTGTCTTCATCAGGCGTTCAGTTTGATAGTCGTCATTTGTGTCTCCCGGAAAGGATTTGACCCTTCTTGTAAAAGTTGTGTTTGTGATATGGTACCTTGGAATAATAAAATTCGAAAGACGACGGAGAACATCATAATTTTTCAAAGAAAATTCTGCCTGCTGTGGAACTTATAAGCACACTACTAGATTTTTGGACTATGTATTCTTGAGAGCGCTGCCTGAAACTGTTTCAGTTTCTGTCCTGTTTGTTTCGCTTTCAAAAGCGCAACAGCAAGACATAGTCAATACGCGATTTTAGCAGAAATCTAGAAAGTATGCATCTACATCTTTAAAATCATGTCAAAAAAGCCAACTTTTCTAAATTCATGAGATATCCAAAATTTCGCACTATGTGGAATACTAAAACGGTCTATCCCAGTAGCTTGAATACATCGGACTGAAAAAGCATAAAACTAAACTAAAATCTAAAAGAGAATGACAGTAATATCTGCTTGGACGGTTTACATGATGTTACTTGGAAACTCAATGACACAAATAGAGAAGTCTTAAAAATAAAGCCCTTGTGGACGGACCACCAAGTTGGTAGAGTTAGTTATGAGGTTAGATTGTCGTAACACTAACTTAACTAACTAACGGAAACGAACTAGGAAGAATGGTTACTAAATGCAATATGGAGGAGAAGAAAAAGTGAAGATTGACTGAGGCCCGGTTGTACAATCTGTATAAACGGTGGGTAAGTTTATCTCGAACTGCGAAAAAAGAATGTATAGAGATGTTAATAAATAGCAGAAACCCATTCAGAGGCGGCGGGTTTAATAATCATCAGATACTAAGGCGATCGCTGGGAAAAAGCCCCCTTAAGTTTCGTCGTCGTCATCGCGTTCGTCTATTTGTAGACCCGTTTAATCTCGACAACATGGCGCTTGTATAATAAATCGTTACATTGCTTTTCCATCCCCCGTCATCGTCTCGTTAATGCGTCCTGTAACGCCGGCGGCGCGGATATCCTCCGGTCCTTTTTATTTGCCTCATTGTTTCCAATATCCTCTCACAATTGACACTCGGAGTGACATCCAGAAAATGACGTTGAGCCGGTTTAAAGTGGGACGCTCTTTTGACTCCTTTATGTAAAATTATGCAGATTCGGTTCGTTGCACAGTGTAACGAACGATTAAGCTTTCTTATCGGCTTTTGTCGATCGAGAATTATGGATATCCAGGCTAGAAGAATGGATACCGTCGTCTCCATTCGTGTATAATAGGAACGGATTGCCCGTAGGATTCCTATAATATTGTCGAACTTCACTAACAGGCCATTTCGAGTGTAGCTGAGCTTGAAGTTGTTAAGCAAGGACGCCAACTTTTTCTATCTTTCACGTTTAAACGGACTGTGTATTAGAATCCCTTCCTACAGTAACAGTATCCCGAGATATTTTATATGCAGAATATAACACTTTAGTATATGAAAAAACAAAATATCCAATTAATAAAATCGGAATAATAATAGTTTGATATGCTATGCTATATAACGCTATGCTAAAACTACATCTTGAAAAAAAGTCTTCTGCTCTTAGTAATAATCTACAAAATGTTTAACTCCTTCGAATTCTTCAAAGAAACTTCCACAGGCTACTGTAATACCTTTTACAAAACTTCTGGATTCCTCCTGCGTCGGTTAATGCTGAGTTGAACTGATGACGTTTCGCCAATCATCCTGTTGGCTTATTCAGAGCTTGACTGAAACTGTCAGTCAAATAGTTTCAGTCAAGCTCTGAATAAGCCAACAGGATGATTGGCGAAACGTCAACAAGTTCGACTCAGCCAAAACCGACGTGGGAGGAATCCAGAAGATTTGTAAAAAGTCCTTCGAATTCATTGATTCATCAATTCATCAATTTTATGGGTCCTCTTCATTTCGTTCTGGAACATCGTCATGTAGTTGCGAGGACGAGTTGAATACCTTCGGAAAAGAAATGAGTGTTATAGGAACAAAATGAAGTCAAAGCTCACACACAGGTGCTTGGAGAGAAAGAGTGGAGGCTCACTCGAAAGAACCGGCTTAAAATGAAGTTCCCATTACACAGTTTTTAATTGAAATGGATCTCTAAAATTGCTTACGCTTCCTCGTAGACTCAACTTACAAGTTAATCCAGATTGGGCAACAATAATTTTTCTCCTTCCCAACGAATTAAAATTATTTTGTCATTGGAAAAATCGTTATTTTATTAAATTTTGTTGTTTGGCTTCGACTTTCTAATACACGAACAATGGCGAGTTAAGTTTACGTTAGTGCTGTCTGGTAGGTTTGTATCGATTTGAGAATAGAAACGTCATAAATTATACACAATTGGTTTGAACATCCCAGCTCTGGAATCCGGAACGATCCCTTAAAGGCCAAAGCCTCAGTATTGAGCGCAGTCGGCGGCTTTATCGGAGAACTTCGCTGATTGTTATATTTGCACAATTAAGGCAACTGTTTTGTCTAATGTGGGTTATAACAAGATTGCAACGTCGGCTCGTCGCAATTGAACGATAATGCCTAACCTATATGTATCATAGAGATGAGCATTAAGTTAACAATAATTACTGCTCTCCGTTGCTGGTCTCTTTGATGCACAGTTATGGCGGGATATTAGCTCGGTAGTGTCACTGCAAGGATTATAGAGACAAGGGTCCGGGTTATAATAACCTGCTCGGGGTACTTTGGATATAACTTCCCGCTGAAATTGGCCTTTAATATAAAGGATATACGCTGGATACTTTGTTGGTTACTGCGGGATATACATTTTATCTCAAACGTCTCGGTATTTATGTTCCCTTGGTTTGTTGCAGCAAGTCGGAAAGCATAACACTGTTTAATCTTTACCTAAATGAAAAAAAACAAAAACCATGTATCAACTCTAATAATTATACAGTTTTACATAGAATCCTTATTACCTATACAATGTCATTGCGTATAAAAAAATGTGAACAACATAAAATTTTGTTCTGTGTTCGTACGTGATTGGTTTAACGAAAATTAGTACTACGTATATTTAGATCTGAAAAGAGAACACTGAAAGAGACACTACGAAAGATGGAAACTCTGGTGGAAGATGCATATAATATTGAGTTAGGAACCGCAACTGGAGTACCACTAAATACTCCTTTTAGGACAATCGTTTCGCTAACCAAGAGCATCATCAATTTTGAGGTATCATCAACACACATATTTATAAAATTAATAAGTATTATTTCTAATTACTTTAACATATGCATTCTAAAATTGATATACAGAGTCGTTTAGAATTATATGTTATTTGTGGAAACTAGCTCTTATGACTGAAAATGACAACGCATAATTAAAAAAAATGAATGAATATATGACACTAATTGACACAACTTTCGTGCTGAGTTTTTTTTTGTATTTTTTAATTAGTGAAAGTTTAAAAAGCGTTTAAATAAACCCTGGAAAATGAAGATATTTTTGAAAAAAATCAAGATTATCATTATCGAAAACTATCCAAATTTGTTTTTTTATACTTTATATATAGTGTTATTATTTTCGATATATAAAACTTTTAGTTGGCATTACTGTTTAAGATGGCGACCGATTTAACAGCTGTCACGTGATTTATTCTCAGTTTGGTTTGGCAATTCATCCTGAATTGACTCACGCCTGAACAACGCTTGCAAATAGTGCAATTTTATTTCTAAAATAATGATTCTATGAGGAATACGTATCGCGCGCTACGTCCATTTTATCGTCGACAAAATCGTCCATCAGAGCAGTTAATTCGATTAACCATGGAACGTTTTCGCACCACGCTTACTCTTATTGACAACTCGCATCCCCAGAGACGTCGTACGGTGCGTACAGAAGAAGCTATTGCTGCTGTAGAACGTAGCATCGATGAAGACCCGAATGAGTCCATCCGCCATTGAGCACATTAATTGGATCTGTGTCCATCCACTTTATGGGAGATTTTGCGGAAGGATGTTGGTTTACGTGCTTACAAAATCCAACAAGAATTGAAGCCAAACGATCACCAGGTAAGGCGTAGATTCGTCGAATGGGCTCAAAACGAGATTGCCGTTATTCCCGATTTTCATAAGCGAATTTTGTTGCGCACTTGTGGTTGAATGGCTACGTCAACAAACAAAACTGCCGCATTTGGAGCGAAGCTAATCCTCAAGTGTATGTCGAAACACCGTCACAGAACGTTACAGTCAATGGTGATCGGTATAGAGCTATGATTACTAACTCTTTCATTCCTGAATTGAATAACCATGATGTCCAGGAGATGTGGTTTCAACAAGACGGCGCAACATGTCACACAGCTCGTGCCCCAATCGATTTATTGAAAGACACGTTTGGTGACCGTCCAATTTCACGTATTGGACCTGTGAATTGGCCTCCAAGATCTTGTGATTTAAAACCGCTAGACTACTTTCTGTGGGGCTATGTAAAGTCATTGGTCTATGCGGATAAGCCACCAACGCTTGATCATTTGGAAGACAACATTCGACGTGTTATTGCCGATATACGGCCACAAATGTTGGAAAAAGTCCTCGAAAATTGAACGTCCAGATTGGACTACATCCGCGCCAGCCGTGGCGGTCATATGCCAGAAATCATATTTAAAATGTAATGCCACAAGATTATCTTTCGGATAAATAAAATTCATGTCAATCGAATAATCCATCCTTGTTTAATTGCAACTTAAAGTTCTATACATCGAAAAAAAACACCCCCTAGTTACAATTTGCAAACGTTAGTTTAAAAATATTCCATTCGTCCAGAAAAAAAAAATTGAAACGGTCGACACGGTAAAATTACCGATGGCCAACAAAATCAAATATAAAATGGAAATTACGAAAATCGCGACGGACTAAATAAAAACCCACGGCACGTTAATAACCGGGAAACAAAAAAAAAAATTGGAACGCAACGTTTCATGCAGGACCATTATTATTTGCCTACAAAGTTATCAATAAAACATACAGCGGCAGATTTCGGGTAAAAAAAAATAGCCCCGATTTGTCACATTGTCACGGTTGTTCATGCGCGTTTAGAGAGTGCAATTGTCATCTATGCAACCGTATTTAATTTTCAACGCGCCCGCCCGCCACCGACCGGGGTTTAATAAAATTATGATCCCTTGGACAATCTAATTCCGAACGAAAGGCAATTTGCTTTATCTTTTTCAACCTTTCCCCAGCTAACTCGCTTAAAAGTTTGCATTTCGTTAAAAGAACTTTCCTACGTTCGGAAGGTGGGGGGGGGGGGCAGCGACGGATCGGCGTGGGAGGTTAGGGGGGTGTGATTACCGGCAGAAAAAGAACTTCGCCGATTAAGTTTTCGAGTAAATCGCCTCAGTCGGTTTCGTGTATTTGTTTTATTGCCGTGGCCGAAGAGCCGCTTTCATTAAAATGGAATATAAGAAAATTTATTGTTCCGACATTTATACCGAATAATGTGTATATATTGTTATCTCGCAAAACCAGTGGACTTGAATGGGCCCGCGTGATAGAAAGGCAAATTTTTGTTTATTCTTGTCTTGTATGGGGGGTTCTTAAACACATTTCTTCAACGTTCAAAACCTGAAGCTCATCTGAAACTCAAGATGTGTGGCAAATTCGAACTCATAGTTTATTGCTTTTAAGTCTTTTGCAAAGCTGCAATAAAAGACCCAACAAAAGTACAGGTATTTCCTTATCTATTATCTATCACTATAAAAACTATACAATTATTTATTAAGCAACAGCTCAACAGAGCAAGGTAGTATTGTCTTTGTGTCAATTTTGCCGTAATTTATTTTAAATTCATTTTTGGGAACTATATATAACAGATATATACATATTTGAAAGAAAACGTCTCAACAACGCAAATTTCCAATATTTGAAAAATTCCATTATTGAACTGGTTAACATGAACTCGAACAGTTAACGAATTAAATGAATAGACTTTATAAGGAAACGTTTGTACTCCTTTTTTCATTATGGCAAACTTCTTTTACAGATCTGAATAGCTGAAAACCAAGTTTTGGTTACGGAAATCGGTGCTTTTTGATAGCAAGACAATACCAGAAGGGTGATATATACTTTACAAGATTACCAGCAATTTTAGGAACAGGCATAACTTATTTTTATATATACAATATCCTATATTTTGTGTTATGATCCTTATCTTTTCAGTGATGTCTGTTTAAAAAAATAAGGAGTTAACGATATCTATTCAAAGCTAAACTTAAACTTTTTGCATTTTTTATAGAATGAATTGAATTTTCGTTACCTCATAACCAACGACAGTTCTCCAAACGATATACCGTTTTTAAGACATAATCCAGTATTTAATTTTGGTCAATTGTTATGACAGTGTAACCGCAAGCCTACCTCGCTTGGGTTTCTCTTTGAAACCCTCAATAAATACATTCGTAATTCCACAATGACGTTCTAGAACCGAAGTTCGATACATGCTGAAAGCTGACGGATTTGTGTAGAGATTCATCGGTGAGATTCCTCGTTTATTATTAGTCCATGCAGTGAAAAATCCATTGTTACTTTTTTTTTATCATAAATATAAATTAAGGATTAAATTTAGCTATAAAACAATGTTAAAATATTTATAAAAAAAATATTCTACGTCAAATTAATCACTATCGTAAGTGGACTATCCCCCCACATTAATAATTAATTCTGGAACTAGTCGACTTCTGCAAACAGTTTCTTCTTTGATGATACATTTTTTCCAACTAGAGGCAGAGATTTTTTCTATTTTACTTCTAATTAAATATATTGCCCCAGAACTAAATTTCGGCGAGGTGTTGTTGCTTCTTATACTGGGTTTCATCTATCCCCATTTCAGGTATATCGGATTACAATTGGATATTACAAGAAGGACAACTTTGAATCGCCGCTCCGTGGCCAACTTGTCCACAATATACTTCTTAAGAACTTCCTTTCTTGACGGTATCGTGGCTATCAAACGAGGTCTCATCTAAATATATGATGGGGACGTTTTGAGCACGAATTTCTTGGAATTCTCTTAAATATTTCGTCCTCCACTCCGAAATTGTTCTTCAAAACTTGTCTCTTATTGCTGGCTTTGTAGTAAAAACCAATTCTTCGTATGAACGCACGCAAAGTCTCTTCTCAACAGTTTGATGAAAAGATTTATAAAAAGCACACTAATATGAATTCATATAACAGTTCAATCAAAGAAAATTTCCCTACTCTTAAAATCCAACAGTCCGCACGGCACAGTTCCTGTCGGCTAACATCATAAATGCGGCCCTGGCTTGTGTTACACGTGTTGAAAAGAATGGTCCTTTCTGCTTTACAGCAGGCGGGTCATAAAAGGTTGAAAAAAATGGTATATCGTTAGGGGAACTTTACTGATAAAGTCGCAGTTCAGGCAATTGGTCCTAACAGCCTCCGTACCTTGGTTAAAGTGTCGTTGAGGAACTCCAGCCTAGGTTGCTTTCTTTTCTAAGACAAGCGAGCAGCCGATTTATATGAATTTCCCGATATGGTGCTATTGCGGTCCTAATTGAATGGCTTGATTGTAATTAGTGCGACGACACGACGTCAGCGTGCGTAAGTGGCCAATCATTCATTCGTACGCCACCGACAGGTTCGGCAAATTTCCCTCGACGCTCGTATTTGGCATCCCCTAGGCGCATTGAAAACCCGGACATGTCCGAAGATCCGGACGTCTGCCGCGACCCTAATTTTATTTTAAGTTTTCGGGGGTATCAATAAAAGTCGTAATGGATGTCAAACGTCACCGTCGAATACGAAAATTACAATTTTATGCACTTGCAAATGGAAAGCAGAACCTTTCTCTTTTAAGCACTGCGGACATTGCTTAAGAGGTCGAATTAAACAATGATGGTCACTGTTTGTAATAGGAAATGGTCACTAAAAAGCCAAATAATACAAAAAGATTATATTGAAGATAAAGGTATTAAGTAAGGTATTACAATGTACAATCTTGTCGCAATAAACAAAACATTAATAAGAAAATGTATAATATTTTATAAATATTCATTCCTTAGAAACAGAGCTAAAACCTTTGCACCGCACCGTAACGCGTACAATGTTGGTTCAGAAACGATCGCTTTTACGTATGGTCCAATAAATTCCTGATCTGTTCATTTCATAATCCAAACGAATGCTATGAATCTCCGAATTCCTTTCAAAAGGATCGTATAATTATGACTGCTCGTGAAGCCGGTTTAATCAAATAGCTGATGTGGGGAGCAAAAATTTTCCAATACATAAATAAATATGTGAATGAAAGGGCTTAAATGTTAAAAATAATGTTTTCTACTCCCGTCTGTATAATGCCTAATTACACACCGATCTAACGTGTGGGAAGCGCCACTTTACCACTTCAGTTTCGTCTCCCACGGATCTGAGCCACTTCGGACATTTCCGGGATTTTACCGCACGAGTTTCGGAGTAATCGGATGTTTTCGGAGGTATTTCCCACGCCTTGAATTATGACGTTTGCCAATTCTTACGGTCTAAACTAACCTAACGGTCGTAGAAAAAGTATAGTATACAATGCAATAATTAAATTAAATTAAGTTAATTAAATAAATTTTTGACCCGCTATCAGTTGTCATTAAGTACGAGCGATGAAACTAAGGTGGGAGCCCATTAAAATATTTATTGGAAAAGTAAAATGTCCTGATGCGGCGGCCGATGCCAAGTCTGGCAACATGGGGATAACGGACGATTTCGAAAAAAAAGTAAAAACGGGGTTTTATCGGAGGATATAAAACCCAGTCCACTCCAACAACGTGTATCTCCAAAAAAAGAATGACGCTCATTAGGGATTAGCCCGAACAAATTTGAGCTTAATTTGTTAAAAGCGCTATTTATATCTTCCAAACGGGCAGCTTCGCCCGTGCATAAATCTTTTTTATGGAAGTAATTGCTCTTTGGAGACACATTCAATCGATGCTCGTTTGCGGAGCCGGTCGGGCTCAAACAGGTGCACGGATCATCTCTTTGTATTGCGAACTGTCGAATTGGGATCGTTTAGATGTGTTTTAAAGCAGAATGTGAAAAAGTTGATGTCGTCCTCGCGCGCTTCATCATTCTTGAATGTTTGCGGAATAATAGTATATTATGCAACAAGTGCAGTAAACAGCATTTGATTCACGAGTTTATTTGACAAGAGCGGAGCGAGTGTTAAATAAGTTTATCGAATGTGTTGCATACTATACTTTTTCTACGACCGTTAGTTTTTGGGTAGATTCTCACAAAACAATACGAATACATTCACTGACATGACCATCAGAATTGACCCGTGCGGTAAAGTCCCTGCAATGTCCGAAGTGGCTCGGATCCGTGGGAAACGAAACTGACGCTGTAAAGTGACGCTTCCCGCACGCTAGATCAGTGTGTAATTAGACATTTTACAGACGGGAGCAGAAGAATACAATTTTAAAACGTTATGTTGTTTATTTAACTTTTACACATGATCATTAAGTAGTTTATTTAAAGAAAAGGACTGTAATTGGAAGAAAAATCATCCAAGGATAGAGCTTTTAAGAGGATTAAATTTTTAAGATCGTACAAGGAGGTCCTAACCTTCAATTTTGTTTTGTTTGTACCGATGAGACATGGATATTTAAAAATCGTACAATTGGTCTTGGCGAGATATTAATAAAAAAACTTTAAAAACCACTAAACTTAAAATATAAATGTCACTTTGCTTACCGACTAGTCTACTGGATTTTAATTGTAGCTAATAGCACGTAGTATTTAAATTGCATAACATTTTTCAGTGTATTAGCTTTAGAGTACGTTTCTGCAAAACAACACGGATAGATTCACTGAATTGACAAACCTCAAAATACAAACCGTGCGGTAAAATCTCCGAAAACATCCGATTGTTCCCAAACCCGTGCTGTAAAATCTCGGAAATATCCGAAGTGGATCGGATCCGTGGGAAACTAAACTCACGTGGTAAAGTGACGCTTCCCGCATGCTAGATTGATGTAATTATGCATTTAACAGACGGGAGTAGAAAAAAAAATCAATTTTGCTATAAACAATTTCTGTACTTTTAAGCATCACTCGCTGTTTTCAGCATAGGGGAGAGAGTAGCGAAAAGTGAAAATGAAGACGGTCAAGAGTTATGCCGTGCAATTATGGCGAAAAATCGCCTTCTAAGGCAAATGCTCTTTTCTCATCCGGTTCAGAATAAGGAACGCCGCATCCCACCAACAATACTATTATTCAATTTTATTTTCTGTTCACGATTCCTCCCCTTCTATTCGAGACACGATAAGAAATATTTGAAGCAGCTTTTTACGATTCTCAATTATTTTAGATTGCGTTTATTACGAGCACGGAACTTGTGAAGCAGCTGTTAAACTTTTATTGCGCGAGTAACTCGAACCGAAAGAGACGAATATCGCCATTTTATTAACGAAATTCATAGTAATATGCGACTCCATAATGGCACCTGTAAAAGGCAGCAGCAGCCTCTATAGTAATTCAAAAGGAAGCAATTGGTAAAAGTTTGTTGGTTGGAAGTTGGTTGTACTACAGCACACGAGTTCAATCAAACCTATATACTCAGGAAAAATGTTTCATTAATTTAGAATGGAATCAATATTTTGGTTTGATCTTTTGTTATAGTCGCAAAATGTTGTCGTGAGTTTAAGTATCACCTGTGTCCTTTTTTACCTTTAGTTTTCACAATTTTCCTTGTGAAATATTGTTTGTACATTTTTGCTCTTCTCGAAAACTATATTACTTTTTGTTTCTATCCTTTTTTCTTTTTGTTTTTTATTATTAAACGTGGTCACTTTAGTCACACAATATTTGCCGCCAGCACAGGAAGACAGTAACAATTAACAAGAAGTAACTTTTCAAAATAATCTAGGTTGAATTAATGAAATTCTCTAGCGGAGCGTCTGCGCTATTCACATTCCAAAAACCGAAACAACTCAAAAAAAATTCACTTTCAGTGACTAATTCAAAATAAATAACAAACATTGCAAAAACGTCAGTGGCGTATATTTCTGAAATGCTATTCGTTCTAGTTAAAGGAAAATTGGTCATTTATAAATGACGTTACCAAATTTCAACAAAATCCTTAGCATATCGTAAATTATGTGATAGAATATGCTGATAACTACAAGAAATGCTAGCTTCAACATTCCCAGTATCTGCGACGCGATGTTTGCATAAGAACGTTATAAATATGTGTGCGATGTACTTTGTAGTTCAAATCTCCTTGTTCCAGTCTTAATAAAAAGCTCGTAGCTCTGTTTGTAAAACAATAAAATAGGCGTTTTTTATAGTGTAATAAATAACATAATGAGGTCTCATGAAATGCAAAGTTTTGTAAAACAATTTCTCATTTGGCAGATTCAACATGACTAATGTAAGAATTGCCGATTGAGTTAAGTAAGTTGTCTACTACATTTCTGGCCGTTTGCAAAAATTTTGTACTTTGTTTTATAAAGTTATGTGTGGTGGTGGATCTTTTACCCTCTACCCACTGACGAAGCGATTGCGGTGAATAAATTCTACCCTATGCCAATATATTGAAACTTGAATCAAGTTCGTTTACTCTTTTTGTCTTCGGGTTTCTTAATTATACATTAAATATCGAATCGATGCACTCGATTCCGTACGTTGGGAATATTTTTCAATTATTGTCGCTATTATCCGATACGTTTGTGTTCAGTGACAAAGGCAAAGCGTTTCAAAGGTCCGAACTGTGCATTACCTGCACAAACGACCCAGGCCTAATCGTTAGAGCCCCGGCCTTATAGAGACGCAAAAAGGAAATCGGACAATTTCCCTTCAGAAGACCATTTTCAAAATAAAGCCCTCTATCATTACGACAAAGGTAAATTTCAAATAGACGATCGCAATAATAACTTCTGTTCTTCTACCGTCTCTTCGACGTCGTCGGAGAGACATTGTAATTTGGAAAAATACTTCGGATAATTCCCCTTTGGATTTGTCTTTTACAATCCGTTCGATATTGCAAGAGTATTTTGCGTTGCAGAGCGACGTTGTTGGAGTCTGAAGGCTAAGTATTTGAGTACTGAACATCCAACTAAAAGTAAAAAATAATATATCCGATTGCTGAAAATTAGGTCCTCTTACGTAACATATTCTAATTATGGTTTTAAAGAAAAAACAACGTTAAAATTGAATACTGAGAATGTAGTTAACTAATACATTGGCTAGAAATGAGCATAAAACAAAGCCTCCATTACCCCCAGTATCTAAGCCACAGCTCCTGTATTATATCCAGCAAAAATAGAAAAGCAGTGAACCAAATACGTAACTGATTGCATACCATGTACCATATTTTCACTGGTGTATAGACTCCAAATAATAACACAGATTTTGTATAATTTTGGTAGGCTGATTTCAAAAATTCTATGTATTTATTTATATCACGTAAGGTTTTTTGCAAATATCAATGAAAAAAAAAACAATAATTCTAGAATAATTTATTTTTTTATTCAGTAAAAAAGTGGAATCCTAATTAAAAAAACAAAAAAAACTATATTTTTTTGAGTGAAATCTTCGCCTTTTTGCCAGAAAACTGAGTTGTTGACATCTCCCGTTTTAACATCCAGCAGTAGTCCGCTACCATCGTTATGCTTCATCTGCATTGCTATCGCCGTTCAATTTCCTTGATGTGTTGGTGAAACCTCTATCCCTGTTCTTTGTTAACTGCTTCAGGAAAACAGTTCAAGTGTGAAAACAAGACATGCACTTTCAAGCTCTTATCACAAGCTAGACGATGAAAGTGTAACAAGAAACATCAATTATTTCTTTAACTGCAACCCAGGCGTTTTTCTCGACATTGGTCATTGTGTTTCGAAAATCCTTCTTTTGTCTTGGCATCAGATATGGCTGGAAATTTCTCGTAAAAATATTTGAAATATTTTTGTCTAGGGCTTTAAAAAACTGCTTCATCAAGCCAAGTTTGATATGAAGAGAAGGCAGTAACACTTTTTTTGGGGTTAACTAAGCTATCTCTTAATACATTTTTGAGACCATGTGCTTGTTCTATTTCTATTTGACTCTAATGTCTATCTCATCCCTATCTATCCCTGTTGCCCTAGGATCATACATAAGGTCCATACATGAGGTACATCTGGTCCATTAGAAACTGGTCGAATAGCAGAGTCAAGATTGGGATAAAACAATTTTTTTCTTATTTTTTCTGTTGAATCCTTGAACATTACACGAACAAAAATAATAATCGTCACTATGATTAAACATTTCTTCCTAACTTTTTGCCAGTTTCTTAATGCTTCAACGCAAACGGAATAAACAGTATGAGGAGCCCAGAACTTGTCTTGGTCGAGAATTTTTACACCAAAAAACGCGTGGTATACATTTTTCACAAAAGAAGTTATAGTTCGCCTTTGATTTACTACGGCATAATTACCACAAATACAACAGATTTTGACGAACCATTCTGTCAGCCTGACTTCTTTTTAATTAAAGTTGTATCGGCAACCGATCCCACGATCATATCAAATCCCAAAAATCCGTTCGGGCATCATCCAATTAACTTTTCGAATGCATAAAATGGCGAATATCTCTCAAACGACCCCAGCCCCGGGCCGCGAATCCGTACGGGAACATGTTTCGAAGTGAACTTATTGCAAAAACAAATAACGGTTCTTCTACGGCTGCCGGAGTGCTCCGCGTTTATTTACTGAAGTTTATTTATTCCGTAACAATAACGCTCTCGACTGTTTCTTTCTGGATGTGAATAATATCTCAAACAAACTCCTGCCTCGCAGCAATCCCCGTTAAGTGGATAGAGAAATTACCCTTACCGGCTGTACGTGAGCAACAAAATGCGCTATCGGGCAGGGAGTTTCACGTACTTGAAGATTACGTTATGTATTATGTCCAGAATCTGAACAAGGTCTGGTTCTGGACGAAAGTCGGTCCGCGTATACACGATTGTCGGGATTAACATTAACGGAACACGTGACCTGTATTATGTCCGCATTGTGAAATGGTCCACTGCTTTGGAAATGCCGACGAATTGCCATTTGGACTTAATGCTTGTTTGAGTAAATATGAGAAAACGTTTGTTGTTCTTTAATGTTACTGACCACGATAAACCATGCGACTAATGGGAAAAAACTTGTGAAATCAAAGTTCCCAAGATAATAGTTTTCAGAAATCTCTGATTTTTTGTTTAGTTTCAGTTATATTTGATTAGTTCATGATTGTGTTAACTCGACGAAGTTGCTCGCCAGTGACCTTGGTTCCCGAAGGGTGCCTTCGGAGGCATGTAAATGTAAATGATTAAAAATTAATATTCTCAAATTTTTTTGGTTAGTGTTGATTAGTTTAGTTAATTAGCTGGTTAGTGTCCGTGGTAACTGACGATAGTGTTAAATTACTTTTTTGTTAAGAAATTAGGAAACTAAGGAGAACAAACTCTTGAATAAAGGTTTTTTCAAAAACGAATATGACACACCCTTAGTTGTAACAACCTCCCAGAAGCATGTAGCACCAATTGCTTCTGGTACTATGCAAGTTGACCAAAGATGCAGCTCTACCAAATTTCGCAGTAACTGCACTTGTTGTAACGAGTATAACATGATAAAAAATAAAGTTCTTATTCATATAAAAATGTAGTAGGTAAGTGTTAAAAAAGCTGAGAAAAGTTGAATAGATTGCAGAATTGCAGAAGTACCTAATAGCCAGTGAATCGAAATTTAACATAATGACTAAATGTTCATCTATTACATATAATTCCTATACAATTTTTAGTTATTCTCAATCTTAGCGGAATATCTCAGGTATCTGATGATTTTAGTATTTATGCACAATTCTTAATGTATTAAGTTATTATGCAAAATCAACAACAGCTTTAATAATTCCGCATAATTTTTAAAATGCTCGGTCATTACAGTTTTCAGACATTAGCGGTAACAAACTAACGAATTTTGTTTTTCCACATTCTCCTGTAATTAGTGTATTCTCTTTGGCAATAAAATCCAATATTATTATTATTATTATTCTCAAGATATATTTTTTTAATCATTCAGAATATTTTAACATATTAAGTGTTAAAAGGCATGAAGGAATTCTGAAAAAGAGTGTCATCAGGAAAAAACAATATATCAGTAAAATTAAAAATCTCAAGAAAATGGAGATTACAAATCTCTGATTTGTTTTAGGTAAAATAGAAAATTAAATTTAAAAAAATCTTGGAAACAAAAGAAAATTTTTCTTGCAAATTACGTAAATTGTATTCCATTTATCATCTATATCATCTGTATCTGTTCTAAGATTTCTACACATAATCAAAATTTCTATCTGTGGCGAAATCTTTAAGGAATGATCATTTTAATTAATGAAAATAAAAAGGCGGTGATTGGAAGAATCACCTTTAAATATTTTTCGTTCTTTCAAAAATGTATATAACTTTTTTCAATGTTCTTTGGCTAATTTTTATATATTAATTTTTACTCCGTCCAGTAAATTGACTCTTTAAAACTGTAAATTTCATTACACAATTTGTTGCGAGTGTTTTCATAACTTCGTTCATGCGTGCGGGAGCGATTGGATGTTTTCGGTAGCTTTAAAAAAATGATTGGTACTTAATATTTGTCAGTTTTAATGGTCACGTCATACGTCACTCAGTGAAAGTATCCGTGCTGTTTTGCCAAATTTCATAGAAAAAGTATATTATGCAACACGCTTATAAACTTGATCACACTCTCGGTTATAAAACGTTTATAATGTGTTGGTTATAAAACTTGCTGCATAAATATATTTCTAACAGTGAAGCTTACTTAAAAACGCCGATACTGATAATAATGATAATGATAAAAATATTAATTTTGTAGATGAATTGAATATTTTTGAAATACTATTTTGTTTTCAGTACGTGCGCCAGGCTTACTGACATTTAAATAAAAGAAATCATTTCGAAGAGTATTGAGTTTTTATCCACAATCTCTAGTTGAATTGCTCCAAGTTATTAAGTTATTTATTGAATTAGACTACCTTCTACTAATTTTTAAAAGTGAAGTAAATTATTGAAAATTGTTTCGAAATTCTTGACGTTTTGCCAATCATCATTCTACTCTGTATCTGCTGATATAGTGTTTGAGGGAGGCGGAGCTGAAGGAAAGACATAAACATTGTCTCGGATGACTCATTAGTGAAATACCTGAATCGCAGTTAAGATTGTTTGGTTGTTTAGAGATTTCTGATAGAAGAATTGTTTACATGCAAGAATTTTAGTTTTGACGAATAAAATTTTATATCCGATTTCGTGATTGTGTGCACCAACTGCTGATGAGTTTTTTTCCTTGATCTTAAAGCTTTTTAATGTTCTTTTAGCCTAGTTGATATTTTTCGTCCTGTCTCTCTAATCTATCCTTCGCCGCATGGTGTTTTAGACAAAATTTTGTCTTTAATGGATCGAAGATATTGAAAGATTTTTGAACAAGTGGTAAATGTGCTTTTAACATTTTGAATTTTAAGAACTTTTGAATGTTCTCAACGTAGGGAAGGAAGTATATTAATAATTAATATCTCTAATATGAAAATTATCTCAGATAAGAGCATATGTTAGATGTTTTAATTCTAGGTCTGGGTTGACTTAGTTTTACAGCTTTTTAAACGAGAGAGTTGATACCTGATGACCTATGGGCCAAATATGGCCAATGACACAAAATTCGAATAAGTAGTTTCTATAAAAGTTACCTTTATTTTCGGCAAGGATTCAAAAAATATCAAAATGTATAGGGTGTTTCGTTCGAAATTTTAAAACTAATGTCGGTTCAGCACTTGTCGCACACCTCTTATATATAAAAAAGAATATATATATATATATATATATATATATATATATATATATATATATATATATATATATATATATATATATATATATATATATATATATATATATATATATATAAATTAAAATTTAATTTAAATCATTAAACTTTTGTATAATTTTTTTTTATTATCAGTAGTTCCTGAGAAAAGGTACTAATAAAGTGCCCACTCTGTATAATTGAGGTTCTACGTGGCATGCTATGGAGAAAACTTCATAAACTTCACTTCGAGTTTGAGAAAAAAAAGTTTTTACCCCCCTTCGTCAAGACAGACGAAAACACCAAAAGATGATTTCTCGTTTTCGTATGATTTATGTGTTTATACTGATATCTAAATGCGAATGCTTGTCCGGAAAGCGGGTGTAACAAGTATCCACATGACCCAGGTCCCAAGCGCGCCATATTTTATCTCCACCCGGACGAATCCGCAAAGCGGAAAAACAGTTTAAAGAATAAACATACCGTTAATGGGGCAGGACAAAGGGAGAAATTAAACGGCGCACGGAATTTTAATAAGATCGGGCCGATCGGCGACCGCGGAGAAATTTTCTACGTACAAAAGCGTCGCCATTTCCGGGACCATCTACGCGTTTTTAAACTTAGTTAAATTTAATTCGGTCGTTAAAATTAATTAAAATTTTAATAACCACGTTGAATATAACGGCAGACAAAGTATTTAATAAAACGAATAAAAGTTGCTCTCGTGCCATAATTAAAACTGCGAACCCGGGGTTATTAATTTAATTGTTACATTAAGATTAGATCCGAATTTACGACGGGCGTTGCCTGTGGCATATTTACGGTATATGCACGGAATGCTGAAAATTCTATTCTCAACTCGAAGAATCCGAAATCTCCAGAACATATAATGAATATGTCAAAATGGGGATAATAGAGAACAACAAGAAATCTGCCACAGTTAAATGCACTGTGTTACGAAATTGGACGTCAATATTTTAATCATTTATTCTCCGCCAAAAAATTAAAAAAAATCTTGTTAACTAGGGTCTACTAGTTTTTAAGATATATGTGAAACTCTTTAAAGACCCGACCCGGAGTGCAGGTGGTGCATGGAAGGGGAGGAGACCCAATATCATCTGCTCACCGACTGACCTAACTGACATGGGCAAGATTTGGAGTCTTCGGAACGGCCCTGATCGATCCGGACTCAGTGCTGACATTCTATAGAAGGGGCGGCATTCTGGACGCCCTCTAGAGCGGTCTGGGGGCACAACGAGCCCATCTGGCGGCCTAAGTGCTTGGACGCCCGCATACCAATACCAATAAGACAAAGATCCCCACTACTCTTTCTATTGTAAAATTTGTCGCAATTTTCTATCACAGTGTTGCCCTTCCAGATTGGATTGGATTGGATTGATTGATATTTTAAAGAGAGCTACACGAAAAAACAATTTCTGGAATTATTAAAAATAAAACGTTTTAATAAACACTACAAAATCGATTCGATAGCACAAAAAAAGGGACATGAAATCTTGAGATTACCAACGTATCATTGTATATTTAACCCGATTGAGATGATTTGGTCTGAGTTGAAAGTGCATCTAAAAAGACATAACACTGCACCAAAATTTGACAAGAGATAGCAAAATTATCAGTACGGCGAAAATGATTGAAAACATACTTATATCCCGCTTGTTAGTGTAGGTAGATAAATTCCTAGGACGGTCCTGGAATGGTTACTTGTAAGGGTCTGCTCGGCAGGGTGTTCTATAATCGGCTGCGGTTTCGGAGTAATAAACAGCAAGCAAAGTTAATGACGGGGTCGGTTGTAAAAGCACTATATTTCTGGTCGAAGTATAACGATACTGATTGATTCGGACCATTTCTCGCGCCTCCTTTTATTGTTGCGTTGTTTATTGCACCCGATATTACTGCAAAGTATTTCCAGATCTTATATAGATACGTAGCATTAGTAGGTAGTGGCACTACCTGCCGATATTTTTTGATCAAATTTAATATTGTAAGCAACTGGACTAGAATTATCTTTTAAATTGTGATCCTACAATCATTTCAGTTCGCGATTGTGGTCTGTGTATTCTTATAGAATATTGGGATGTTCATGTAACGTTCCGTGTTGAATAAATAAAATTCCATCTTTATTTGCTTGCTTACTACCTGCTAATATCGAATGAGCTATTAGGATTATTACAAGGAGTAAATTTCTGTCAATTTCTAACAGCAACATAAAAGAAAAATTGAAATAAAGATAAAAGTTGAGAGTAGTACATAGTACTACATAAATACTGCAAATCGCATAATACGTCACAATAATACGTTCGAGATTATTTGCTATCAATGAATCGAAACAATCAGCCAAGAAGCCCCCCATCGGACATTTCGGTTATTGTCGACGCGTTATTTTCATTGTAATAATAGATAGAAGTCCATTACTGGCATCTGCGCGTTCTGCGCACCATCTGCCCACGCGGCGACGTATATGTATAATATATTAGGCAACGATATGAATGATTGATCGTCCGACCCATGCATAATCTGCTTGCCGGATTCAAACTTTAGCCTTCTATCTATCACTTACCTGCAGCAAAGTCGGGACAAGGGACGGGAACGCGGATATTGTATAAGTTTGCTAAATGGACACGTCTGTCGGCTGAATATCAATACGATTTCCGTAGTAATTCCAGTCTGTTGGACAACGTTTCGTGAAATTAGACGGACTGATGCTGATTGTGTTGTGTGTGAATCAACGAACTGTGTTGTGTAGCTCTAATATCTCATTGTTCATTAAGAGTCAATTTTTAACACAACTTTTGGTTAATTGTATTAATGTGTAATTTGTTGTCTTAGACGCAACTCTTTCGTTGTTGTTCTTTGCCATTATTTCCTTTTGTTGAGGTGGTGAGCACTCGTGTCTGGCACCTGACTATTTTGTTTTTCCTTAGCTCAACGATAACAATGACGTGTAACGATTTCGCTCTCTATGTTAAAATACAAAACAATCCCCACGTCCTGAAATCACTGTCACTGTTTTTATTGGTTTTGAAGCTGCTTCATATTGACTACATTGCTTTTCACTTTACTACCATGCGTAAATATTTCAGCGCGTGCTTTAAAATGTTGGCGGGATATTTTGACGTGGCGACCTTGACGATTTTTGTAATGTGTATGTGTATGTGTATGTGTAATATACAATTTTCTACAACCCGGTTAGAGACATTTTAGTATGTAAAATGAATAAATATGATGTGATAGTTTTACGGCGTTATTAATAAAGCTAAAGTTGCGGCCTTCATGACTTTTTCATGAAATGAAAGGTGGCATCATCAGAAATGTAATACCTATCATGGATTTTTAGAAGCATTGCGACTTTAGACATGTTGTATTTTTAGCTCGGTTATATATAAACTGATCAGAAAGGTGAAAACTGGTGTGGATAGAAACTTTGATATAAAAACTAAACATACGCTCTTTTAATGTATGTCTTTATAAATATATAACCACATAATGGAAAATACAAATATTACAGTTTCTCGCAATTTTCATATTTTGTGTTGCTAAAACTCATCTTTAGCAAAAGGAAGAGGAGGCAGACATCCAAATTCTGTTAGGAAAACGTAACTTACTCATAATAAAAGTCAATTAAAGATATATGCCTTATATTTGAAATAACTCTTATGGGTTACATATTCTTAAAAATCTGGTAATCAGACTATTATAATTATTTAAAAAAGTTTAAAGTTTACTTAGTATATCAAAATTTGAGAGTTTCAGAATAAAACTGCCTACGTCACTGGATCCTAAGTAAGAAATCTCTATCTAGGCCAGTTTCCATCTGCATTTCGATAGGTTAACGCATAACTGAACTACCAAAATTGTCTAAAAATACATATACAAAACAGCTGTTACATTTTTGTTTGCACCATCTTCATTAAAGAACAGCCTCGGGGCAGGAAAGCCATGAAATATGGGACACACTATATAATGTAAAATGCGTTCTAACGTCAAAAGCGTGGCCAGATAAGTAGATCTTCATTCATAAATTCCACAAACATCTGTTCACAGTGTAACGGCACCTATTAATTTCCACGGTAGCCTTTTCTACGATATTGTATATCCAAATGTTTTAATTTCGAATACAGAATAACTTTTTTGTTTTTCATCATTTTCAAGTGAATTCTGAAAACGAACACTGAAAAGAAACTTGACATAAAAATATACCTTCCCTGCATCTAATACACAGATGCAAATGCTAAATAATTCGAATCCGCGCTAGTAGCATTAATGTGCGGTTGAACTTATCCCCACTCAATGTCGCCTTTGGCCAGACCCACGACGCTTGCGCCACACCCACTGCCCAGCAATGCAAATATTCGCTATACAAGCCATTTTTTGAAAGTCTCGGCCAAGTTTAATTTTGGATATTATTTGCGTTACTTCGTCGGCTGTTAAATATTTATATTGCGTTTAATAATCGGGTGTTCTGCAGCGTAGTCAATCTAGCGAGATTATTTGTAATTATGCTCGGCTGTCGCTCCAGCCCATCTTCGTCGCCGTTCGAGCGTTTAAAATACGCCCGTCCCTAATGAAATATGTCATCAAAATATGCACTTTCCGCCCGGCAATACGTCCGGAAACCTATCTGCTTATGACTGCGAATGTTCCATTCGACCTGTCGTCGGCAGAGGAGATATTAAAGCAGTTATTGCAAGGATTCCTGCACGTATTATGCTCCCTTTATGAATGTTTTATTAGCCCAAATTAAATTTTCTGGATAAGATACTGAGGTTTGAACGTGCTCGATTCCCGCCCAAAGGTGGAATGATTAATTGGGATTCTGCGAGTGCGGCAGCGTCGCCGCTTTCTATAATGCCGCTGCGGAATGTCGCGCTTTGATACGACTCCTTGATAATAAATTAATTGTTTTTAGTTTGAACGTTTCCGGGTCAACGCTCGTAGCAAATGTAATTTAATAACCGGCGAACAATAGTTTTCGGCGACGATATCCGAGACTTTCGCGGTTAGTGATTGCGATTTAATTGTTTCGTACAAATTCGGTTTATTGGTTGTTTCCCGTTGTTAAAATTGAGAAACTTTTCCACCCGACGACAACGAGGGTCTAACTCAACGGTATAGTTTAAAATTAATATTAAGCCCTTGTTATTAGAAAAGATACGTCCAGCCTAAATGCTATAAAAGGGTTCTTTAATTTGAGATAGTTTTGTTAGATTTTAGGTGATTTCAGAAGTGCAAACAACAATTGCATTTTAACTTCTAATTACACAGGCCCACAGTGATTTTGATATTTGAAGGCTGTTTGTTTATTTGCATATTTTTGGGGGCCCTTTTTCCGAAAAACCTCATATTTTTGCTGAACTGATTTTTATGAAATGATTTGGAAACACTGGTTTTTGGTGTAAAAATTGGAGACCAAGACAAGTCCTGGACTCATACTGTTTATTCCGTTTGCGTTGAAGCATTTAGAAACTGGCAAATCTTTAATCTTTGGTGTTCCAGTGGTAGGGCGAGAGCCTATAAATCATAGTGATGATTGTTATCTCTGTTCATGCAAGCATTCAGCACAAAAAATAAGAAACAAATTTTGCATCCCAATCTTAACTCTGCTCTTCGACCAGTTCCTCAGGGACCAGATGTACCTACCAACTCAAAAGAACTCGAAAACGTCAGATGACTCAGATTTCACACTAGATTTCAGAGAGCCCGAAGTGTTTAACCAGAGCGAATTAAATTATTTAACAAGAGATTCGCACCTTTCAAGGGATGCATCCGAATTGCAAGCATTTACTGGCACCGCTAGTGCATTGCAATATTATTCCTGACTTAGTTTCAAAATTAGGAAATGTGCCGTATATAAAAGAAGAATGGTGCCTGTTTATCGACTCAAGTAAGCCCAGTTTAAAAGGCGTTTTATTGCACAATGGTAACGAACTGACTTCGGTTCCCGTTCCACATTCAGACATTTAGAAGAAACGTATGAAAACTTAGAACTCCTTTTGAAGAAAATAACCTACCAAGAACATCAATGGATGCTTTGTGGTGACCCCAAATTGTTGTGCTTACTCCTAGGGGAATTATAAAAAATTTCCATGGTTTATTGGGAGTGGAATAGACGGGCAAGAGATAGAGAAAATGTATTGGGAGATAGCTTAATTGACCCCAAAAAAGTTTTACTGCATCCTCTTCATATAAAACTTGGCTTGATGAAGCAGTTTGCTAAAGCTCTAAACAAAATTGGACAGGGTGACATCTGATGCCAAGATAAAAGAAGGTATTATTGCTGGGCCGCAGATAAGAAAATTATGCTACGATTTTCAAAACACAATGACCAATGTCGAGAAAAATACCTGGGTTTCATTTAAAGAAGTAATTGATAAGTTTCTTGGGAACTCTAAGGACGAAAACTACGAAAGTACTGTTCAAAATATGTTACAACACACTCATCGTCTAGGCTGGTATATGTGTTTGAAAGTGCATTTCCTCTTTTCACACTTGAACTATTTTCGCGAAAATCTTGGAGCAGTTAGCGAAGATCAGAAAGAGAGGTTTTTCCAAGGCATGAAGGCAGATGGAGCTTAACGATGATGACGAACTACTGCTGGATGTTAAAACGGACTATGGCAAAAAAAAGATTTCACTCAAAAAAGTCTGAGTAAAATTTTTACTTTATAAATAAATATAAATAAATAAATAAATAAAAAAATAAATTATTTTTGAAATATCTATTTTTTTTCTTTAATATTTGCAAAAAAAATATAACGTGATACAAATAAATGCATATAATTGTTGAAATCACTCAATCAAATAAAAACATCTGTCAAAAGGTTTAACTTTGTAGACCTGTATTATTCACAACTAAGTTTTATATTTTCCTACTTACTACTTGCGCAAGACAACTATCTGAGCTGCCTAACAAAGAAGTATTGCACTTCCATTGCCTCTTAGAGGCGGGAGGAAAGACGTGCGGCCATAGTGAGTCGAAAGTCACTTTAGTTAAAAAATACAGATTGTATATTCTTAATAGTACATCAGTAGTTGACAATTTAACCACTGAAATTTTCGATAGGTCACGAGTTCTAGCCAATCAGGAAAGCTAGATCTTTACTTTTGTTGCAATGGTATTTCTTATTTTGTTTTATATAATAATTTTGTGTCTGTAAGGCTATAGCTTTTCTTATCTTATTTTTATTTATATACACATGCTTCAACTTGACCAACCGCTTCTTCGGTAGTTGAGGCGCAATCCATTTTATAATTTCTTCTCCTGAGTATTGTATTGATCTGGTTTTTTTTGTTATGACAAATAATGTTTGATTGATTGATTTAAGCATTTGAAAAATATGTATTGGGTACAATGTCTAGTAGAAAAGTATCTCTACTGCGTACTGCATGAGAAAAATAAAATACTATTTAAATCAGTTTGTTCGATTTTAGTCGAAATAAACATTCTCTGCAAATGACAAGATTGTGTAGTAACAACAATTGGCATTCTCATACAAAAACGGAAGCTATATTCGTATTTGTCATTACATTTTGTAATGTCACTACTTTAACATTCGAAAATGCATATACCTCAAATAACGAAGTAGGTAATCACAAGAATTTGATTAAAGTGTACTTGGACCGCAGTCAGATTGTACGAGCTCTAACTTGCCGACTGCGTTTTCGGATTAAAACTTTGAAAATTGTCATATCTCTTCGACATACAAAATACGAAAGTAACTGAATATTCGGCGGCGTATTAAGGAATTATTGCCGTTGTACTTCAAGTTATAAAAATAATTTATACTGGCAACCACAATCACCTACTATAACGTTCCAAAAAAACTGATGTTTTCCCTGCTGGAAATTCGATGTAAAAAAAAAGGTCAAATTTATTGATACAAATCTCCAAAACGCCTAACGGCATTGCGCAGTCGAAACGCAAAATCTTTTTTCGCCCATTCGGATCCCATAAATTACTAATGTAGGTTTTTTCCATTTACCGGATTAGTTAAAAGCCACAGCAAAGGATTTAAAGCTTCTGTGATGTGGGCTTCGTCAATAGTTAATTTCGATCGAGGGTTGATTCCCTTATTCGTCGTATCCGAATTTTGGCTCTCCGATTCGTGTTGCTCGTAATGCGTTCTTACCGATTCCGAGGCGATAACTGACTTCATATTTGATTAAAGATAACCATTTCAGTATCAAGTGTTGTATCGTTTCTTGCTGTAAATTAGTAAATTTAATTAATAAAGTAAAAAGACAAAAATTGAGATCGTAAGGTCTTTTTATCTAAGGAACCATTTCAAATAAATATACACATACCTACAGTTTTCATTATTCCAAAGTACAAAATGTTCGAGGAAAAAAACGAAAAAATTATAATTTTAATAATGAAGGTTTTTTTTAAAATATTTGACTCAATTTGGATACTTTATTAAAATTACAATTTTTCTACGCCTAATCTGAAGCAGTATTTAATGAAAAAATTCGAAATCTCTTCCAATCAACAAGTACAACTTTTTTCGAAACTGTAGTGATAAATAAAATAACTGTTTGTTCGTTAGTTTACAATATTGTTTTCAGTATTTTTTTTTAATAAAAATTATTTTTCCCATTTTCTCTATAGTAATAAACGAATGATAAAATTTTCTCTCTCTTCTCTCCGGAAGCCAATATATCCCTGATAAATTTTTTTATAGCACTTTCTTGAAGTTTGGGCCCATAACAGTAGTCGTAGTTTATAAGCTGGTGGCCAGTATCGCAGGGTAGAACGGTTTGCCCGTACCCAGGATAGAGAAGACAATGAGAAACTGCTTCTTCTTCTTTTGAAAGCAATATGAGAATTCGTAAAAATGTCTGGGTTCCTAGTCCGCAGATCTTAGATAGTAGAGGGATGCTAAGAATCCTCAATAAGTGGAAAAACAAAACAAGAACATATTGAAGATAGGGACATGGAATGCCAAAACGCTACTTACAGCGGAAAAATCCCATAACATAGTCGAAGAGATGAAGAGAATCAACACAATCAAACATATAGGTGTGAGCGAAGTTGGATGGCCTGAAATGGAGCACTATAATGGCGTCGCAACAAAACATGCAGGAAATCTGTTAACAAGTTTGTGCCTATATCATACCTCATCGCCATAATACAAATTAAATCATTAAATAATCGAGCAGCAAGCCCCCGGGGGAAAAACAAAAACAGGAGAAAAACCGTATCTACAAAGACCGTAAAAACTTAATAAATATTACCAACAAGAATGGAGTGAACATAGTCATGGGTGATTTCAACGCAAAGATAGGCAAAGGAAGAGTTGAAGACTTCGTTGGAGGGTGAGCGAAATGAGAGGGGTGATTGTTGGTGCAGCTATCCCATGAAGAAAACCTGACGATAGTAAATACATGGGTTCGTTTGCCAGAGAGATGATTGGACACATGGAGAGGACCAGATGATAATGAGGACAATATTATAAGAAATCAAATAGACTACATCATGGTAGATGAACGATACAGAAATTGAATTAAAGGTGTTAAAACTTACCCTGGATCAGACACTAGTTCCGACCATAACCCTGTGGTTTGCCAAACTTAAAAAATCCAAAGAAACAACGGATAAGACCTAATTTTGAAAAATTGGGAGAACTCGAAAGAAAGAAACTGGTTAACTAGAAAAAAAAAACAGTATTCCTCTCAAAAATTTTGTAAGGTAGGGCTACATATTCTCTCCTTCTCCGTTCAACATATATTTGGAAAAGATTTTCTAGAAAGCTCTTGCAATCACCCAAGAAGGAATAAAGGTGAACAGAAGATTAATTAACAATATACGACATCCAGATGATACCATTATAATAACGAATAGCCAACAGGGGCTCTTATAATTGCAATAACGAAAAAGATAGTGATTTCCAGAAATAAAATTGTGAATACCTACATAACTATATACAATGAAAGAATGGAACAGGTTAATAAATTCAGATATCCTTGATGCCGGTTAACAAGTGATCTCAATTCAGAAACGGAAGTTCGATAGCGCTTAGAAAAAGGCAGAAGTGCAGAGCAGCGCAGGATAGACAGCGATTTGCCGAAGTTGTTGAAAATCTTCTCTAAGAAGACTGCATCTTAAGCAGAAAAGTTGGCCAGGATTTCAGCAAACAAAACAAAATGCACGTATTGAATACCTACATACCTCAGGTAAGGCAACGTTACTCTATTTAAAAAAAACACACAAACATGAGGCAGGTGTCCAAGCACCAAACACTAGCGCGTTACTTCTCGTAGCCACAACATTTTACTCAGAAATGGTGTTCCACATTATAGACCCTTATACCTATCAACAAGCACATCGAAGACCAACCAACCAAAGATTATGGTGATGTGTGCGATGAGTGTAGAGTTAGTGTCTGAGTATAACAATTTTTATTATATTTTATAATCAAGACCTGAAAGAAAATTAATTTTGTTTCAAACGTTTCAAAGGCCAGCAAACATTCTAGTTATTGTCAACTACCTGGAGACGATAATAACTGACTTTATACGCTACTAAAACTGACTAAAACCAGGTCAACAAGCGGATCATTTTCTTTATTTGCAAGACAGTTTCTCGGTAGCGTTTAAAGTACTCTCATTCGTCTCCATTCAAAAACTAACGGCCAGCTTTTTAATATAATTGTTAGGAAACCGTTAAGGCCGCAAATGAACGCTACAGTTAGGATAATATAAATCCTTCGTGCCAAGGCAATTGGTCCCAGAAGGCACATTCAGACGGTAATTTAGACCGTGTTCGGCTTGTAGCAGTTTTAAGTTGCGGGGTGTGTGTTTCGCCTCTCTGTTAGGCGAAAATCAGGACCCAGTGCGGATTATCTCACCCGTTTTTTTTCGTTTAAATTACTTTAAATTCTCCAAAAATATCTTCCCCGAGGGTTGGTTGACAGTAATCGCCTTTTTCGTCATCGTGTAAGGGATCAGCCGCGTTCATTTCCTCGCTCAACAAGAACAAATCAATTTTTCGGTGCTGTTGCTTCCTTTAAGCAAGGAAATGGATAATTCTTGAAGTTGCTTGTTGAAGCGTATCTATATCTACTTTTGAAGGATGTCGCGATAACATCAGTGATAATTTCATATACTAAGATGTTGATGATAGATGATAGAGAAATTTTTCCCTGAGCTGAATTAAAGCATTTTAATAACAAACGTTACGAAAAAATTAATTACAAGAATAAGATTACCTTCACAGTAAATAAGCTTTGGTTGACACAAAATTGATTATATTTTTACTTTAATTGTCTTAACTAAAATATTTTATCCAATTATCCACAATTTTGTAAATTATATTCTTGTTGCGCCAATAAAGTTTTGCTGAAATGTATATTCTATAATTTATTCCCTGAATTAAACAATTCTTAATATCAGTATTGAGTATTGAGTATTAACTGGAACATAAAAATTATTGCTTGGAACAAAACGAATCTTAAATTAATGGTATGTTACCATATTTCCTCAAATTAAAATTTTATTTTCTGCGACTTTTATTTGACATTCAGACGGGAACACGCTGCACATCACTATTTGTATTGCCTCCATATTATAAGCTGATTGTGAATGAAGATAATAGACAGATTATTATCTAAATGAGGAGGAGAACATCTTGTGCCCGTCTTTCAAGGTATGTAGAATAGTATATTATGCAACAAGTGCGGTAAACGGCATTTGACTCACGAGTTTTTAATAAACGAGTGACTTAAAAAGATTACCGAACGTGTTGCATACTATACTTTTTCTACGCCGTTAGTTTTTGGGTACATTTTCGCAAAACAACACGAATACATTCACTGACATGACCGTCAGAATTGACAAACGTCAAAATTGAAAGCGTGGGAAATATCTCCGAAAACATCCGATTACTCCCAAATCCATGCGGTAAAATTCCGAAAATGTCCGAAGTGGCTCAGATCCGCGGGAAACGAAACTGACGTGTTAAAGTGACGCTTCCCGCACGCTAGATCGGTGGGTAATTAGGTATTTTACAGACGGGAGTAGAAAAATTAAATTATTTAATATGTAATAGATCCCTCAAACTTAAAAAGTGGAAAGCTAATATTGCTGACCCTAGGGAACCTCTTGTTCTTCAAATAGAGGAAGGTACATTGCTTCTAAATAAATTTAAAGTAGACATCTGCTCAGATAGAAGAATCTATAAGTGAAAAAAGAGAGAAAGTAAGAAAATCTGATATAACATTACAACGCTTTACCATTGCAGAAGCTCCTACAGTCACTAAAGTTACACCCACATTGCTCTTGCTCTTGGAAATTAATATTTTCGGATATTGTAAGTTTTAGTTTATTTTAATGAGCAAAACAAAAGTTGCCCATATTTTGCCGAAATTGTAAAATTACTGCCTAGTAAGTAATTCAGTGGTAGCCGATCGAAATGAGTAGAGTACCGACAAGTAGCTACGCGAAGAAACCGACCTGAAGATAGCGAATTTGATTTTGCCAAAACCTTATTAACGTAAGTAAATATTATTGTTCGCAAGTTGCTCCTTCCTTATAATGTAAATAAATAGAGCAGAATTGTAATAATACAAACATATTACTTGTAATAGTGTAAGACTAATCCTGGCAAATATAATTTTCATGCAACAAATATATTTTAGTTGAAATACGAATTTAAAAAAAATGTTTCCCCGAATTCGATATTTAATTGCTCGATACGAAATAAATTATTTAATTAGAATAACTGTGCTAATCCTTCTTCTTTTTATTCCTATTTCTGTTAATTTAAGAGACACTTTGTAGTCATATTATCACCTTTTTGCACTATACGTATTAACGGCATCCATAAAATTATGTCTTGTAAATTTAAACAAAAAAATTAAACAAACGGTTGACCAACGGTGCCGTCAGTGTCAGTAAGGTTTTGTACAATAATAATGTCTTGTTCGCAGATGTAAGTAATAAAAAAAAATTATTTATAAAAAAGGCTTAGTGTTATCTGGAGGTACATATAGAGAGCCATGTATTGTGTTCCATTTACACGAAGCAAAAATACGGCGTTGCGTTGCGTTGCCAAGTTCGCGATTATTCAACCGCCAACTTAATAAGGACTGGGACTAATTAATCTCGCTCAACAGCAAAATTACTAAACTTAAAGAATGGAATACATGATTTATTTTTAATGCATTGTGTGTATGGGATGTGTCTAGGTTTACGATTTATTGATACATTACAAAATTAATGTGATATGGTGGAACAAACATTATTCCTTTCTAATTTCAACAATGTTGCCAATGGATCTGTTTTGTCTATTTAATAATTAAACAATATATTGGAGTGCCTCACATACATTCTTAGATGAGCTTAATTTTCTTTTGAAGCTTCCCAACATTTTGTTAGGTTAATGCAGATGTGGGGACCGAGCATGGCTCGGATGGTAAGGCGTTAGACTTGCCAACTCGACTTGCCGGAAGTTGTGGGTTCGATTCCCAACGAGAGCCTTGGGGGTATTTTTGTTTGTACCATTTTAACGAAAAATAGAACGTGCTTGGGCGGCCGTCTAAAAAAAACACACGCGAGCTCATAATCAAGGGAAAAAAAATCTGGATGTGGCTTATGGGGCTTATTTCTGATTGATACAATTTCCTTGATAGCAATTCGGCACCGTGACATCTCTTGTTAGATAATCTCTAAATGATCAGAATCAAAAGAGTTTTCAAAAACAGCTATTTAAGTAATTTGAAAAGGAGTTAGAAGACGGACAATTTTTATATAAAATGTGTCAAAATCAGCAAAGTGAGGCCGAACCGACCGACACTAAATTCTGATATCGTAAAAGGCGACCATGGCGAGATTAATTTTAATTTCGGGGGTCACTGATAATTACTTTCCATACTGCGAGCACCCCAGTAAACTGTAGCTGGACACAAGTTCCAGCCAATAAATTAGTTGATTTAGTTTAACGCTTTCCGCTACACCGCCCGCCCGAAACTGTGATTTAATAACGCGCGACCATAAATTCGTAACGATTATCTAGAACGTACAGCGGATTAGGTGCCACCATAGATAATTAATAACAACGCGCGACAAAATATTTTCCGGATGTCGACGTCGATTTTAAAATAAACTCGCCTCCCTCTCATTAGAGATTCAAAACCGAATTCAGCAAATATAATTGGGCATTTAAATATTTACGAAGTTCCCGACGAAAGCAACCTCATTTTAATAAGTCGGATTCATTTTTTTTTCCGACGCGTTTCAATTTAATTCGCGGAATTTAAAGAGGAATTTTATTTGTTTCAATTAAGATAATCGCGGCGAATGAAATACGAAAATAGCAATGTCATGCAATGCATTCCAAATTGTGCTTCCCTAATATCTCTTTTTTTCCTTTTGACTTAGGGGCCCCAAGTTTATTCTCGAGATCTAACGCTTTCTCAAGTCCGCCACTGGAATCACATATTGACACAGCGTTCACTGTCTATTTACAAAATTATCAAGTCTATTCTTAAAGCTATTCAGTCACAATATCATCTGATAAACTGTTCCACTCATTTACAACACAGTGAAAGTCTGTGGCAAAGTTCAGTACACAATCTTATTGTCATTTTGATGAAAAAAGTCAATATCACATGAGTAGTGACCATGCAGGATTTTGTAAAATTCAATTAAGTCTTAAGCCTTCTTCTCTTTTCTTCTAAGGTCGTTAGGCGAAGACATTTTAATCGATCTTCCAGAGGCACTCCACTCAGAACTTCAAAATCTGAAGAATGGCCGTCATTTAGCTTCACATGGAATATTCTACATGATCCATCCCAGCAGTTTACCCCTTGTGTGTAGTTTATAAACGAGTCTTGCCAGGGGGACTGTGCAAAACCTTTTTCAAAATCCAGGTATATTATATCTACTGGATATCCCTTATCCTGGCTCGGGTTCACAGTTCCAAATTAACAATTAAGTTTGAATTAACAAAACTTCAAGGTAGAAAGCCATGCTGGTTGGCAAGGAAGTCCTGATGTTTTGTCATTAGAAATTCAGTGAGTTCTCAATCAATGATCAATGATCAGGTTAGACTGATCGGTCGATAGTTGTTTGCCAAATAATTATTGCCTTTCTTGTGTATGGGAATGACAATTCCAACTGGGAGGTATGTTCATTTCGTCTATGGATTCGTTCATCATTTGAGACATCAGTTTGCTTATTGTCGATGAACAGTTTTTTTAGAAAAATATTGTCAGGACCAGCTTTTTTCTTCGCTGAAGTTTATTTCTGAAATCGATTCCTCGGTAAGAGTTTCTAAGGGTAGCACAGGAAATTCATTTAGGTCCTCTTGAACATAAACACTGTAGCAAATAGTTCTGGATCTCAGTTGATTCAGTTTATAACTCACTAGAGGTGTCAGTTGTTAATGTATTAGTAAAAATTTCTGGGTGCCTGTTTTATTAGATTAGATTATTTCTTTCTCTGTCCATTTCACTTTTCCTGTTTCTCGTGCCAAAGTCTTCGTTTTTGGTTGAGTCGTTTATTCCAGCTATGTCGCATGTCCATTTCCATTTTAGTTCTGTAAATTATCCTATTACCGAGATAAATCCTTATTTCTTACTTTAATGTTACTCATAGCATAGATTGTTTTAATCGTCTCTGCCACATAAGTCACAACTGATAATACCTATTGATGAACCACTCCCTCGTCTTTTCATGTTGACCGATATATCACTTTTAGAAATATCTAGAAGCTTTGATTTTATCTACCTATGACGCTTTAGTAATGGTAAATACCTACCATTAGCAATTTCAGGAAAAATACCCGCCGTGCCTAAAGGACATTTTCCACAAACTTGGTCCGTGGAGTATTTTAGAGTAGGGAGTTTAAAAGGTACCTTATAATTTTGTATAGGATCTGATAATGTTGCCCTTAGTTTCATTCATATTTCTCCCCCCACCCCCCTCTATTTTTATACTAAAATTAAACCTGCCCCACTTCCTCCTAAGTCGAGTCTCCGGGGAGGACTTTTTTATTCGTCCCTGTCGCACTGAATACCAAAACCCATCGGGGCTAATGTTAACTTGTAACTTCATGCTTTTGGGCTCCACCAAAGGCACTAAAAATTTACAATCCTAATTAATTGGGAGACGAAGGTTCGCTTAAAAAAGGGACGCGGACCCTTTCGGTAAATCATTCGATGTTTTTTGATGGCGGAAAGGCGTGTGAATATTCACACGTCGCCCGATTTTGATGCGCCGCTCTGTGTAAATACGTGCTTAAGTTCGTTAGGGCGGGGGTTGCATTTTGATGAGACAAATTTAAAACCAAGAGCTTTCAACTCGTTCGTGTGGTATGAGGCGAAAAAAATATTGTCTCTGCGTTTTTCGTCATAAGTCATAAATGAGAATGGTGGAAAAGTAACAAACGTAAAAGCAATCTATGAAGCTTTGCTAGACGAGTATGAAAGTATTTATTTAAAAGCAATATCAAACCTGCACTCTTTCTTTTTCACTCCACTACAAAAGAAGTCTTTTTGGTGATTAACAAAGTATGTAAAAAAACTATCTCCAGGTATTGATAACATACCAGGAAACATGCTGATACAAGCTTCAGAACAACTGAGCCATCCAGTAAGATTCCTAATAAATCAGTTTCGTCGAAGGTACCCGCAGAAATTAAAATGTTCTAATATTGTTCCAATTTCTAAGCATAAGAGTGAAACAACTAATTGTAAAAACCTTATGTCAGTTTGTAACAATTCGCGTTTAAATAATTATTTGGAAAAAATTCATTTACTTAGTTACCAAAATGCCTTTCGCTTAAATCGAATTCGAATAAATCAACTAGTACTGCTGCTCTTGATGAAGCCATTATTCACATCTATAATTCATTGAATAACAGGGAGTACATCTCGGGCTATTGTTTGATCTTAGTACAGCATTTGATAGCGTTAATCATGGCTTGCTCCTAAGAAAGCTAGAATATATGGGCATAAGAGGTCCCGTATCTGATTGGGTGCGTTCTTTTCTATAAGAACGCAAACAGTAGGTTGACACTGATAGTATTCGCTCTACCATCCGCTCTGTTAATAAAAGTAGACATGAAGGCTCTTGTTTATCACCTACACTGTTTAATATGATTATCAACAATCTGCCTCTAAATTTGGAAAGCTTTGGCATCCCCATTTTATATATATACAATATAACACCTGCTGATTCTTACTTAAAAATATCAAAGATACTGTTTCTATAGTGATTCTTAAATTGGTGTATTTTGGTTTGTTTCAGTCTCTCGTCTACTACGGACTTGCGAAAAAAAGCAATTAGATATATGACGGGTATTAAAAGAACAGTGTCTTGTAGAAAATATTTCAAAGAGTTGGAAACTTTAACATTAACAGAAAAGAAAAGATGTACCTACCCACAATTCACGAGCAAAAAATGATCTTACACAGCCATTTTCAAGACTTTCTGTAGCTAGCTAAATACAATGTCATAACGAAATTGCAATCGACAAGAGCTTACCGGATGAAAAAGTTATATTACCACTGGTTAAAAATAAAGTGAAATCACTATTAATGGCTAAATGTATATAGTGGATGAATTCTATAATGACGACTCACCTCTGTAGTAGATATGTATATAGTGTGTTAATTAAATATATTATATAATTTTTGAGTGCGTATTTATACTAATATTTGTTTGGTAAATGCCTTAATTTGTTAATCATTTGTTGGTTTACATTTTATTTATACTTAAAATCTATCATAAAATAACGTGCATATAATGTACAATCTGTGTATCATTATTGACTGTAACATTCAAATGCGAAATTAAATAACATTAGTAAGAGGTATCCCATAGGAAATAACAATCTGTTTTACGATATCTATAAAATATTGTAATAAGAGCCAAATCAATTTTCAAAACCATGTAAGCATATTTTTTCATGACTCCTAAGTAACAGTTGATGATTATTTTGCTGTCCTCTCAGCGTACTGTTTTTAACAGTGATTGGTGCGTCAAAGTTGAAGTTTTTCGAAAAGTTTTTTGGTGAACAAACAATATTTCCGTATTTTTTCGGTGAGTAGCCACAAGCGATACACCTGCCAATGGCGTCCCGAAACTGTTTGATACTATTTGTGGTCCGGAGGAATTCGTTGTTACTTCTGTAAAAATCACGATAAGAACAAGATTACCTTCAATGGCATGATTCCCAACTTTCATTTGCCCAAAATACAAGGGCTGAATCCTGTTGATATTCGATTCCAACAAGACGGTGCCACATGATACATAACATATGAAACGACGAACCTATTGCGCAATGAATTTGGTTGGCAATTCATCTCTCGATGATGTCTATTTCCACACACTTAACTCGTTTTCTCCGAACATTTAACGGCATCTAGGCATATCTTGAGAAACAAATCCTTACCTGTCAATCTCAGGATCGTGAAAAATACCCAGACTAGCTCATTAACTAAAAAGAAAAATTTATAAAGTAAAACATTACTAAATAGAAACCCATCTCGGTCGGTCCCGTAAGGTGGTTGGTAGGCGCCACTTGATCCAAATCTTATTGACACAAGGTTCCCACCCGAAGGAACTAAACAAATGAATCACGAACAATAATCTACTTCCTACAAATTCCTGCTTGGGCAAGGGTTACGACAGTAAATAGTGTAAACCGAGCAAAAAGGCATATAAAAGTCTCTACCTGGAGGTAGGTGTGAGTGCGTCAAATCTCACCTTCAAGTTTTGGCGGTGCAAATGAATGTAACATACTGTGAATTAGGCCACTTCTGGGGGGGCGAAGCATTTAAATTATCCAAACCTCAAGCTCTCCTGAACGCTACCCCGCGGTCTGGTATTATCCCGGCAACCAAGCCACAAGACGGAGTGGTGGCTCAATGAACACCAGCCCGTAGGCAGCCCCAGATAACCCAGCAATTTTAATTATGAAAGCCGGCTACTCCATAGGGAAAACTCGATAACCAAACACGTGCGCATGATACACCATACACTGCAAAACCCTAACTCTAACGAACTTTCTGGTATTCCCATGAAAAAAGGAACCAGGTGGAAGGTTAGCGGAAAAACGGAACAAGGGAAAAAATCCTCGATTCAAGGGTTTTCTGGAAATGCTGTGCAACGATAATTCTTTTTCAAAATCCCTCGTTAAGGAAGATTCTCATTCCAAATTCCAAATAGATCCAAAAGTATGGTAAATCACAAATTAGTGACCAATTTGCATATGCCCCTTTTATTGGGATAGCATTACAGGCTCAAAAAAAGAAATCGGCCACACAAAAGAAAACACCGTGTCTTTATTTTGATAAAGACACGGTGTCGTCGAAACAATTGTCATGTGAAAATATATAATTTCATGAAAATCTGTACTTTTAGTTCTTATTTATTTTGTGTTAAAATCGCAAAATGAATATGAACCTAATAAACAAGGTAATTAAACCTTTTAACCACATCCAGCGTTGAATCACCCAAGAAGAGCTTTGGCTGGGTTGCCGAAGGGAAGTTACTAAAAAGCACATAACTTTAGTTTTCTGAGTATTGTTTATAAGCGAATTTTCATTTGCGTATCTGGCCAGACAATTCAACATTTTCTATAATTCATATCGCCTGCGTGTAGGCCAGTAAGTTGAAGCTATGAAACGCGTCAATAAAGACGCCTTCAAAATCAGTTAAAGAAAAGTCAATAACCACAAAAAAATGGGAAAAAAGTAAACGGCTAAGCGATTCGCCCTGAAGTGAAGTGAAGCCACCCTTGGCTTCTGATTATTGAAATATACCTAGACATAACGGCCGCGCGATGATAGCTTCTTTCAAAGTAGAGTATGAGAAAAAGCTGCAAAAACCCTTCTTTTTTTCAGACTAAGTTAAGGTTGAATCACCAAGGATAAAACATAAACGTTGTCGATACAACCGTGACCAGATCGAAAACCTGACTAAAATTCGGGAACTACCTGTTCTTTCTGCCCAGTCCAAGAGCCTTTTTGACAAAATTCTCTTAAATAGTTTTACGGAGCAACTAACAAGAGCAATAGGGCGGTAATTAGTGGGATCATCAAAGCTTCCTTCTATATATCTAATAGCTATATGGGATCACCTATGGCGAAATTTTACGTCAAGTAACCTTTAAAAAGTAAAAGGCAAGGATAGATTTTGAATCTCAAAAAAAAGCTGTACTTTTCCCAATTTTCCCACTGTTTTTTTTTTAGTTAAAAGCCTAATTAAATGTTTCCTTTTTTATTTAGAAAACTTTTAAAAAATATTTTTCCTACCCAGAATCCTTTAGAATTTCATTTCAGAAAGTTTCTTTGAATACAAAGATTTTAAAGGTAAAAGAGGAATCAAAAATTAAATTGATAAAAATGATAAAAACAATTTTTATTTTTAATGAAAAAAAAAACCTTTGTTTTAAATATAACTTTTACGATACATTTGAAGGTGGTAATCCTTTTAACGGGACACCCCGTATACGTTAGCCTTTAAGACCGGATTCTTCCATTAAATTCGCAGTTAATTTAATGGCGGCCCGTTCCGCCCGTAAAAGGCAAATTCTGATTGATTCGATTCAATGGGCTTATTTCTCTTTTGAATGGCGTGTCTGTCGAGCTTGCGAACCCCAAAACACATTTTCCTTAAGTAGGCCCCGGGAACCGTTCGGAGTGGAAAACCTTGTATTTATAAGTGCTCGGCAGGCAGATTTTTTTAATTTAAGTATTAGTCGTTTCATCGAGTACCGATTGCGTTCAGAAAAGAGCCGCTCTTATCTTCCTTTTTATATAATATAGGTGAGCGCAGATTTTCGTGCTTCTTTATACGTCAAAGGCAAACTCTTTTCTCGAGCTTTATAGCCTTTTTTCAGACTTATTTGTTTTTTTTTCTAAACAGCTTTAGGAAATATTAATGACGGTATCTTTCGGGATCTGAGAAAAATAACTTTTGGAAAACATTTTACCTTCGTTACTTCGTTACATATTAAACTCTTGACTGGAACCTTCGGCACTGTACTAACACACACAATACCGCGTTTTGCCACAAACCGAAACTCAATTTTACTACGTACTCGACGCGCGTTTCGCCAACCAAGTTGGCATCTTCAGGAGAAAATTAAAACTAAACTTAATAGAACAAATGTTCTCTATATATATACACATCGGGAAGTGGGAGGGGGAATTACGCACTGTTCACGCAACCAATCAGCGCGTATAATGGGCTAAATGGGATTGGACCTCTGTCCTTGTTCAGTGCCTTATTCCCTCTCTTAACAATTTCTAAGCTTTCGTAGGCATCTAATTGTTTACTATTATTTACATGTTTAACTAATTTTAAATTACTAATATCTACCTTATGATTATTGTTGAACATATGTTCGGCTACACTTAATTTTTCTAATCAAGCAAATTTGAAATGAGCTAAATGTTTTGGTTTGCCCTACTTCAAAAATCAACGACTTTTCAAGCTGACAAGGAAAATTTAAAAGTAGTCTCAATTCCTTTCTCGCCGCAATATACAAGTGGACTTGATAGAGTCCTCAGGGCCGCAGGTCTTCGAAGTGTCTATCAGCCGGTTCAAAATCTCTTGGGTAATCCCAAGGATAAACTAGATACCCTTGAAAAGTCGGGAATTTATGAAAATATGTTGTAACGATTGTGACAAGTCATATGTAGGGCAAACCAGATCAATTAATGTTAGCTTGGTTGGCGAAACGCGCGTCGAGTATGTAAAATTGTGTGTCGTTACATATTATTTAATTATTTATTATTTGAATTTATATTTATATATACACAAATTATTGAAATTACCTCTATAGCAAACAAAAAACGGCTGGTGATAGCTCACTAATCGTACAAAGAATTTTGAAAACGTGCCGAATACACTTTATTTTACTCCTAGCTTCTATATCACTAATCCCACAGATTTTTTTAAAGTTAAGATTGTACCCATACTTAAAAATCGAGCTAAGGGAGTGAACAAATTTAAAAAAGCAACCATCGCTGGCCATTCAATGTCATTTTGGTATTGGTTTTCGTTGGAGAAAACCCCTCCATGCAATGATTTTAACAATCGTTTGAATGGGTTCGTTATAGTTTATGAACTTTGTTTTAGTTATTATATATTTCGCAATCTTATCATAATCGTATCAATAATAGTTTTGCAGGTCAGATGCTTCAAAACTAGTACCATTTACCATTTGTGGTGGTTCTTACAGAAGTTGAGGCATTCCTATGTATAAGACATGGGTAGGTTTACAAAAAGAAACGATTCATTTTGTAAAGAGCTATGACCTAAAAGTCAAGAGGCCGCCATTGCAAAGGCGTATTACAAAAAAACTCTTCTAATAAATGCAGTAATATTTTGATAGCAAATATCTCGAAAACGCTTATACTGGACAAGGATAAATTTTCCAACAAAAAGGTCTGTCCTTTAAGTTTTCCTATGTAACTTTGTTCGATTTTTCACCAGCAAAGGCCGCGGGTATTAATTTTTTTTTGCTATTGTCAAAATTGTTATGACTACAGCAGTATCTCCTTCATAAACTAGTAACACTTGCATATAGAAAATGCAGCTTTAAGGTGCGGCGCGGATATAAGAGTTTGTTTCGTAATATGCTACAATTTTGCAATCCCAGGGTGTCGACATAGTACGTGCTACATTCAAATTCATGAGTCAAAGCTTTGCTTATACATATTAGAACGTGATGGCGATTAGTTTGCCATAAACTGATCTAGAGTTCTCTATAATGTCCCCTAATTGAAGGGCATCAGTAAACTCTAAATTTTTATTTGTAGGCTAAGACATAATCACAGAAATTTCGAGTGGTACACAACAACTGAACTAACGATAATCATGCATGTTGGTCTGATATAGCCTGATGAAACTTAAAATTCTTTGCTCACAATACTCTGATAGTGGACGTTAGATCTAAGCTTTGCTTGCAGATGTACTTCTTGATTGATTCATATTCACATTCAGTATCATTAAAATTTCTCTGAGTAGGTTACCGCATGACTTTTGCTTACATTTAGAACGACAGTGATTTTACTAAACGACACTGTAGCACTAATTAGGTCTTTCTGTCAAGCTCCAAAATTCTTCAAAACTCTTTATAATCTTAAATAGCTTAAAGTCTGCCTGCAAACAGCAGGCTGTTAAAGAAAATGGTGCAAAGCCAAAGAAGTCACAAGTTGCTTCCCTGAGCTACGCCTGATGTAGCACTTTGAATAGTCAATTACCTGTAGGATCTCCAGTTTGTGATTTTTCTAGTCATTTTGAATCGATATATTCTCTAATCTTAATTAAATAAAAGAACCAAAACGGTGTCGCGTGTAACGCAGTCGATCCTATCGTGTTCCGAAGTAATCGACTCCGTCGGTTAAGCAGAGCGGCGCCACCTTACCGACGCGGCGTTTCCAACCTCGATTGTTCCCTCTCCATGCGGCAAAGCGGCAATTATAGCAATTAAAAACGCACGACGCAGCAAAGTCGGGATCGGGGCGCGTGGCAACGCCAAACAGGCCGTTAGAGCGAAGCTTTTGTATTAATTATACCTCGGAGATCCGGGCATTTGCGAACCGCCACACGCATTTATATCAAAATTGAACTAATTTACGGGAACGAGGTTCGAGTTTCGTCGGAAAACATCGGGACTGCGTCTCCGCGTCCTCGAGAAAACTAATTGCAGACGGAGGAGATACGGCCGAAGAGCGGGAGATAATGCGAACAATTTTCGTCGGGTATTTTGTTACGTCTCGTTTTTCGCATAATGTCGGTAAACTAATTTAATTACGCGCGGCGGTAAGGAGATGTTTCTGTTGATTAGTCGAGATTTCGAGAAATTTCGAAGCGCCCGACTCCATAAAACTGTATAAGAAGCGCGATAATGGCATTGTTCTCATTAAAACCGGCGGGGGTTGTCTTGACTTGGATTAATTAAAAAATAATGAACGAGACTAGATAACTAACAAGAAGCGCGCACGGCGCTGAATGCTTTAGCCTCAACACTCGATGTCTTTTCAAAAAAACAGAAACAATCCCGATACTTTCCCAAATTTAGAAATGATTTTTTAATTTAGCTAATGTACTATGCGTCCATAGATGACCGGAGTGGATAAGAAAACTATGAATGGAAATGTTACGACTAAAAGTCGTAAATGGAGTAAATTGATAAAATTAAGGTCCTCCATAGACAGATAATAAATTATTAATTTTTGTTTTGCGAAAACATGATGGGAAACGATCAAAAAAACAGACGAAAACTTAAAAGCTGTAGATCGCGGTGAGCTCACTAAGCTTGTTCTTTTGGACTACTCTAACGAATGCGATAGACTTAACACCAGTTACTTTTGGCTATTTTAAAATATCCTGACTTTGAGATTGGGTTGCTGTCTGTGAATCTAAATTAAAAAGGTTGTAGCGCACTTTACTCTTCACACATCCCAGCTTTGTACTTACCTTAACTGTTCACAGGTGGACAAGTATCTTTGCCATTTAAACCAGAGCTAATTTGAGGTACTAACACTCAGCTAAACGAGAATTTAAGACTATTTTTGGACACTTCTGCGAAACATTGCTTGGAATTAAGCTCTAACAACTGTCAGTTGCCATTATTTTGGAAGCACAGGTTTAAGAACAGAATATTCAAACCAATTAAACATTACTGTAGGTACAGAAAAATAAGATATTTCCAACAATATTGTTGATTATTGGTGATGAACGACGCGTTAAAATTTAGAAAACATGTTTTATAAAAATCCTTCACTAATTCTAAATTTGCAATTTAAAAAATGTAATGCGAAACCTTGGTTCTGTCACAGTGTAAGTTCCTGACGCTGTGTATGTGATATGCCTCTTAGAATTTGATTTGAAACGAATTAAGAGTCCATCCAGAATCACTGCGTCTGGTTAATTGGTGGAAAAAGAAAATACGATATTGCCCTTAATCTGGATTTAAGACATGTATCACAAATATCACCACGCTTACGCAGAATGGTACATTATGAAGGATCATTTAGTTTCCAGGTCTACTGGTCTTATAATAAAGTATTAAGTAGCTTCAAACGTCTTAACAGCTTTCAATTTAAAAAGTATATTTGTAATATTATTTACAAATATTCTGGGTTCTTCCTGCTGTCTTCCTGACGACTAAATTATTATTACATTATCATCAGAAAGAAAAGTAATAAAATGTAAAATGCACATCTTGCCCTAAATAAGTCTACAGATAATTGCCGTTTCCTGGCCAGATAGCGGACCAAGGTTGGCAAACGTTGTCCAGAAATAGAGAACAAATTAAAAAGCATTTCGGAAATGTAGATTTGTGTCTTATTCCCATACGCAAAGTGGCACCCTGTATATCCGCTTTAAAAACAACCTTTTTAGAATCAACATGTCGAACGAAAGAAAGCTCGAAATTGTCAAATGCATCACTTTTACGTATCACAATTGTCCGTCCACACGGGATCGTTTGTGATTGAAGACGGTAAACGTTATTTTTTGGATAAAAAAATATTATAATTACATACATTGGCAATATTCTTCAACCCCGTCGGATGAGGAATGGAGTTTCGGTGAAAGTGGAGCAAAAAAAAACATCCAAATAAATATCTCTAGCAGTAAAGTGTCGTGCGGAAGCCCGCCGCTCCACCTTATCAAAAGGTTTTAGCCACGTGTTCTTTTATATTTTGCTTGATGTTTTTAGCGACTCATATTTGCCTTTGTATCGTGCACATTCGTGGTCCTAGCGGAGTTCCGGTACATTGTTCTCGTCATATCTCTTTCTGTCAGCTTCTTCTTCGTGCATGTCTTTTATCTTTTACGTAAATCCAAAACCCAGGTCTTTTCACTTAGTAACGGGGTGGGGTGAACTCTGGTTTGCAAATTCTTTGTCAGCGTGGATTGCTCTATTATCGTATATAACTATGGCAGAATATGACGAAGAGGCATTTCGTTACTCAACTACGTTAAACCCTTATCAAGTCGCATAACTAAAAATATGGTCAATAGTAACGAAATTTTCAAATTTTCGTTTAATGTATTTAAACAACAAGCTATTTTAAACCATTTATTTCGTTTTATTTTATAAATTGTTACGAAATAAACATATAACTAAAAAGTTGTTTTGTGCCCTTATTATTGCCCTTTTGTGAATACAATTTAGCAACAAGCATCAATAAAATTTAAGACTATTACAACTTACTCTTTACAACCTTCAAACTAAATCTCGTTTTACACCATACTTTTTGTTCCACTTTGTATTTTTAAAAATAGTTTTATGAAATATCATATTATTACACTTACAACCAAACCTTAATTTCTGGTTTTGCAAATGTTGCTACTACGCAAAAGTACAATATTGTATAGAATTAGACAAATCTGGAGCAAATTGCGTTTTTTTTTTTTCTCAAGTGTCCAAATGCGAATAGTTTGCTCAATTACTATTAAATTCTGAATTATCTAACTTTGGTACGTACTACAAAATAGAGATCCTAATACACGTATAACATAATTGCTCGCGCAGCAGATAAATTAATGCAATTATGTAAGTTGTGTGATGAATTAAATGCAGTTTTTTGTTACGATGCTACAAAAAACCTTACTAATGTCTACTTTTAAAGTCGTACATTCTAAGATTAGATAGTTCCCTAGCAGATGTAAACAAATATGTGAGCAAAGAAGTTTTCGGTACCTAGTACCTAACAACCAAGCTGGTTGACATAATTTCACAACGCGTAAGCGTGTAGAAAATTTTGTTAAGAAAAGTAGTGTAGTTATTTTTAAAAGTATTCTCCCGTGAGTAATTTCATGTTTTTTTGATTCCAATGGAAAAACAAGATCAACGAGCACAGAAGTGGACATGCGCATAAGTGAAGCTCGGATAAAGTGAAAAATCTGGCACACAAATGGACACACAGCTTTGAGCTATTTCTGCAACAGTCATTATGAATATTTATTCTACAATTAGCCTTGATTTTTACTTTTCTAATAAGTAAAATATTAGCCAAGTAAAAAGGAAATCTACAAAAGTTTCAGGGTGTTCAATTAAATTCATGCACAAATCTTAAATGAAGTCAGTGAGTGTTATATTGGATATCACCGACATCTAGAAAGTTTGGTCACCAACATGCCAAACATATCTACTTCCCGACAAAGAGCGTCTGGGAACCGGCTTATTACTACTACTAACTTTGGAACGAGCTACACAATAGGGATTGATAAAATCGCGAGATCGTTGTCAGAAATTGTAAGCGATCGCTCTTTCTCGAGCTAGTACGAAATTTGCTTTCCATTATAAATCAACAAGCTTATTTACTGATAAAGCAAATGTTACCCGTCGACGCGTTTTTAAGCTGAAAATCAATAATCGAGCACGGCAGCTGCGTTTTCTGTACGAATTTTAAATTAATGTTTGCCGACGTTTCGTTACCGGTAATAACAAATACGCGCGATGCGCCCGGAAAATTAAATTTCGATCGGTCCGAAAACGAAAAGTAAATACGATACTTTTCAACTTAAACAGAAAAAACATCAAACAAACCTCGATTCAATTATTTTCACCTTTGTTTTGGTTGGTTATGTTTAAATGCAAACCTAATTTTTAGTGAGATCTGGCACCGCAAAAATTCAATATTTTTAAAGAACAAAGCGGTAGGTAGTGTTGGAACTGGTCGATTGAGCACTTCTTCAATGACTAGTCTGGTAGAGTGTTATCTATCATTATTTAGTATAAATTATTATTTAATAATGAATTATTATGCGTTTTTGATGTCCACTTTACTTATAACCCTCTTGCACGAATACTCGAATACGATACTAAGTGATTCGGGGATCCCAATAAAAATACCGACTCCATTTAATTCTCAGAGCAACTTAACGCACAATATAAATAAATAACTATAAATTTCATTGCATTTCTAAAATGCAATGAAATTTATGATATGATAGTAGACTTCCGAAGGAAGTAATGGAATGGATACCCCAGAACCGTAGAAAACGTGGTAGGCCCAAAAAGACATTGAAAGAGAGGATAACCAACGATGAGTGCCAGAAATTTGACAGAGGGCCAACGGAATGACAGAATGACGTGGAAGATAGGCATCGGACAACGTCGCAAGACGTTTTAAAACCGATATTTAAATAAAATTATTTCGGTCAATTGACACAAACAATTGACCGGTCATTTCCACAACCCTAGCTGTAGGCCAGCGCGTAAATTCACAAACTTAATTTATTACCTATACGCCGCTTTAATTTAAAGAAGAATAAATAAATAGTTACAATTTCCGAAAAAGAAGCTGGGTATACAAATTATAAATACATAAATCAAAAATCAAACTAAAACCCAATGCCATATATTTAAAGGAATATTTGCCAACAACTACAAATTCTGCAAATTTGTCAAAATCGTAGTTGTGGAAAGAGATCAAAAAATTTGAATGATTTGTGAATGTATCCACAGCCGTTTATTTTATTATATTTTATCACGATATCGGGCGAAAAAAAAATAGCTGGAAATTACTTTCAAGTTTCTGAAATAGTGTTAGGGGGCGTTCCTATTTAAATTTTTAACATCCAGTTTCTCAAACCAACGACTGACCACTTCTTAAATGACTAGTCCAATTCAATCAAAAAGTTTTTAATAAAAATTATATGTATGTAAATAATATGTATTTTATAATAAATTATTATCCGTTTGTGAGATCGAATTTACCTATAATCCTCTTCAAGGAATACCCGAATACGATACTTAGTGATTCGGGAACATATTTGAACTTTTAAAATTGTTTCTGTCGAATGACTGGTCAATTCCACTGGTCAATTGTTTCTGATTGATTTAATCTAAAAAAAAAAATTCTGAAAAAAATAAATTCATGATTTCGTTTAGTCATTTGATAGAGATTGATTGATAAATAAAGTATCAAAAACCCAGTGAAAACCGCATCTTAATACCTTTATCCTAACCTAAAATATATATATTTTACATTACCTTCAAAAAGCTTGTCAATGTCTCGTGATTGTCTAAAGGTTAAAATTAAAAATTGACTTACTGTGATTGTGGTTGGGAAGACTATATCTGATGGCAAAATTTAGATTCGCAATCGCCTCACTAATCATAAAAATGTATATCTTTTTTAACGACTACAAGTTTATTTAAACGCGGTAAGCCTTTTTGAATTATCAATACTTGTTGCCAGGTCTCAAACAGTACTCTAATTCCGGCGGTCATTTCAGAAACTTAAAAATAATTTCCAGCATTTTCTCTTGTCCGATTTACTACCATGAAATTGAATGAGTCGAAGAAATACTGAAATTTTCATAGCGGCCCGGCTCAAAAGCGTAAGATTTTCTAAATGTTTTTATTTTCTGATATGCAAGTTTCATTTTTATTTGCATATTTTAGAAACATATTCGTGTTATAGAGACAACCTCTACTGCCAGAAATACATAGAAATCTGACATCGTGAATTGGAACAGGTGAAAGGGATCTCTTTGTACCGGGTCTGATCAAATTATCAGAAATATTTTTTAGCATGTGGCTGGAAAAGTCATCGAGGCACATTTGTTCAAAATGTTTTCCATAGAAAAGCAATGCATTTCCGGTCCTACGTTTATATACACTTTCAGAATAAAAATCACTCAAAGAATGATCCCTTGATGTTCGCAGTTAAAAAACGGCCTGCATCTTTGCTTAAAAGTGTCGCCTCTCGAAACAGCTTCTTTATCAAGAACAGATTTATCAAAATCGGTCAAATAAGGAACCGGCGATAATTCTTTTACGTCCCGTTGTAGTTCGCGTCCAACTCGACCATTTAAGCGCATTTTTCACGGACTTTATTCGGCGGGGGAGCTCTTACGCGGATTACAACATCGACAAAAACAGTCCCGACAAAACCGAAACGCCGAGAATGCACACACAGTTATTTCATTTTTATTTCCACGAATCCGTTTCCGGCGAAATATAATAAACACGACCGCCGGGAAGTAACATAAAAAGTGAGCTTTTAATCCTTTTTCCCCAACCCCGCCCGTTCCCTATATCAACTAAAGCGACAAGTTTACGGGCAATACGTATCGTTTCAATGGAAAAACATCCAGCGTTAATACGTCCTCCCCTGGAGGAAAACGGGGCGTTTCCATTTTTAAATATACCCCGACTAGGTAGGTAGTTGTGGCTCGGTCCTTGCTGCGAGCGCTTTAAAACGTCGCCTGGAATAAAGAGCTTTGAAATGTAACGACCGCGATGCATGTTGCCCGGATCTCTTTTTGAAATGAGCTATTTATAACCGCGCCGAGAGAATAATTGTTTCGAATCGAATAGTGCGGAGATACGTTGCTGTCACGTTACTTATCTATTTAAATTTTCGGGATAGATAAAGCATTCATATCTACTGAACGGCATATAAAATATGATTCAAAAAGAACAGCACTTGGCAGCATTGCTTTGGCGATTTTTGATATGTGTTTTCATTTTTATCTCAATGACTTTGCTAATAAGCAGAACAATTGGATCTGTCCAAATAGCGCAAGGACGTCCGTAAAACGTCCTCGGGATATCTGACGGGACATGGCGTATATCCTAGGGCAGTGGTTCTCAACCGCCGTTCCGCGGAACACTGGTGTTCCGCGAAGCTGTCCCAGGTGTTCCGCGAAAATTTTGAATATAATATAATAAGAAACAGTAAATTTTTTTATTACTATAAAATAAATACTACATAGTTTTGTTAATTATTTGAAATTTAGCAAAAATATTCAATATTATTCTAAATTTTCGCGGAACAGTCAATAATGTTAACAGTGTAATTATCGAACGACGCAGTTACGTCGTTTGGAGTTACTCCGGGGAATACCACTAAATTTCTAGTGTACTCGATAACGCAGGGAGCGCTACGTAGTGTTGATTTCGTGCTGTTTCTCTTTTTCGTACGTAAATAACAAAAGCGCAATTTCGATCTGCGGTTCAGCCATAATTTAATATAAATATCGAGTTTTCGTGAGTGTGTTTTTTATTATATATATATATATATATATATATATATATATATATATATATATATATATATATATATATATATATATATATATATATATATATATATTTTATATTGTTGGAAATTGGTAAGATGAAATGCAAGTTGTGTAGTTTTAACAGTATTCTTATCTTTTTTAGTTGCTTATTTTAGCATTTATACAAGACTTTTAAATCTGAAATATGGACAAATTTTTGAAAAGAAAGACTGAAAGTGAGGTTAATGTTCCGAATCAGTTCGGCATTATTCGAAAGAATATCTGAAGTTTGGTTTTACATGGAGCGGTAGTCAAGATGTTCCTATTCCGAGATGTATTGTATGTGGTGAAAAATTGGCTAACAGTGCAATGGTCCCAGCTAAGTTACAGCGACACCTTTCAACAAAACATTCTTGTCTAACTTCGAAAGGTAAAGATTATTTCGAAAGATTGCTGAAAAATCAAGAAGTGCAAGCAACATGCTTTCGAAAGAGCGTTACAATTTCGGATAAAGCGCAAATCGCTTCTTATAAAGTGGCAGAACTAATTGCATTGAAGCAAAAGCCGCATGATATCGCAGAATCGCTAATTTTGCCCGCATGTTTAGAAATTGTTAAGATTATGTTTGGCAATGAAGCGCAGCGAGACGTCCTAAAAATCCCGTTTCGGACGATACGATAAAAAGAAGAATTATAGATATGTCAGGTTTTATAGAGAACGCAGTGACGGCGAAATTAAGTACAAAAAATTTTGCGCTGCAAATTGACGAATCCACTGACATAAGTGGCAAAGCCCAATTAATCGGATTTATTCGCTTTGTTGACGACACTGAAATAATAAATCAGTTTTTATTCTGCAAGGAACTTATTGGTCACGCAACTGGAGAAGACATATTTAATTCAGTATCATCTTATTTGGAAGAATGGAAATTATCCTGGGAAAATTGCGCAGGAATCTGTACTGATGGAGCTCCAGCCATGCGTGGCAGTATTAAGGGATTTTGTAGTCGAGTTAAAGCAATAAATTCAAATATAGTCTCTACTCACTGCTTTCTGCACAGGGAATCTTTGATTTCGAAGAGTCTACCAGCAAACTTAAAGTCTGTTTTGGAACAAGTCGTACATATGGTGAATTATATTAAATCGAGACCATTAAAAACCCGTATGTTCAAACAACTTTGTAACACCATGGAATCCAAATATGAATGTTTGCTTTTGCACTCTGAAGTGAGGTGGCTCTCAAGAGGAAAAGTGCTAACCCGAGTTCATGAGTTGAAACAGGAATTGCTAGTTTTTTTTAGACAAGAGGGTAATGATGTATACGTAAAATATTTGGAAAATGATGCATGGTGTACTAAGCTAGCATATTTAGCCGATATCTTCAGCTACTTAAATTCAGTCAATACATCTCTTCAAGGAATAAATGAAAATATTCTGACATCCACAGACAAATTGCTAGCTTTCCAGAAAAAGCTTTTGCTTTGGAAAAATCGTATTGCTCAAAATCGCAAATTTGATATGTTTCCGTTATTAGCAACGGAAAATATTGTTAACATTAACGAAATGATTTCAAATGTGGCAGAGCATTTGTCAATATTGCAAGACAAAATAACTCATTACTTTCCATCTCTTAATATTGAAGACTTTGATTGGGCGCGAAATCCATTTGGTGAATTTGATATAATGAACCAAGATTTTTCTATTCAGGAAGCAGATGAGTTTATTAATATATCAACGGATCGAACGTTACAACTAAAATTCAAAGAAGAAGGAGTGGAAAGGTTTTGGATTTCCATCGAGAATGAACATCCATTTATTGCAAAACGAGCGTTGAATATCTTGTTGCTCTTTTCGACGTCCTATCTGTGCGAACTTAGATTTTCAACTCTAACAAATATTAAAAGCAAAAAAAGAGAAAGACTTACCAATTTAGAAGAAGAAATGAGAGTAGCGCTCTCTTACATAAGACCCAACCTTGAGGAAATTTGTAAAGGTCGTCAAGCGCAAATTTCTCATTAAAATAAGTTACCATGTAATATATATCTTTATTTCAATTAAATATTAATCTTCCAATTATTTTGTGTGATTTACATTAGATTTACAAATTTTATGATAATGGTGTTCCGCCAAAATCGAGACCACTTAAAAGTGTTCCGTGATCCCAAAAAGGTTGAGAGCCACTGTCCTAGGGATATACTGTTTCAGCTAAGGGACATCCTTAAGACAGCTCAAGGATATACGATGTTCCTAATTGGAACCTCCACAGTATATCAGCTACGTATGTCCGTAGGATGTTTGTTAGGACATACTAAGGATATCCGGTTATACTAGTTGAGACATCGTTAGTATAGCCGACTGCGAGGATATAGGATAATTATTAGGATATGTCCAATAGCCTATGAGAAATATTGGAAAGGTAATGTCCAGTAGTCCAATTGGTTGTACGACTGCAAAAATTCTATCCTAGTATTTGGTATTCGCGTGTGATGGAATTAACAATAGCAATATTTGAAATGCATAAGTTTTTTCCAATTAATACTTAATCTTTAATTTTGCTTTTGATATACTGATTGTAGGTATAGAATAGAGCAAAAATATAGAACAACCTAACCTAAAGTATCTTAAAAATAGAGTATGAAAAGAATAACTAATATTTGACAGGTTTTCTGTCATTATTTGGTGAAAGAAGCTTTTTTCAGCCACGCAGCTATTAAATGTGTTTGCCTTCTTATCCGCATCTGAAAATATTTTAGTTTTAGAAAGACAGGTTTTTTATATCTGTACTTCATAAAAAAAAGATCGAAACGTATCTTATATGTTTAAAAAACAGATTAAAAAAATCCCTACGTCCGCTTGATTTGACGCTGATAGTAGTCTCATGAAAGTGATCTTAGGTGCTAATCTCCACGATAATCTAGGTATACATTTATATATTTCCCCATTCGTTCAAACCTCATTAAACTCGCATCGGTAATATTCCTTTCATGAGAGTAGGTACTATCGCGCGCAAAAAAACTAGAAACAGTTTTCATGCAATATTTTTTGTCAACCTAAAAATTTTCCTAGTTTTTTTTTTCTCGTGATGAGTCTTAAAAAAATAGGAAAAACGTTTTCATGAATTAACCCGAAAACCATTTTAATGTGAAAATTGTACTTTATAAATGGTGATTCCTAAAACTAATTCTTTATTTTTGCGGGATGATTCTTGCATCTATTTTAAGAAAAAAATATACTAATTGCTAAATTGAACTGCTCAAAAATATGAAGGGAAAGTGGATTTTATTTTTGTTTTCAAAAACTAAGCAATAAGATACGAAAAGAAGTCTTAAATAACTGCCACTGCCGCCTGATCCTGCTATCTCATTGACCTAGCAAAATAATAAAAAACAAGGCATTATTTGTTCTTCAGTAATAATAATACCACAAAAAAATAACTGAAATGAAAGCACTGATAACAGTAAGCACAGCACACAAAATACTCAAAATAGACGCCAAGTCGCCGTATACCTGATACCGCCAACAAAAACAAGGCTGAAAAGATGACGGACGACGAGACGGAGAAGAAGCCGACGAGAGTCGAGAAAGTCCGACACGGCACGACCGCGAGTAGCTGCGTAATTGGTTGCAGTGTTGTCAAATGGGATCTCATAAACAAATATATTATTTTTACCTTTTCGTATTTTTTTTACTTAGATGAATCCGTATTTTCTGTATTTTTTATTAAAATCGCATTTCTTGTCTCGTTCGTGTCCAAAAATAATAAAAACAAGTTAATTTTAACGGTTTGATTCTGGGTTTTTTACCGGTGCATTAACAGTAGTTAAAATTTTATTAGTGTATGTTATGTGATTAACCGCGGTTCACTTTCATTCTCCTTTCTTGTAGTAGTTCTTTTTTGTGAATGTAGTGAATATTTTGGTTTCTAATAGTATTTACTTTACTAGAAACCATAGTTGCGTCAATCAATAAAATACTTATGTTTTCATTTTGATTCACATTTAACATGGAAAAACCATGTTTACCACTAATGTGATAGAGTTACTAATTAAATCATTGAAGAGACTCATGCTTGTCTTATTCCCATAAAGAATAGTATATTATGTAAGAAGTGTGGTAAACGGCATTTAAGTCACAAGTTTATTTGGCACGAGCGGAGCGAGGGTTTAATAAACGAAAGTTTAATAACATTCACTGACATGACCGTCAGAATTGACAAACGTCGAAATTCAAAGTGTGGGAAATATCTCCGAAAATATCCGGTTGCTCCCAAACCCGTGCGGCAATATCCAGAAAATGCCCGAAGGGGCTTCGATCCGTGGGACGAGAAACTCATGTGGTAAAGTGACTTTTCCCGCACGCTAGATTGGTGTATAATTGAGTATTTTACAGAAGGGAGTAGAAAAAAGCAACTCAACTCAACCCTGCTGAGGTGGGCGAAGAGGAACTGTAACTATGAGTTTCAGGGCTTGTATTATAATTATCTAAATAATTGTTCATAAAAATTAATCTATCCAAACGACTATTGGTAAACAGATAAGCGATAAGAGATAAGCATTCAAATTAATTAGGTTCGCAACACAGGTTCTGAGGTGCATTAAGAACAAAAAAAATGTCTGTGACGAAAATAGACCTGTGATTTAGGGATCTTCTGATAAAAATCATGAGGTCCATAAGGATATATCTTTTTTTTTTTCATTTTAATTTTTCCAATATATTAGAAAAATACCAGATATACCAACCTTACCTTAAATTTTAATTCCTCAGATGTAAAGATCTGCGCCATAATTTTTGGAAATGTGTTGATGGTAATAGATTTAGGAAATTCTATCAAGTTTAGGGTCCGAATCGGATTTAATTGCCCTAAATGGAGATAAGGTGAGCCTGCTAGTGGTCCGAAATCCGTATTCTATTCAAATTTGAGCGGTCCCTCGAAGTTGCGTTAACGTAGGAGTTAACGCCAGAGACAAGCTAATAATTTGCGAAAAGGGTCTTAATCCCTTATTAAACGAAACTTGGCCTTAATTTATGTAGATTGTACATTTTTAGAGGCGTCTCCGGACTGCTAATTTCGTCCCTAAAATCAATACCGTTGTGAAGCACGAAAATTTATCAGGACCGAGAATTTAATTTTTTGCGAAAACAACCCTTAGAGAAAACACCGTAAGAGTGATTCTTTCGCAAAAAAATCATATGGCGACTTGATTATAATTATTATAATACACTCATCAAACAGCTGAAGCCACTTGGATATGGAGACGATACAGGGACAATAGTTGACAAGCAAATATTGGATGTAAATACCAATCGCATTTTTTTATTTTACCTATATGTCCTCCAGTTTCAGAAATTAGGAAATTCAAGAATTTTCTTTGAATTTATTCTAACCATTTGCATACACATGGTACCAGCCGGGGTGGCAAAATCGATTTCACAAATACTATTAATTTGGTTGCTGAATTTGCGTTAGTGATCAAGATGACTTTGAATATCGTTAATAAAAGCAGAAGTCCAAGTATCGACCCCTGAGGAACACTGGACCTCAGGCTGTTTGAAAACGCCTTGAATCACGATCTGCTAACTGTCAAATGTCAAAATGCAGTTTCAGTTTGAATGCCATGCGCATTAGTAGTAATGGGTGTTTTTTTTTTCGATGTATAGAACCTTAAGTTGGCATTACTGTTCAAGATGGAAACCGATTTAACAGCTGTCAAGTGATTTATTCTCAGTTTGTTTTGGCAATTCATCATGAATAGACTAACGCCTGAACAACGCTTGCAAATAGTGCAATTTTATTTCGAAAATAATGGTTCTGTGCGGAATACGTATCGCGCACTACGTCCATTTTATCGTCGACAAAATCGTCCATCAGAGCAGATAATTCGATTAACCATGGAACGTTTTCGCACCACGTTTACTCTTATTGATAACTCGCATCCCCAGAGACGCCGTACGGTGCGTACAGAAGAAGCTATTGCTGCTGTAGAGCGTAGCATTGAGGAAGACCCGAATGAGTCCATCCGCCATCGAGCACAGGAATTGGATCTGTGTCCATCCACTTTATGCAAGATTTTGCGGAAGGATCTTGGTTTACGTGCTTACAAAATCCAGCTCGTGCAAGAATTGAAGCCAAACGATCATCAAGTAAGGCGTAGATTCGTCGAATGGGCCCAAAACGAGATTGCCGTATTCCCGATTTTCATAAGCGAATTTTGTTTAGCGATGAAGCGCACCTCTGGTTGAATGGCTACTTCAACAAACAAAACTGCCGCATTTGGAGCGAAGCTAATCCTCAAGTGAATGTCGATACACCGTTACATCCAGAAAAACTGACTGTTTGGTGCGCTATATGGGCTGGTGAAATCATTGGTCCGTACTTCAAAAACGATGATGGCCAGAACGTTACAGACAATGGTGATCGGTGTAGAGCTATGATTACTAACTCTTTCATTCCTGAATTGAATAACTATGATGTCCAGGAGATGTGGTTTCAACAAGACGGCGCAACATGTCACATAGCTCGTGCCACAATCGATTTATTGAAAGACACGTTTGGTGACCGCCTAAATTCACGTTTTGGACCTGCGAATTGACCTACAAGATCTTGTGATTTAACACCGCTAGACTAGACTTTCTGTGGGGCTATGTGAAGTCATTGGTCTATGCGGATAAGCCACAAACGCTTGACCATTTAGAAGACAACATTCGCCGTATTATTGCCGATATACGGCCACAAATGTTGGAAAAAGAAATCGAAAATTGGACGTCCAGATCGGACTACATCCGCGCCAGCCGTGGCGGTCATATGCCAGAAATCATATTTAAAATGTAATGCCGCAGGTTATCTTTCGGATAAATAAAATTCATGTCAATCGAATAATCCATCGTCGTTTTATTGCAACTTAAAGTTCTATACATCGAAAAAAAAAACACCTCTTATAAGTACTGCTTTTGCATTCCTCCACCTAATTTTAATTGCAATTATAAAACGCTAACCATGTTGTAATTAAATGTATGTATTAACAATTGATTAGCAATTTTAATGATTTTTTGAAGTCACGGTTTTTTTTATTAGTTAAGACCTTTGATATAATCAGCTGATATTCAAAGAACCGCCTGTATATTGCGTATACGCTTATTCCCTTTCCTTGACGAAAATCAAGCGGGATCTGGATGCGTTTGATTTAAAAGGGAAAAAGCGCCCACACAGAGTGAAATCCAACTCCATAGAGTGCTTAAGGACAAATCACTCGAAACGCGCTTAAAAGCGCCTGAAAGCAAATCGGCTTACTTACATGTTACCACCACAAAGGCCTCGCCGTTTGAACTTTTGCTTTTATCGCCACTTAGAAAACGTAAAAAGCGAAATTTCGCGGCAATAAGTGTCGAGAGTTTCGTGGCCTACGCGATTACGGGATTGCCTGCTTCCGGAAAACTGCTGGACTTAGAACAGGGTGTGCAAAAATTAAAGAATGATTTCGGGCCGTTTTGACAAAGAAAGAGCTCTTTGAAGATAATCGCCTATCTCAGTGGTGGCGAAGCTTTTTCTAAGACAGGCCATTTGTAATAACTAGACGATCGTAGCGGGCTTAATCGTTAAAAAAATTATGTGTTTTATAAAAATATACATATATTATTACATACACTTATTATTTTAGTAGTAAAAAAGCAAAGGGTAAGAAAATTATAAGAACAAAATATAATATGAATTTAGTGTAGTTCTTGATGTGAAGTATTATCAGTTTATTTTCTGGTGTCATTACTGGTTGATGGTGCATGAGAAAAATGAAATTGAGACTGTTTTATCAAAATTTCATTATAGTCCGGTTGCATTTGCGAAGCTTAAATTCTTAAAACTCATGAAAGGTCTGTCTGTATCTGTATCTGATCTGTAATTCTGCTTCTTAAAGAAGTTTTCCTAAGCTTTATTGTTGAAAAGATTTGTTCGCATATATAAGATGAGCCGAACATTGTCGTTATCTTCATTGCATGAGTAATTAGATTTGGGAAATTATCTGGACTTAAATTTTTATAAAATTCTAGTAATGGTATTGTATGAAAAGTTTGTTTCAGGAGAGTATTACAGTTGAAATCTATTAACTCAAGTTCAAATTTTCCATGAACTTCTTCGTAATTAACATTGAATGGGGTTGCAAAAATACTAAACTCTGGATCCATTTATCTAAAGTCCTGAAATCTGAATTCTGAATCTCAAATTAATTTCTTATTTTTTAATCTTGTTTGATATAGTGAATTTTAAAGATTGCATTCTTGGAAAATGAGAAAAATCAGATTTAGAGATCTGATTATAAAATAATAGTAACTGTAATTTTAAACTATTCACGTATTGCCAAATATCGTAAAAAAACTAATTTTTCCCTTGCAATTTGAGATTAAGTTTAATCATATGTACGAGGAGGTCTGTGAAAAAAGCGAAACCAGAAAGCCACGTTTTGTTTTCTAAGAGGTCAAACTGATTATAAATGCACTTAACCAACGAACTCTTGAATAATACAGGATATCGGAATGGTCAGCACATACGGACTCCAAAAACCGTTGAAACTGGCGATGTAATAATCCTCTGGAAGGAATGATATTTACTAGTTTAACAACAATATTAAGTGTATGGTCAATATATAAAGCCGATTTACAGAGAGCATCCTGATGTATAAGGCAATGCAAAAAAACAACATCATTTTCCGGATACTTAGAATTAAATTTCCCAACAAATCCTTGATTGATTCCAACCATATTAGGAGCACCATCTGTAGTTACATTATATAACTTGTCAATAGCTAAATGAAGTTTATCGATGAGATTTTCAAATTCACAAAATATATCGGCACTAGTCGTTGTTCCTTTCATTGACTGCAACCCTGCAAGTTCTGTAATTTCAAAGTGGGCGTTGATTCCTCTTACAAATATGAGTAACTGATGCGCAGAATTGAATAAAAAAATATTTTTTTGAGTTTTTGTAGTCAGGACTTGACCCGCGGGCCGTAGTTTCCCCATCAGTGGCCTATCTAGTAGTACGAGTAGTTTAGTTGGCAACCGTGGGCGTCACATTTGAGAACGTAAAATCTATAACTTCAAAGATAAATAAAGCGCTTACGTACTTAAATAAATGCCTAAAGTACTCGTTGATAATGTTCGGTAATCGGTATCAATTTTATAGGAACATGATATTGGCGCAAGAATTATTACTGAATAATACTTAATTGATGTCCCGTCAGGGTGTTTCTAGCAGATACTAACTCTATTGAACCTATGTTCAAAACTTCTGCGTCGGTTGATGGAGTTGAGTTGTCTTATTTTGTAACTTTTGCAGCTTGTTGATTTCTCCCACGTATGCACGTCAACAATAAAGAGGAACAGCAATTAAAGTGTGACAGAATAATAATTTGGCAGACCTCATAGTAACACACATTAGTGTATCATCCGCGAATAGATAGAAGAGAATCCTTTAATACTTCCACACACATTCATATAAACAATCAATAGCAGAGGTTTCAGAACACTTTCCTGTGGGACACAGCTATTCTAGTGTATTTAGCTTCTTTGAAAAATCTATTAAACCTGTTTGGGATATGCAATAAGGGATCTGCTTCGCTTGTCTTCTCTTCTAAATACACTAGATCTAAAATAGGTTGTTACTCAACAACGTTAAGAATAGCAGTGTTCCCACAGGAAAGTGTTCTGGAACCTCTGTTATTTATAGTTTATATGAATGTGTGTTAAGTGTTTTCTATCTGTATGATACACTAATATGTGTTGCTATGTGGTCTGCCAAATTATTATTCTGCCTCACTTTCATTACTGTTCCTCTTTATTGTAGACGTGCACAAGTGGGACAGCTCAGCAAGCTGCAAAAGTTACAAAATAACACATAGCAGCAGTGCATATAATTTTTTACTATAATAAACTTACACCTACAAAAAATATGCAGCGCATAGAGATTTGGTTGCTTGCAGAATGTAATAATAATAATAATAATAATATATAATATATAAAAAAGTTTAAAAATTTATAAAGTTGAGCACGGACATCCACGGTTTATATCTAGGAGGTCTTTAAATTTTCAGCTTATGTAAAGTTATGAAAAGAGGAGTTTGAAAAGCCTGAGTGATATTAGTAAAGAACTGTTTAGATATTTAAGTATACCGAATAGCTGCTACCTTAGAACCTAATGGTCTACGTGCATTTTTCTATATGTAAAAATGTAAAATGGTAACCTATAAATCCTAGCCAAGTCCTAGGTAGACAACTATTCTATTGTATTTTATTCTCTTCTTGGCCAAAAACTCGGTCCCTTGACATAATTTAGTGGAATATAGTTATATGCTACCACGCATATAGTGCACTGAAACGTAATTAAAATGTGATTCAGTTCCCGTGTAGTATTCCCTTTGGCGGGGAGGGTTTGCTACGCGCATTAAACATAAACCGCATATGTACGAATAAAAGCGTAAGTAAATATTTCATGATTTGAGTGGGACGTAATTAGATTTTAGTCGACATTAAAATTCGCGGAATGCGCACGTATACGGGCAGGAATGGCTACGTAGTGAGACGAAACCCGCAAATGAATTAATTTTGCGAGCCCGTAAAAAACATTTTAGCGCAATTATAAATAAGCGTGTAGCACACAGCACGCGAACTTGAATAACGGTGTTTATAGTAATTAACGAACCGATTCGAAGTTAATCTCAAGAAATGGGTGCGGGACGCGACGAAACATCGACAAACAATAAGGGGGGATCGAAATAAAGTCACTTCACCGTATCCTTTCCCCTTATTACTCAGAACACTTTTACGATAATAATATTAGAAAAATAACCGTAACTCTGGACAATCTCGTAAAATTATAGTTTTACGGCCACTTCTATAACAGCGTCTGACACTTGCGTCATCTCAGTAAGTTATATAAATAACTCCATATTGTGTGGGAACGCGTATATTAAAATGGGATAAAAGTAACCTTTCGGTGCTTTCGAACGAGAAGATTGTCAATTAGCCAATGCGAATAGGTTGTAGAATTACATGTCGACAGTAAATTATCGCCGCTGAGAAGCTGCTCACTTGTGAAGAGAATGAAAAGGGGCGCCTGCGCCTGGCAGAACATGAGACAAACTCTACTATCATATTATTTACAAAAATTCTGAATTCGTCAGCAAGTTCGATTCAACAACAACTGACGCTCTAGGAATCCAGAAGTTTTGTGAATAGTATTAACAGCACACTTTAAAAAATTCGCCCTGACAGGAAGATTTCATTCCTACAACTCATTTCATTTCTTTTTTTTTGCGTTGTCGATTGAATAATCAATTTACGCACATTACGATAGCACAGAAAGTGCTATCGTAATGAATTTTTTTTTATTCGCATGAATTACATAGCAAAATAACGGAAACATACCAAATTTGCTGACAAATAAATATTCGGACGTGAATGTTTATTGGCCAAGAAATCACTGCTACCCATGCATTGATGGTAAAATGTAGTGTGCTTAGATAAATGAGATGTCAGTTCGGGTTGTATCTTTCAAGTTTGTATAATAGTTGATAAGAAAATGACGCATGGTGTTGCAACAAACAAAGAATTTATTATTAGAAAAATATCATATCTCAGTACTGCAGAGGTAAATCAATGCAAAAAATTTCAAATGACTTGAGTATTGCAAAATCAACAGTCGGGGATATTATAAAAAAGTATGGAGAGACAGCTAGTGTTAGCGTTCGTGGTAAAAATTCAGACCGACCCCGTAAAATCACTGAAAGACATCGTCGTATTCTGATCAAGATTTGTAAAACTAGCAGACGAAGCGTCTTACGACAAATTCAAGCCCAATGGAATCACGAGGCAAACTTAAATGTCTCCAGGGAATGTTGTAGACAATGGATGCATAAGTCTGGTTTGAGTTTTTCTAAGGTAAGATTACAATTTTTAATGTTTCAATATAAAAATTATTAATATTCTATGATCTACTTTTGTTAAAGGCAAAGGAAAAACCATTATTAACGTCTATTGAGAAGAAAAAACGTTTGGATTTGTGTAAAATCTAAAATATCCTGGACAGCGGAAACGTGGAGTAACGTTATCTTCAGCGACGAATCAAAATTTGATGTGCTGTTATTGCCGCGAAAGGTGATGTTCCTTCTTATTAATGTTCGGTTTAAAGTAAAAGATTTAAATGCGTCCGAATATTTATTTGTGAGCAAATTGGGTATGTTTTTGATATTTTTGTTATGTAATTTATGTGAAATAAAAAAATAATTCATTACGATAGCACTTTTTGGTATAAAAATAAGTGCGTGATTCCATCGAAAAGTAAAAAACAATCAATTTAAAATAAGTATAAATATGTGTTCTTATTATTTCGTACATCGTCCGAACAATTAGTTGTTAGAGCTCGTAGAAATGCATGCTAAAAAAAATAAGAATAAGAAGAAGGTATATATAAATAAGTAAATACAAAAGACAATAATAAAGAAAATGTATATCCAATGATCCAAAACATTAAAAAGCTATAAAATCCCTCAAAAGTACATGATTACAATCTCTGATAGTCTGATACTCATACCAAATAAAAAACCAAACGCTAAGCACTTCGATGAACATAAGTCTAATCAATCACATTACTAAAGTTATAACACAGAATTGTGTTTACAAGTATTGATGCAACGGAGCAGAGAGGTGAATAAAATTGTAGCAAACCCTTCCTGGACTCCAAGGCAAAAATTGGTCCAGTGAGAATATTGAAATTCGAAATACAAGAAAGTATCCTATCCCCACTACTCTTCAATATTTATTTGCAAGAATAGATCATGAAAAATCACTAAACAACAGTAGCAAAGGCATCAAGGTGAATGGAAAAGAAATAACAATATTAGCGATATGGATAAATTACAACAAGTGTTATTTGAACCACAACAAAGCTTAGTGTATACTGGTGAGCAAAACCTAATCGGTTACTTCAACAGGTTTGCTCATCTACATAACTTGGAACAGCTGTCCACTCAAAATGGAATCAAACAAGTGAAATACGTACTAGAAATTAAAAAGTCAAAGTAACATTCAACAATATGAAAAATGTATTCACACAGTAAAAATAAAACTAACCAAGTGCCCATGGTACCATATGGAGGGGAAGCACAGTGACAGAATGCGAGATGTGGGTATATCCACGGATTCTTAAAATATCATATACTGAACACATTATCCACTTGGAAGTACTGCGCTGGATAGGAAAAGAAAAAGGAAGGAAGATTGAATACATCGGTTAGCTAATGAGATATGACAAATTCTATATTCTATATACATACATAATTTAAACGAAATGGATTTTTGAACCCATTCCCTTCAAATTTCTCTATTTAACACTCATGAATTCCCCTCTATAACCATTATCTTGCTTTCCGATTAATATCTTGGCTTGTTTCACTTTCCTGCATGTGGTGGCTATTTTATACAAGATCCTCAATTGCGAGTAGGATTATTTGTTGGTCCAAACAAAGCCAGGCTTGCAAGACTGCGTCCTGCCATCTGGATGCTTTCGTTGTCCTGGAATCGATTCTGGATAATTTCGTAAAACCAACGGTGTTGCGGTATAGGTTGGGAAAGGGACCAGTTGTAACGCTTTTATTCCACTATAGGACAACAAAATAATTTATAATGCATACGTAATTCGCTAACCCTACAATCAACGGGCAATTTGGCAACGCGAGTCCTATTTTTATTAATTTCGGGCAATGAATATTCAAATTACGCGCTGACCTGGCTTTGTGTGTATCATATTTGCTCCGCTGTGTGCGGTTTAATTAGTATTCGCGATTTATTTTCGAAATATGTTAGCTCGACGGTCATTGAAAATGGTATAAGTCCGTAATATTTGCGACTGGAAACACGGGTCGGCTTGATGTACAACGTTTCGCCGTTTTGTCGCTAAACTCGTCGAGTTTGTTTCGCATCAGATTTTTGATATAACATTTTAGCAAATTCTATTATCAAACCTGCAAAATATTCACGCAGCTGACGACAAAATATGAAATCAAAATTAAACATTATCAAATTTTTTTAATATTTTTGATGTCTGCCTAGGAATTTGTAAAAAATAAAACCAATAGAATTTGTAAGTTACAATGTTTTCCCAAAAAAAAAAGATTCCAATAGTGAAGGGAGAATTTGAATCTCCCAAGCAACACACTAAGGAACTCCATTAGGTTGACCTTAATTCAATTGGTGTTGATGATAATAAAATATACTTTATTGTCGAAGGCAACAATATTTCTTATTGGCAAAGCTTTAAAACAAACAGAAAGAAGTATAAATATACAATCACGAAATAAATGTAAAGCCCAATTCTAACAAAAAAATATATGCAAAATAAGAATTACAGTCCTAAATAAGTACTTTCATCATTAATCATCATCATCATTAACAAGGTCTTATTGGTTTTGAGTTTTTGAAATGACTCGTCTTTTGATGTTGGCTTGAAAAATGGTGGTATTATCTAGAAGCTATATGGTAGAATATATCTAAAATATAAGGTCTCCACTGCAGTACATTTAATACATTTTGATTTTAGTAAATAATTTGACAAACATTCGACATATTTAGTAAGCAGATTTCCAGCGCCAAATTGATGTTTTCATATATTAACGGGAGATAGTAATGTAGTCAAAAATTCCCTAAGGCAATGCGGCAAAAGCAGCGCCCTTAGTGACAACCTTCCAAAATTACACGTTCTAACTGATAACGGCTGCATAAATTTGCAACGAATTTACATAAATTTATTAGCAAGACAATTCCGTCTATTAAAAATGTCATGTCATTTGGCTTGAATGATATCTTTTCCAGTAAATCAAAGCGTACATTTCACAGATTTAGATTTTGGTAGGATGTTAAACCAGGTGATAATATTAAATTTTTTAATGCAAATTTTGTATGTAAAATGTAAAAAGTTGTTACAATGCCATTTTTAAAAGAATACCTACGATGAAAGTGCATAGGTACCGCTAAAAACTCGATTTCAGCATAGACCTGATTTTTCTAGGAAAAACTCGTTTTAAAAATCCTTCACGGTTAATTTTACATTTAACTGGTAAAAACTAGAATCTACAAATATTCTTATTTAATCCTCGTTTTACCTGAATATCTTTAAGTTAAATATAGTTTCTACTCAGCCTGCCAGAAAATTCCAGTTGTGACTTAGCAATAAATTATCACGCTTGCCAGCAGCTTAATGAAATTTATTACTTTTTCTACTCCCGTCTGTAAAATATCAAATTACACACCGATCAAGGGGGAAGCGTCACTTTACCAAGTCAGTTTCGTTTCCCACGGATCCGAGCCACTTCGGACATTTCCGCGATTTAACCGCATGATTATGGGAGCAATCGGATTTTTTCGGAGATATTTCCCACGTCTTGAATTTTGACGTTTGTCAATTCTGACGGTCATGTCAGTGAATGTATTCGTGTTGTTTAACGAAAATGTACCCAAAAACTAACGGTCGTAGAAAAAGTATAGCATGAAACACGTTCGGTAAGCCACTGGTTTATTAAACACTCGCTCCGCTCGTGTCACATAAACTCGTGAGTCAAATACCTTTACCGCACTTGTTGCATACTATACTAATTTTCTACTCCCGTCCGTAAAATACGCAATTACACACCGATCTAGCGTGCAGGAAGCGTCACTTTACCACGTCAGTTTCGTTTCCCACGGATCCGAGCCACTTCAGACATTTCCGGAATTTTACCGCACGGATTTGGGAGCAATCGGATGTTTCGGAGATATTTACCACGCCTTGAATTTTGAAGTTTGTCAATTCTGACGGTCATGTCAGTGAATGTATTAGTGTTGTTTTGCGAAAATTTACCCAAAAACTAAGGGTCGTAGAAAAAGTATAGTAGATATATTAAACATTCATTCCGCTCGTGTCAGATATAACCTTGTGAGTCAAATGTTGTTTATCGCACTTGTTGCATAATATACTATTTTATAAAGCATGAAAAAGAAATTAAATAAAACATGGATATTACACAAACGTTAGCTATACAAATACACTCTAAAACTAGTGGATAGCAAGTCGTGTAGAAATATGTAGGTGCAAAAATATCATAAGGGTCGCAGGATAGTAAAATAATATAATAATATAATAAATATTACAAATTTTATTGCATCGAAGATTAAGTAGAAGTATATTTAGGCGAACCAACGAAAGCACATCCGAATTATTAATGTTATAGTTATTTTTTTACGCCAAAACAACTAAAGATGATAGCTGAAAGTGTTGGGTGAAGGGTTTTTATATATGTTCGCAGGACTGTTACGTCGATTACAAATATCATGTTATATGTATTTCTGAATAATTCGTAGTATGTAATAGAGTTAAATCGGAAAATTGCGAAAAGTTCTCTGAAATTTATGAATATGCATATATCGATTACTTACTTATTCGTCACTATGACCAAAATATCTATTGTGACTCCCCTCATAGTTATAAAGTTTTATCTAAATTCGTCTCTGTGGTTAGACTGCGTAACAGTGGGTCCTCGGTGTAGCTCGCCGCCTCTGTTTTCGTTATACCCAGCAGATGAAAACGTAGTGACTCACTAATTTTTTACAGTCTTTCTAAAAACATAACACGTCTGTGATCATTTCCTTCTTTTCTTGGCAGAATCCAGTCCCATTAGGCTTAGATGCCTCTTTAGTCTACAGTGGTCCGTTATTACACCTACAATTATTCTTACTACGGTTTTCTCTTTTATAGTTTAGCACAGTGTTTCCCAAACTTTCTAAAATTTGTATGCCCCCATAAAAAACATTAAAAAATTGATTTGTTCACTTAAGAAACATATATGATAGGTTTTAGGAAGATATCACTATGAAATTGTTATAAAACAACAGTAAGTAATATTTCAAAATATATAACAAAAAAAGTGAAATGCAAATTTAAAGTAATTTTAATACAGATTTTCTATATTAATTTAGTGCGCTTGATGGTTGGTTAGTTTTGGTTAGTTGCCACGTTGTGTTGTATCCAGTAGATTTCTTTTTTATATCAGTAAATCATTTACATCACTACACGTTCAGCTAAATATGAACATGGAAACGGTAGGAAAAGTTGTCTTGCACTTTTGGCTGCATTTGGGTATTTAATTCAAATCTTTTCACAGAGCCTCTTTATATAAAATAAAATTTTTACTCACTCATCATTTTGCAATTCTGCTAGTTCTTTTTGATGCTCCGTATTTGATATATCAGACAAATCCACTAATATTGGCTGCTTCAGAAAATCTTTCTTTTAAATCAGAGGATAGAATATTTAAATGATTGACAATAACAAGTAAAGCGGTATCAGTTACTTCACATTTTTTGAGCCAATAAAATTGTTCAAAGTTTTTGTTGTTAATATGTTTCTGATATAACTCTATAAGTATTTTATTTGTTCCTTGAAGTTGCTTATTTAATAAATTTAGTTTTTCAAAGATATCGACTATCAGATGCTTTACCATCGATTGTTGAAAGATACTTCATTCATTCACTACTTCAGTATGAAGAAAAAGTCTCACATGGTCTTCATTTTCCACTTCACAAAATAACTTGAAAAGACGCTCAGATTTAGCACTAGCTTTAAAGCATTTTATTATTGCATGTAGTACTTCATTTGGAACAGGCGAGATATTTTTGGCTACCAACTTTTCCCTATGAATAACAGATTGCGCAAGAATCGTTTCTGGATAGGGGCGCCATCTGCAGCACAGGTTGTTAAATTTTCATTGGTATATCCTTGACATCTAAGTAGTTTTTTAACTTATTATATATCTTTCGAGGTAGTGGTGCTTTCTAATCTTTTACAGAACATTTCTTCAGCAAAATGTCCTTCATCAATATATCTTATGTAAGTTGTCAATACTGCGTCACTGTCTCTCAAAGTTGATTCATCCATTTGCAGAGAGAATTTTTTGTTTTCAGCTTTTCAACAAGTGTGATTCTTTCGAGTTTTAGCAATTAACAAAGAAATTTGATAACTAGCCTCAGTAAGATGATTATTAGTTGAAGTACGGGCAGTAAATAGAGAGTTAAATGTTGTTCTTTTTCAATTTTTTTCTTAAAAGTTTTAAAGTAACTCAACTCTGTATTAATATGAGAATGTAAAAACTTCTCGAGTTTTTTTTTAAATTACCCACGATGAAAGTGCACACATCGATTATAGGATGAAATTAACAGTTAAACACTTACTTATCCTGCCATAAACTCGACAGCGATAGACTGCCACCGTTTAATATTGACTTAGCGTAAACTGTTGACGGCAATAATTATTAAGACGCGATTACACCGCCCGGAGCGTGGCTGCGGAAAATCTATAACAACATTGAATTTATTTTCCCTAAACGTCGTTTGCACTCCCGTAAGGTAAATACGGTAACACTAGCTCAACGCGAAATGTGAAGAAACCGATATTCAAGTCAGACGCGTGAAAAAAAAATGGCATCGGTAGTATCCCTTTCAAATAATCGAAATTACCCGGGAAACCGCATCAAAAAAGTTTTATTAGAAAACAGCCGAACGGAGGCAAACAGGAAAACAACGCCCCGAGTTGGTAAACTGAGATAAACCAATGTGCCAGGGCAGCGGCATTGATTTGCAAACTCGAAGTTCTCCCTTCCTCACATTTTCAATTCTATTTAAAAATCGAAGGACCTTCTTTGATGCTATTGGGTATCTTCCACGGTGCATAATGAGATAACGTACTGTGAGAGAGCGGATTTATATGATTCCTTTATTTACTTATCTACTTATAACTTACTACCTATTTTCATTTTAAAAATTGTTTAAATTACATGTACATCTATTCTACGAATTGAATGTGTGTAGCACCTATTTTGCTGACTAGGTGGTGCCAGCTGGGAAATAACTAACCAAATATTTTATACTCATTATCCGTGGTATAACGGAAGTCGACAATGGGCGAGTGTCCCTTGTAGACATGTCCAACCTTACGTAATTTGTAATGAAGAAGATCATCTATGGTCTTCATTCTTTTTATAAGTATTTGCGTAAAAGCACTTATTACTGCCCAGAATATTATTGGGCGAACATCGTGATGTTATAATTTACATATGTGACATGGTTATGAGAATAAATACCCAAGTAACTAATTATCGTAAAAGCAGTAGTAATATATTATAAATAAACGTTTGATGCCTATTTTTAGTGATTCAAAAAAAAAGTAAAAAACGTGCCTGTATAATTTGTCGATAAAATTGGGAAAAAACATTTGTGAGTTAAAAGTAAAAGTGTTAAATAGATTTTTTCTAGTTAACAATAACTCTCTAAAAACTAGTTTGATAGAAAGGATAGAGATTTGACCGTAAACCTGCCGCCGCATATTGGAAAAATATTATAGTTAGATCACAGTTGAATAAAGAATAAGAAGTTGATTTTTGTAAATATTTTTAGTATTCGCATATTGATGCATTTTAATATTAGTTCCAATATCACATTTGTTTATCGGAAATTGAAACCCATATCTTCAATCAAATTTATGATGATAATAAAATAACCAAAACTAAACAAAAAACTTACTGTAAAAAAATGACAACTTTCCATAGTTTGTCCTCGTTTGTCGATATCAATTCTTACACGTTTGTGTAAATGGAAAATTTAATAAAGGAAATACCCGAACAAAATTGTCAATAACGTAATAATTTATTGGGCTGCATGGGCTCCCATTAAATTTTCCTATTATTTCTTCATGTATTCTGTATTACAGTTTCCGTTTCACTGTTCTTGCCTTATTAATTAGTTGAATCGTCTTTTATTTGGAGTATACGTAGCAAAGACGCTCGTTAACATATCGTCTTTTTATTATTACCAACTCAAGCAAAATATTTTTTGTTTTGATTTAGCATATTTGAGGAAACGTTCGTATTTTTAGCATTGTTGGTATGCATCTGTTCCCTCAAATAAAGTGAAAATTAACTAACCATTATTTTTTGAGGTATTGGTCGCTGTGTGACTTTTACTACTTTTATTTTACCTACTATTTCAGAGAAAATGTATATGAAAAGTTACAAACTTTTAAACAGTATTCTAATATTATGTAAATATTTTTAAACCCGCATGTATATTTGCCAAATTGGCAAATTTTGACGGACTGGAAATTAAAATAAAGTTCAAAAAAGGTATTGTTCAGGATCTCAACTTTACTTTTTACAAAACTTCTGGATTCCTCCACCGTCGGTTTTTGCTGAGTAGAAATTGCTGACATTTCGCCAATCATCCTGTTGGCTTCTCCAGAGCTTGACGGAAACTGGCTCGTATTTTACTCTGTACCTGCTTATATATTGTTTCAAGGGGGCGGAGTTAAATGAGGGGCATAAACACCGTCTCGGATGACTGATACCCAAATTGGTGACAGGTAGAGTCCTCTGTCGCGGTTAAGATTAATAGGTTGTTTATAGATTTCTATAGACTCTCGGATTTTTCGTTGGTAAGCAGAACTGATTACATGCAAGAATTTTAGTTTTATCGAATAAAATTTTATGTCCGGTTTCATGAGTGTGTTTGGCAACAGCTGATCGTAAGGCTCTTTCGTGTTCTTTGAGCCCAGTTGATATTTTTCGTCCGGTAAACTCCTGGCATCTTAAACGGAATTTTGTCTTTGACGGGCCGAAGATGTTGAGAGATTTTTGGACAAGTGGTAAATCTGATTTTGACGTTATACTTATTTAGAACTTTTGATATGTGGTCAGTCATGTTTTCAATGCAAGGAAGGACGGCAGTGGCAAGTATATGATTGCTTTCGGCATCATTGCTATTGGAAGGTTGTGGTGAAGTGTATTTTTGATCGAACGCTTAATATCGGGCTGAGATAGTTTTACGACTCTGTAAACAAGAGAGTTGATAACCGATGATTTTTGGGACGGGTGGTGACCATGCATTAAGGTATCGGTCTGTGTGCGTAGGTTTTCTGTAAACATAATGACCCAATGTTAGGTCTTATGTCTTTTCTATTGATAAGAATATCTAAGAATGGAAGGTTATTATTAGTTTCCAACTCAATGGTAAAACGTATGTTAGCGTGTATAGAGTTTAAATGTCTAAGAAAATCTACTATGGTTTCATGACCATGAGGCCAAATAACAAAAGTATTATCAACGTAGCGTTTCCATAATATTGGTTTTAGATGAAAGGTATCGAGAACTTTCTTCTCAAAGGCTTCCATAAATATATTCACGATGACTGGCGATAGTGGCAACAAAAACCGACGCAGGAGGAATCCAGAAGTTTTGTAAAAAGTATTACAGTAACCTGTGGAAGTTTCTTTGAAAAATGAACTAAGTACTTGTTGACCTATGTTAATATGGTGTACGATGGCCAGGTTGGACGAATCAATAAAATATGAGTGTAATTCATTAAAACGGTCGACGAAGAAAAGCGGCTTCCCAACTTAAATTCGTTCATTAAACGAAACGAATTTCATTTTAACAATGGCACAGTCGTCCGAGACTGTTTGCTTATTCAAGAATAAACTTCGAGTTATGATGTCTCTATTAATTTTAATTTAATTAATGCTTTCGAGTCATTTATAGTCCCGTCGAGTGCGATTTTTAAAGCCGCTCTCTACGGTCTCTTTAATAAAACCCTTATCGTTAGCGCAATGGCGGCGGTCTATTTTAAGCGACGGAGAAAAGTGAATGAATCCCCCGCCCCACCCGCCGCACTCGCCGGGATCTGCCCGACTTCAAACAACAACATATTGGCCGGAGGAAATAAAAGGTCTTATCTCGGTTCTTTTAAAACACCTTACACCGAACGACTTGAGAAATATCGCCATGATGTATCGTTATTGTTACAAAAAGGATGATTTATGTAGCGCCGTTCTCGAATTTCGCGGTTCGACCTCTTTTGTTAGAATTCGAAATTGTTTTGCTTTTTACATGCAAAGTTCGAAGCGTTTGTCAAATATCCGATTCGGTTTAAAAGTTTTAGTTATTTATTTGTTTAAACAATCAACAATTGATCGAGAAAGTAAAGGAAACGTAATATTCTCGGAAGATTGTGTGTTCCGTGCAATCGGAATCGTTTTTCTTTGTTCTCTGTGGTTAGTTGATAATTCAGGAATTTTATGTCGAGCAAATTGAAATATGTTTTCTTGTCATTTTTGGTCTCGCTACACCAATATATCATTATTTAAATAGTCGCGTTATTTCTAACTTCAATGTTATCAAAAATTACAGTCCATTGCTCTTTCTCAGTAGAGAACAAATCTCAGAAATGAAGAAAGAAAAAGAAATATGGAAAAATCTCTGAGGTCAGAGCTGGATCGAAGCATTGCACATGGATATCCCCTTGGTAACTTCCAAACAAATTATTTAAATAAGTCAAAAATGAGGAATCGTTTTACAATATATTGTGAAGTTAATAGGTGCGTGAGAAAGTGTTTGCACTATAAATTTTGATGGGTAAATATAAACAAAAATAATCTCTATAACGCAGAACTTAAACTCAAAAATAGATAACTTTAGCAAACAACCAGTACAAAAATATTTTGAAAATGCTTTTGCTTCTTTTAGAAAAATTTCCAAATATCAATAAATCCGCTGCCTAATTTGATAGAACTGGTAGAACATTCCCTCAAATTGGTAACTATATAATTGGAATCGAAGAAAATGGAAAAAGTATTCAATGATATAATACAAATTTCTTTAAGCATAGACATAAAAATGAGACTTGTCAGCATCAAGCATTAATAAGCATTTATCTAATCATAATTTAATGAAGATCTTTTCAAAAACCTACCTACAAGTATCTACCTGCATCAGCAAAAATTTTCACATCCGAAGAATGGAAACAATGAGACCAAATTGACAAGGAATTTTAAAGAAATATTGAATTGTATTGTATTGGAAATATTGTATTGTATAAATATTGTATATTGTATTGTATATTATATACATTTTGCCTCTAAAACTCCGTTAGTTTTACTATAACAGCTTTTGTGATATTTTTTAATTTACTTTCACAATTATTTAAATGTACTTTGTTATAATCGTTTGTTTTTTAAACCATATTGTAATCTAAGTACATATAAAAAAACAAAATCGAGTTGTGTATGAACACAACTGAAAGTTAATTTTTTTGGAAAACGATTGGGTTTTGGAAGATGAGACAAGATTGCTTTTTCTATGAAGAGAACTACGGAGAATTCGAATTTCTAACCATGACATTGTGTCTCGAGCTTTTCGAGAGTGTAGGCGAATGTTCGACACCCATTGCAAAAAAGCGAAACACCAATACACAAATACATTGTTTCTGTGCTGCGGATATTTGCAGACCGGCTCCATTATCCGCATACGATTCGAACGGCGAAAAGAGTAAGAAACAAATCGAAAAAAGCACTAGAAGTGGTGAGACTGTATTTAACCGACAATCGTGCAATAATAGCGCTAAACGTCGTTCCATAGTGGTTGACTTTTTCCGAACACTGGAGTCAACGAGGAAGCGTTTAACCGGAACAAACGCGTTGGTATCAGAGCCGAAGCGATTAACGTCGGATGCACGGAGATTAACGTCCCTAAATCCACAAGTTTCTTTAATTGCTTTCCCGTAACTTTATATCGGACTTGTTGCAGGCGATCTCCAGAGTTCGACACATCGTCGATGAAATCAATAGCCGCGGTGCCCCTCGAATTTTAAAAGAGTCAAGCAACGAAATCCCGCAGATTATTTTGAAGTTTTTTTTGGACGATTTGGACCAGTGATTTAGTCGTAACCGCAATTTTAGTAAGCGATAGGAACCTTTAAAATTCTTACCAAATTCTGAAACCATTGTCCGGAAAACTATTTTAATTATTTAAACAATTACAGCAAAATAAATAAATAAATAAAGTTATTTCACTATGGTCGTATTTCACGAAAGTATGGCGGAAAAAATCTTTTGCAATAAAATGCTTTAATTATTTATCAATTTATTTAATTATTTATCAACCTTTAACCCAACCTTAGACCCAGTAAAAACAAAATGAGGATTTTAAACTCAATTAACTTAAAAGAGATTAGTTTAAATGTGCCATTTTGTTTATATTATATGCCATGTTAAAAGTAACGGATGATATCCCGAAAAAATGTATCATCATCATTTTTTATAGTGTGGAATTGGATTTTTAAAAGATTGGTACCACACGTACCTTCAAGAATTTTTTTTTTTAATATTAAATTCAAAACTATTTTATTAGTCATTACTGTGATGATGTGTATGATCCAGCCTTACTCACCTGCTAGACCTAGGCGACACATAAATATTCTAAATTTAAACAACAATGGTAAGCTGCAGATAATTTTCTCATAATATAATTCATCGCAGAATATCAAATACAAAACTTTATCAAATTTTAATGATTTGACTTTGGAATACTATCCAAATATATTTACAAAACATAAAAAAGATTTTTTCTAAAATTGTTTTAAAATGGATAACCATCAGACATCATTATGAGTACTATTAGTAGTTGTATTAAAAAAGAAACACTGCGTTGGGTCACTCGTATTACTACCAGTGACAATTAAAGAAATATTTCCAATATATGAATATGTTGAACAAGCACGCCGACGAGAATTAGGTGCAATATAGACAGATATCTGAGAGATAGAGATAGACCAAGAAGATAGTGTTGAAGGGCCCTTGGGAGGTCCGGATCCTGACTGCTGTATCATAATGTAAATATATAATATATTTTACTCTTTCTAATACAATTCATCGTGAGATGAACCTTACAACAATGGTACATTATGAGCGGTATTAAGAGTGTGTTTATCCACTCCGTTCACTGATAAGACACTGGCAAACACACAAATGGCAAATTAATGACGATAAATATAGCCTAACTAGGAACCAAGCAATTTATCCAATAGGTTTTTTTATGTCGATTTTAAATTATAAAAGATAATTTAAGAAATTCAATTCAGAAAGTAAATTCAATGACAAAAACTGGCGAAGTGTTGTAGGGTTATATGTTAAATGGTAAGTTAAGTCAGTTTGTTTAACTACGGGTATGCTCGTCAAATGTTTTGTTTAAAGGCAGCTATGAAATCTACTTACACATTTTTAATCATTATGTAACATATAATCTACGTATAATCTTCCTTATTATATCAAAATTAGAAAATTAGAGACTTTTAAAAATTCCGTGCAACAATTATTGCCGCTTAGATCTGTCTCTATCGAAACAGTAATTGTCAATAAATTTGTAGTCAAGGCCAATAAAAAATTTATAAAATCAGATTGCAATTTTCAAAATTTCATTAAAACCAAAACTTCAACTTCAACGTTATTTTTGTAAGTTTAAAGGAGTATTCATTGGCTGGACTTCAATCCCCAGAGTTTTCTAACATTTTCATTCTCGTTATTAAGTCAGCGATGGATCGCGATATCAGAATAATTCAATTTTTGCGCCCCCACGATGACAAACTCATCGCATAATTTTATTTGTTTAGAGCCGGGTGGGGATCACGGAAATCATGTGGGCGTGTTTCGTTTTGATTCGCGCGCGCAACTTTTCAATTTAATTAAAAAGCGCTTAACGCGATTACCGGCAAATTGATGGGTTTCTAAATGGCGCTTTATGTCATTTTATTGCTGCAACACAAATATTGCGTTGACCGTGCTTTGATTCGATGCGCTAATGTTATTATTTATAGAAAATTTGGATGCACTGAAAACATAAGAAATCGATTCCACAGTTGACTGCAATTTTTCATCCACTCATAAAATGATTATGTACCCGCTGCGACATATAATAATTTATTCAGTTCAAATTCGATATAAAGAGAAGCCGAATGGTAATACAAATTCGTGAAGAGCATAATCAATGTCAAGATTTAGATATTCCCCGCTTGTGATTTTCAGAACATTGTGTTGAATAGATTTCCGTAGATAGAAAACGTGTTTCGAATATTACGAACTGCGAAATATTCGACGGTGCTTAGAAAAATCGTGTTAATAAAAAAATCACACATTCGGTAACGAAATAATTGAAATTATTGGGAAATAAAATATATCGTAGGTAAGGAAAGAAGTCCACATCAAAAATTTCAGTTTATAAATAATGAAAAATGCATATTAAAAATAAACACATGTTATTTATTTGTAGGCTTGTTTCAAGCTCAAAAATTTATTTATTGACAAACTTAACAATATCTATTAATTTGTTCACCATCTGAAGAACTATGTATATACCTAGGATCACTAACTCGTTTCTTTTCTTTTTCGTAATAAAGTGAGATGGTCGCTGTGTTAAACAAAGCTTTCTACGTTATTTTATTATTAAAAACGGCATGTCATTTATGTCCATTACGCGACAGTTTACTTAGCTTTATAATATAACATTTTTTCTTAGTGACGTAAAGAGTTTTTATCGCAAAAAAATAAGTTTATTATTTTAAATACGGTATGGGAAAAATGTATCCATCTATATTTCCATAATTCCACAAGCGCAATTGTAAATAATTGCCAAAAAACGTGAACTTAAAAATTAAAATACTTTAATCTATTATTTTATTCAACACTTGTTTAATCTATATTTTACTCTTAAACCTACATCGTTATGACTTTTATTTACTAATTTTTTATATTATTTTAATGACGAAAATTACAACTAGCCAACTAACCAAAACTAACAACCAAACTGATCTATACAAATGTTCATTCGAATCCACAACTATAAGTTGCATAAGGCCTGCATTACCGAACCATAAAGTTAATTCCAGACTAAGTTTTAGTATATTCAATAAAGGTAATTAATTGTTAACTTTCGAAAATATTGACACAAAAAACACATCAACTGCATTTAGAATGCCCAAATCATATCATACAATATAATATTCGCGAGATTTAGCAAAACAAAGAAATCAATTCTAGTTGATTTCGAAACAATTTTACTTCCCTAACAGTCAAAAGTGTTTAGCAGCATAGTCATTTTTTATTTTCTTTTTTGTACAACGACACAAATCGCTCCCTCCATTTATTTGCACCCAATAGTTCATTTTATTAATAACAATATAGCAACTTGATTGATTACAATATGGTAATCATAACCCCACTAATTATGTTCACTGAAAGTTAATTATTCCCGTTTTGAAAATCCTAATGGCGAACGCCAAATGAAAAATACACAGAAAAAACTCGGCTGAAGATTCGTCATCCAGAAAAAGTTCATAAACATGTAGGTCCGGAAATGCCTCGGGAAATGCTTAGTTTTCAATATGTTGAAATATTTTTAAGATCCGCTTGTGCGGAAATCCGGTGCGGTTAATTTTTTGGAACTAATTTTATTGTGACTAAAGATTCCAAAAAATAAATTCTTCATAAAAATACGTTTTGTCAATTTTGTCTTTTATTTTTTCCCTCAAAACAAACAAATTGCAAAAAAGTCAGTGCTGTAAAACTCTTTGTCAATACTATTCGTTAAGGTAAATTGTGGGACTGAACTGGACTTTACAATTTTTTATTTTTCCTTCTTTTTGGATAAAGAATCTTCAGTGGAGCCCATGTTTTTTAAAACACCTTGTACATGTGTATTGTTAGTTGCATATGAAAATTTATTTGTAGGTTATGAATATGTTTTACTGGAACAAAGTGTTATGCCATAAAATAAATGAACGGCTTAGTTTGTCTTAGTTTATAAAAATATTTTTTTTATACTTACAATATATAATTTTTCATTTAATAATTGTCCGCACACCCCAGGTATGTTCTTGTGTAATTGGTTTTTCTGGAATCGCTATGTAGTCATTTTTGCTGAGCCAGTGTAATGTAGAATATCTATTGTTTGTACTTAGTCCGGCAAATAAAACAATTTCATAGATTGATTGATTTGATGTCCAATAAACTAAAAGTACAACACGTACAATTTGATATCAGTCACCTGACCAATGTCATGGCGGCAAATTCGAACAATTCGAGATAATTGGAACTAAATGAACAAACATTATACGTTTCGGGAGCTGTTTAGAGAACAATATAGAGGACACTTTCGAAAGTCGTAGACAATTCTAGTTGTTGATGAAATGAGATATTTTGGATTCCATTGTGTTTATTAATTACTTCCAAGCACTTTTACAGTTACTGCAGAAATATTTCTAGTCATCTTCTGCTGAGTACTGTATGTTTTCACTGTATAAAATGAGATATTTTGGATACAGAATAGGATAGTATTCACCTGAAGGCGACTGGAAATATATAAGTAGTTGAAACGTTGTGAAAGTAAATCATAAAGAGAATGGAAATCCCAAATATCTCATTTCAGCGACACTGTATGTAGTATTGAACAGGTCGTTTTATTTTCGTAAATAATGGCTGAGAGAAATGCCGCGCCCGAAAATATAATCGCTATTTGGGTTGCTATACGTTAAGTCTAAACGAGATAAGTTTTGCGTTGACAAATCGCGCGGTTTCTTAAAGGGAAGTTTCCGCGGCGGTCCTGTTCAAACAAACCACCGTGCCCGTAATTTATTCCTCCAATCCCGAAAATAAGATTATGTATATGGCGGCGGTGGGTTTAGACAGTCAACATTCCCACGCTTGTTTACACGCAAAATATTCGGGTGGTGACCGTGACAAACTCTGGGCAAAATAAGATTCGTATCTGGGACCGGGAAAGGCGCGCGTTCATTAGCGACTATTACTGCGCGATTTTAATCCTCCGGGTTTTGTTTGTTGACCGGAAAGGGAACGAATTCCGCCGCGGAGACAGATAAAGGTTAAAAGCATCAGGTTATTGTGCGAGAGTGCTTTCGCAAATAAAACGTCGCTTAAGTTTTATTGAGAAACAAATAAAGGGGTGAGGGCGTTTCGTTTTAGATGAGCTGACTCCCCGCCCACGACTTTGAATGAAGTTTGCAGTCTCGAAGTTTTGTTTGTCGTTTAAGAGCCAGCCGATCCCGCTTATACTTGTAGGTCACGTCCTGCCGGGGGTTCGTTTTGCATCAGTACGTTTCGCAATTTCGTTGGGCTTCTAAAGTAAGAAAACCTACGTCCCAATTACGGTAACCGAGCAAGTTCCGTTGGACTACGTAAAGATGTGCGGCCGTTGGCGAAATATAATTTTGCATCTTAACATCTCGGAAGTCATCTTTAAAAGTTATACTTACTTCGGTATTAAAAAACGTCAACAACCATAGAGAAAATTGATATTGAAGTGGGGAGCTCATTCTTTTTTAGTCGTTTCGAATGGCATTTTTGCGAGTGAATATCGCGATCTCCAATAAGGTAGACAGAATATAGGTTAAAACAGATTACATTGCAACAGAAGTAGTAACTTCAACTGATAAACGGGATTATCTCAACAGGTATTAGATTTCAATAAATTACCCATTCTCCAATTCTCCAATTTCAAAAAAACAAAAATATTGTTTTCCTTCAACAATATTTTTAATTTAACATTTATAGTGCAATAGAACAAATCCTAAGTTATAAAGTTTTGAGGAAAAATATTCCTACACTAAATATTAAATTATGTTTTTTATAAGCATCTAAATATAAAAAAACAAACTTTTACTCTGTGTTAAAGACCTTAAAAATGGTAAAAAATTAGAAAACATACGCCAGACTATTAAACAAATTTATATACGTTATTGGAGTGCTATTTTAAGACCTTTGGGAGCAGCCAGAACAATATGGAAGGGCAAATATTCCTCAGACACGATAAAAGTTCCCTGGTGGGTATGAGCCCGAGGTACGTGAATCGTATTTATGGGAATGGATTCATATGTTATGCCAATAAAACAGCTTTAATTTTAATTTTCTACACTTCTGTGTGTTTAAGTTAGAGACATTTAGAAGAACGTGGTCTTTAGACCGCATACTTAGGACAAGAACAAAATAAGTCGTTAAAACTGTTAAGACGAGAAAGATAGCATACTTCGGCCCTATTATTAGACATCCAGAAAAGCATGTCATCGCCATAAAAGAAGACGTACTTCAAGGGTGAAGAATCTAAGGAAAGAATCCAATATATGGGCTGTCAACAATATAATAATATAATAATAATAATAAAGAGAATAACTTTTAAGTTTGTAGGATTATCTTTTTGCAGAAAGAAGAATTTTTTATTTTTGTTCCCTAGATTATCTTGCTGTACAAATTGGATGCTTAGCTGCAAACCCTTCACAATAAAATAACGATTGCCGTATCTGATAACCTTATTATAGCTTAGCTTTTGCTTCTTTTATACTTATCCAACATTAATTCTACTATCGGAAAGTTTTAAAAAAATCACAGCTACAGCATCTTTTAGAAATCATTTAAAGACTCTATCTAAATGAAACTTCCTACTCTTCGTCAGAATATGAAACTTCAAAACTTCTGGATTTCTCCTGCGTCGGTTATTGTTGAATCGAACTTGCAAGATCGATTCAACAATAACCGACGCATGAGGAATCGAGAAGGTTTGCAAAATAGTATTACAGTGGCCTGTGGAAGTTTCTTTCAAGAATTTGAAACTTATTTACTGGATGCAGCATTCCACCTATCGTAAATATAAGAGCATTATACGTTTTTCATGTACTGTGCACTTTTGTACTTATATTTTATTGATTCGTATATTAGTGTCGCTTGTTTGTCTATTTATTTGTTTTTACTATCGCGCAGCGTAAGATTATATGTCCATTTTTGACTTGTCTTATCTTCCTTGTATCGTATTACACAAGACGACCAGTATTCGATAATTATATTTAAATTCGCCAGACGCCCAAATTTCCATCACGCTTAAACTTAACCTGTATCGCGTAAGCGCGATTACATGCTAATCGCTTGTTAGCATTATCTCCGGGTGTGGTTAATTGTAATGTTCCATACTAATTAATTTGTGCTTAAACCAGGGCACATAAATTTCACAACGAGCCAAGACAAGTTTGTGGCCGACGTGTATCGTAGACAAAGGGCATTGTTGTGTGTGCGATTTACTGTCTCGTACACAAAAATGCTCGCTTAAAAGTCGGTCAGGTTATACGATATTGTATCACGAAATCGCTGGCCGTTGCGGCGAGTGTTGTGAGATTATTCGGCATCATCTCCATTTAGATTAGCGACCGTGTTCGGGAAAGACGGATCACGACCCCATTAATCCGAATAAGGGAAACTGGATGTACCTAATATCGAAATCTCGCGGGACTGATTGGAGAATGTCATCAAACGGACCGGACCGCTCGTGCGCTTTAATAAGGAATGACCTGAGACGGGAATTATGCATGTCAACGTTGAAATTAAATGTCAGCCTCGGGTCGGATCTGACGAAAATGAGCCGCGCTTGGATTCGCTGCAGTGCATTACGTGTTTTAGCGGAAACCTTTTAAATTTCGCAGCTCGGACGCTGCGTCGGACCGTCGCTCAAATATTTATAACAATTTCGCTGTCGCTGAGAAGCACGTCCGCGAATCAGAGAAACTGCGAGGCATACGCCTTTAAATATTCAGAAAGGTTGGATTTAGCTCTTAGGACGCCTCTTAAAGAGATTATTACATTTTATATAACAGCTGTCTATTAGGAAGATAAATATCGTTCGTAAATTTTTACATTTCATTTCTCGTAAGTTGATAGAAAGGACCTTGCAGGTTTGATTTTCACAAGGGACGCAACTACGTGAACCTATAAATCAACGCCTTGGTAATAAGATGTACTTAAAAACTCATCATTGCAAACCAAAATACTAAGATTTTTTTAAAAAGCGCACTTTATTTTTGATTTTGTTTTTTGATAAATTCGGTCGCCAAAATCAATCCAAATTTCGAAAAGAAGTCTCACTTCTTTGGCAAAATCACTAATTCACTATTAAAAATACCAAAAATATCCCTTGCTATCAGTTCTACAAATTACACACAGTAAATTTAGGGGACATATTAAATAACTAACACATTCCTATTTCACATTTGCAATAAACTCTGATTCACAAACAAATTTTGTTGCAAATTGTAAATTATAATCAAGAAATACCTACTACACTACAACGTTTTAGCATTCTTGCTTGTTCTCAATTTTCTCGATGGTGATTCACACTTCAGATGGCGCGACAAGTATCGCTAAAAAAATTATTAATAATCTAACTGTGCTTCGCACTTCTAACAATATGGTATTGCATACCCATCTATGTGTATTAATCATCTTGTTTTATTTACATTTCATATTTCGAAATGCGTGTCCTGTGTTTAATCAGAACTGCACCAGGGAACATATCAATTCAATATCAGGGTAGAAATTCAGTCTTTTACGGATTAAGTTGTATAATGCTTATTGAAAGCAGGTCTAAGCAAATATTAAAAATTTTATTTTCCTTGTATAAAATATAATAATTAAGAGCGAAAACGATATTTCACGACACGAAATATTTTAGAGAGATAGAGCAATTATTTTACTGTAAGCGAATTTCAACTCGATCACTGGCCACGGCATAAAAAGAAGAGAACGAAAAACTTTCTCTTGAGTTGTGTTTGCATTGGCTGGTTTTCCATTCGATTATGAAAAATATAAAAAATCGTAAAATAGTGGAATGCTTTGGTTTTCTCCTCTTTATTTCGAATTATTTGTTAAAATAAATAAGAAATTATATATTTTGACATGACAATTGTTTCGACAACACCGTGTCTTTATCGAATGTAATATTTACAAACTACCTGCTACTATATATATACCGAAAAATGACCAAAAAATCTTAATTAATGTTGTTGCGAGAATTTAAGTTCAATAAAGGAGAGGTATTTAAATCTAATTGATCGTTAAGCAATACATTTGAATGTCTCATTTTGTTAATCTCCATGGCTTCCAATAAACTTAATTTTCTACTTTTTGTGGCTGTATGTAATATAACAAAATTGTCGTCAAAAATGTGTTATTTAAATATTTTCCTATTGTGTTGTTAGTTCGGTACAGACAACAATAAACTCAGACAACAGACAACAGTAAACTCTATTTATCCGAAACCTAATACAGAACACGAACAAATTAAAACAATTACATACATAGGAGAACCTAGTGAAAAAGTTTCAAAACATTTGCCAAAATGTGGTTTAAAAATAGCTTTCATAACTAACAACACAATAGGAAAATATTTAAAAAACAATAAATCGAAATGTCCAAAATCCCAAAAATCAGGTGTCTACAGGTTGAAATGTGGATCTTGTCTTAAAATTAATGTTCAAGAAAAGCATGTTAGTTCTTATTTATTTTGATAAATGGATTTTCATCAAGTAAAAACCTCCTCAGTTCAATTATTTGTTAACTTAAATATTGAGGCTCAAACAGTATCTGGAAAATTCCCGCCTTTTGCTAGTTTTGTCATAAGCATATTATTACAATTATCAAAACACAAATACACATTTTATAAATCTAATAGAAAATCAAATAAAATATCAGACGGTGTAAACACACTTCTACTCGGTTGCTTGCGAAGCTCGTTAAGATGTGACGAGGTGACTCTGAACCGTCACAGACACTCTACTAAATGGGTGGTCCGCTGCGTTAATTACCGTTTGAAACGTCACTAAACAGTATTTCAAGGTGACGACACAACCGAAGGGTCTCGATTCTAACACAAAAATCTTCCGGAATATCGTCTTTGGCGTCACGGCTGTGTGCGTAAAACGTTTTGCCGGCAGATGGAAGGCATATTTGTAAAGAAACGGTGTTCTTTTACTTCACTTCGGTCGTCTCGAAGTTACGAGTTAGAATAAAATTTTTATGGAAGTTTGTCAAACAAGACCAGAAAGATTTCAGACGCTCGTTTTTAGATGTGCACCGTCTTCGTCCGTGCCGTTTGATGGAGAATAAAGTAAATAAAGTGCTGTTATGTTGATATGGTTCGTTCGGATTGTGAAATTTTTATTTTGTTCTGGTCGTTTGGCGGGTACAAAGTGACAACTGATTGAAATTCTCGATGGCATTGAATTCTCGATAATAAAAAACTTTATTTTGTGTTTTTTTCAAAGTTAGATTTCTGAAATTTATTTATTTTAGTTCTTTATTTTATGTATTTATTATTACTAAAGCTTACACCATTTTACAAAGGAATTAGAAAAGAATAATTGATCCTTACAAGAACTGACTATACTTACTAGGTCAAACTATTTTTATTCTATTCACAAAACTTCTGGAATCCTCCTGCATCGGTTGTTGTTGAGCCGAATTTGCTAACGTTTCGCCAATCGTCCTGTTGCCTTCTTCAGAGCTTGATTTAAACTTGCTCGCATTTTACTCTGTGCCTGCTTATATGTTGTTTGAAGGGGGCGGTGCTAAATGAGGGGCATAGACATCATCTCGGATAACTGATTCCCATATGGGTGGCAGGTAAAGACCTGAGTCGCGGTTAAGATTGTTAGGTGGCTTATAGAAGATTCTGTTGTTCTTTCTTACATTGAAAACATCACTGACCACATATCCAAAGTACTAAAGAAATATAACTTCAAAACCAGATTTACCACTTGTCCAAAAATCTCTCAAAATTCTTCGGTCCGTCAAAGACAAATTCCATTTGAAATGTTAGTAGTTTACAGCATTCCATGCATATGCGGCAAAGAATACATTGGAGAGACCGGACGAAAAATATCAACTAGGCTCAAAGAACATGAAAGAGCCTTAAGACTAAGACAAATAAACTCATCAGCAGTTGCCGAACACAATCACCAAACCGGACGTAAAATTTTATTGGATAAAACTAAAATTCTTGCATGTAATCAATTCTTCTACCAACGAAAAATTCGAGAGTCTATAGAAATGTATAAACAATCTAACAATCTTAACCGCGACTCAGGTCTTTAACTGTCACCAATATGGGAATCAGAAATCCGATGCCCCTTATTTAGCTCCGCCCCCCTCCAACAACATATAAGCAGGTACAGAGTAAACTGCGAGCCAGTTTCAGTCAAGCTCTGAATTCTAAACCTACTTATAAAACCTAAGATTCTATAGCCCCTTAGCTATTGTATCATTGATTCGATAAAGTTAGCCTACATTCAGGACCCTAAATCATTAATTTCATTCACCAACTTGAAGATAGCAGGTGCAAGATGCTATGCTATCTCCGAGAAAGGGAACTACAATTTATCAATAACTTATGGGCAATTCTATCAAATGGCTTTGAAAAATGCAAGAGATTGGCTTATATGAACTGCCACTCCAGTTTTGAACGAAATTCTCTAAAAATATACCCACTCTTCTAACCGCGTGAGCAACTAACTAAAAGGTTTTCGAGAAAATCGTTGGGCATACACGGCAAAATTATCAAAATATGTATTTGTTTTGGGCAAAATATTTGCATATCTGCAGTTTTTAGTTTGAATTGTTAGTTTTAGAAAAAAAGAATAATAATATCAAATTATGATTGAAGGAAACAGTCCTTAGACATCGAATTTTTAACGCAATAAAACTTATCAAGGTTAGAGTAGGATACAATGTGGTATATCCACTCAATGTCCGTAAATTCAAATTTTCCCAGTATTAAAAGCGAAAACTAAGTAAATTAGAAGAGAGTGTCTAAAGCACAACCCCCGGGCCGCGGACTGGATCCGGCAGTAGCAGCGCAAGAAGAGATTATTGCTCCTCAATTACTCTACACTACTGATGTGGTAACTTCGATAAGCGATTCCGTAGCAACAATTTGCTTTTTGACTTTGTGTGCATCTCGTGTGCTTACTAATTTTTTTTTAACAAACGAAAAGTTAACAAAAATCGTGTCTGGTGGTAAGAAATGAAAAGTAGATGCACAATGGTACGCCTATTTGTTTTCTGTGTAATGAATCAATTTCAATAGCAAGAGCCATTACTTAACTAAGCATCCTATGTTGCACTCACTGACATTACAAACAAGAAAAGATAATATCCAGAAACTCCTCGCCAATTTAGAAAAACAAAAGAGTTTCATAAACAAAGAACACAACATGATAATGTCATGACATCTAGTGTTACAGTTAGTTCAGAATTAGCCGTTTGCCGAAGGGGAACTTATCAAGGAGTGTATGTTACAAGTTTGCAGGGTATTGTATCCTGAAAATAAAAATGAATTTGGAAAAATTAGTTTGTCAAGACGTATAAAAATGGTGGCTAATGATATAAAAACGACATTGACTGTCCCTGGTGTTGATAAGAGTTCACTGTTACTGTTTTTAATGAAGTTCAAAAAATCACACTTGCGATGGTCAAAATTCGTTGGATTGCTCACAGATGGCGCACCTTCTATGGTCGGCTTATCGGAATTTTGAATGAAAAAATAATTAAACTTGTGTTCTAAATCCATTCAAAATGTTATGAATGTGGTAGTAACCATCTTTTTTTTATCTCGAAATGAGATTTTATGCAAATAAAAGACTACTACTACTACTACTATCTGAATGGAGTGACCAAAAATGGATATGTGACTTAAGATTTCTGGTGGACCTTATAGGCTATTTAAATGATTTACATTTGAAACTTCAAAAACAAGACAAATGCTGTCTATTAACAGTTACCATTGTTTACAATGTCGTTAAGAATTACGAACACTACTTTTAAAAGCGACCCACAAACCTATTTGCATATGGACCACAACTTGTCAAAAGTTGTCCATACCTGGTCTAAAGAAACAGAAACTGTAATATTTAAAAGCAACCACCATACGTCGCCAGCAAAATTCCTAGTAAATTATAGCTTGGTCCTAGATTAACATGATAAGTGTTAAAAGAATATGATATAGTTTCTCTCACCCTATATTAATTACTTTGACATAAGTCAGAGTGCGGCAAGGAAATATTCCATACGACTAACATAGTTGGCTCTGCCATAATTTTTCCAACGCATACGAGATGCATTGATCGCAATCGGATCGATATGTTGCCAGATCATCAATGATGGCAACAGGTTAGCGCGGTTCTACGAGTAGAACATCACCTCTGCGAGAGCAATATCGCCTGAACATGAATGGGATATAAACCTCGTCTGTTGTTGCCTTAGAGACTTTACCCGTTCTTAAACGGTATTACTCTATTTTCGTTTATGTCAAATTTGTTTACATAGTATCTGGATGAATTCTAAAGAGAACGACTATGCGGAAACACGTCACTTTCAATTTCCCGAAGGAAAACGGCATGTTTCAAGAAGCAAGAAGGTGTATGCGTGTTTAGATTCGGAACTTGTTTTCATCACGTATTCCAAATCGGAAAAATGAAAATAACATATTTTCGCAGCGAGTGTTTCTCGTTTTCGACTTTGAGCAGGCTTGCTCCAGTTTCAAAAGAAATTTCTACTCACTAACCTGTATGCGTCCTCAAATGGGCTTTGAGGTGCGAGCTCTTGCCGTAAACTTTGTGGCAACCCTCGTACGAGCACCGGTGGGTCTTCCTGCTCAACGAGCCGAATCTCATAGACGACTGAATCCGGGAAAGGGAGGTCCTTTTAATCGGCGAACCAACATCGTATTTACTCCGATTGGTAACCGTTGCTCCGGTAACTACCCTGTTTACCGCTTTGTTGACAACAGGAGGTTTGTTTTGGTTGTCGTACCGATCCGGTCTCTTCTTCGTGCGTTTCTCCGTATCCGATGGGACTTCTGGAACGGGCTCCTGCTCGATTCTGGTCAGATCGGTCAAAATTCTCGCCACCATGTACGACGAAGACTCCCTGCTTTTGTCGCTTACGTCGTCGTCGTCGTCGTCCTCAAATGCGGGTATCTTTTCGACAACTACCGCCGGACTCTGTCCGAAGTCTTTATTGGACAAGTCCAGGGGTCTGTTTATGTGTTTGCCGTGCGACATCTGCAGCAAACAGTGCGCGGCGAATTTAACTTCATCCATTTTCCGTACGAAAAGGGCCGATGAAACTTTATCACATAATGTCCCACCGTTAAACACAGAAAATAGTTTTCGACAAGCGGGGGTGACGTCGTCGTGTAATACGAGAAAGTTATAGACGTACGTCCGCAACAAGTTAACGCGGACAGGCACACTTCCCGACTGCTCTCGGGGTAACAACGCGGACGAGTATTTCATCCCCCACCATTTGTATTCCCTTCCCCATATTCCCGTATTGCTCTCTGAGCTTTCTGCTTATTTGGATTTGGCTTTTCGCGAAGAGTTTGTTATTTCCGCACCTGCAGCGATTTTTTTTAAGGAACACTCGACGTGTTTTTTTCAAAGTCGGGGGCGGTGGAGGGGGGCGGACTGGGCGGCTAATTAAAAATCGTGCCTCGTCCCGTTTTTATCGCGCGTAAATTTTTCTGTTATTTAAAAATCTCGCCGTTAAAACGGCGGTGAATTAATGATTTTTTGTTGACTCTGCCGGCGGTTTTGTCTTAAATGGAATCTTTACGTCGACTACTTGAGGGAATAATTTTTGGGCGGGGAATTTTCCTTTGAACCTCTTGATTTCGGGTCGATAATCTTGCCGTCGAAAACGCGTGATTTCAGGTTTTTCATTTAAAATATAATCATTTAGTGTTCATGAAATAAAAATGTCACTAAGGAGTAGAATTTCAAAATGAAGAGGTTCTTGGTTGACCTTAACGGGATCCTTGGGTCAATTTTTGGTCATTGCTATCCACTTACCGACAATGAAAATGGTATGCCAAAGGTGTCCCAGTGGGATACTATTAAGAAAGAATGAATCTTTGGAACCTATTTATTACTTATATATCTTATAACACTGTGATCACCACTGGTTAACAGCAAGTATTATGATAAAAATGCTATCATAAGTGGGTTTTAAGTACTCGTTAAGTGTTAAGGCCAAGATTCAGCCATCTTCGTAGTTTTGTGAAACCAGCTTTTTTCGATTTTATTTATCTCAATGTACATTTACCTCACAAATAGGTTAAATCTTGTCAAATTTTCAAAATAAAATATAGTTGAAGGTGGTCCAAATTAAAGTTTCAAAATTTGCGGTCAAAAAAATCCGGTAGTATGATTTTTTCTTTACTTTTACTGCCCTTTTATGTGCTACAAATGCTCGAAATTTTATGAAATTTTAAAATTTAGTGCACGTCTCCATAATGGATCGTTTTTAAGTGATCTATGTTTAAATTTCAAACTTTGGTACGGAGTGGAAACATGGACCCTGAGTGAGGCAATGGAACGGATGTGAAAATGTGGATTTGTGGGAGAATGCTTAGAATTTCCCGGACGGATCACATAACACACAAGAAGGTACTCCACAGAATGCAATACGAGCTCGGGATGCAATAAAAGCAGGAAGCTAGAATATCTAGGCCACATAATGAGGAATCCAGCAAAACACTGTTTACTACAAAATATAAAGGTTGAATAAAACAGAGGATTAGGAAGCAGAAGAATATCTTGACTTGTCAACCTGTGCAAATGGTATGGAGCCGCAATCCTCCAACTCTTTTGGATCGCTGTTAGCAAAGTCCATATGGTCCGACGGTCGCTAATATCCGTAACGGATAAAGCAACTAAATATGAAGAAGAATGCCTAAATTATTTGAAAGTGTAAGGAGTAGCATAATCAATTTACTTCAACACTGGCAAGCTGCGCTACAACTAAGATTTTGAACATTCAAATTCTCCGTGTCTGTGAACAGAGTGGAGTCATTCCAAAGCACCATGTCCGCGATGTCTGTTTCTCGCTTTAATCTAAAACATAGATAGTTTTGGTTAGTTCTATCCCAAGCAAGTCCGACAGCAGACTACAACCTCAACATTTTCAACAAGAATTTTCTAAGCTATATATACCAAATTATAGGAAAAAGGCACAAATGCGAAAGTGCACGGAAGAATATAAAGGAATTAGAAAAATATTATCATGACATCAATGTCGTGAATCTGAATGACCTACGAAGACACTTGTCAACTGGAAAGCTATGGCGTAACGTGCCTGAATATCTTATCAATGATCTTATATAGAAACTCAATAATTGATTGTCATAATACCCTTAATTTTTTTTCGGCTTTGACCTATTTCATGGAAAATTTCATTATCCAATCCGATCCAAAGTTCCAAATTTTTTGATGCAGTAAATCGGAGAAGTCCGCCATTTTCTGGCAACGCATTATTCCGACAAGGGTCCGGTATGGCCACCGTGGCCCGTTCCATTAAACGAAACCAAATTTACCAGCGCTACTGATTATATCCATTGAATAGCGGAGGTTTGATACAAAGCGTAAACGTAATTATCAGAATTAACTACGGGTCGGTTTGACAACAGTCGCACTGAATAGGTAGGCCATAAACAAAGGTGGATGACAGCAACCCGTAATACAATTTAAATGTTATAATTAGGTCCGCCCGGGCGAGCATTAAAAGTTTCCCCCGTGGGATCGCATTTCGTCGGGATTTTTTTTTTCGCTTATTTAGCATCCAATCCGGAAAATTTGGTTCCTTTCTGGAAAGTTTGCGTGCTGATCTCGCGAAAAGTTTAAAAATATTTTTGTCCGTTAAGTCTCCCCCGAGATTCCGGGCCCTTAAGCAAAGTTATCCGAAGGCGCAAATCGCAGATGGTATTTAACCAACTTTCTTCTCCTCCTAAAACACTCTCGGTTTCATTCTGATTTTTGTTTTTTACCTGGTCGCTCCCAATCAAAGTAAGCAATTCTCCTTGATACTTATAAAGGTTAAATAAGCACCTTTAACTTAATTTAAACTTGTAAAAATATTGCTAATTTTGGTTTTTTACTCCAAAAAATTGTTCAAAATCCGCCAGGCGCATCAATAAGCAAATAACAGATTTTTTTAAAAAAATGTAGCAAAAGTACTACTACTACTAGAGAATTCTATTTAAGCAGTTTTCAGAAATAATCTTCTTATTTAAGAAGAAGTATTCTCATCATAATGATTGAATAATAATATTGTGATGTCATGTCCATCTGTTATTTCTGAGGTCCAATATAACACCATCAAAAAATTATGATAGGATCAGCAACCAGTTTCATTGGTGTACTTTACAGGGTTAAACTTTGGAATATTGATTATTGATAACAATTTCCTCAAATTATAGAGACCACCAAAAAATGTTTTAATTTTATTTTGTGGTAATTGTGGTTTTATGCTCCTCCACTTCCTTTATTTAAAAATAAGAAAGATTTCGAAAATAGGATCACTCTCTTGATTCTGGTTTTAGAAAAACCACGGTCGTAAAGGAAAATTTGTATAATTGCAATAAGTTATCAAAACTGTTCATTTATGTGTTGTCTATTTTGTACTAATTTGCCCCATATATATGATGCCGTTTACTTTTTAAACAATTCGATTTAATAAAATTTAAACAACAAATTAAAAATCTTAAAAGCAATGTGTTTTATTATGTTGTTTTTAGATATATTTTTCACAAAATAACGAAACTTAAGCTTAAAACATTTGTCGAAAATAAAAATCTATTGCTCACCCAACAGCACACAATGCCTTTATTTAGTATTAGTATTAATAAAAATAAAGTAACATTTTTCGGATCAGCGATACAAAGACACGTGAAAAAGAATAGTTTCAGAATAAGAATAACTTGTGAGTTTTTATATACCTGATATTGACATTAACATAATGGCAAATTTTTGCTAATTAGAATTTTGCTATCATCAATCGAAGTGATGTAAAATGGAGCGTTTACAATTTTAATTCGAAGAGTTGTTTCTTCAGTACCTTAATCGGAGTCGGAATCGAACTGTCCTATTTTTTTTATAATTGCATACTTCATATCCGTTTTAATTTCATTTATAACATTTTGGAGAATACGGCCCTGTAATGATCTTTTAATATTGTTTTCCGTCATACGTTTACTAAAATTATTGTTTGGATATTTTAAACCTAGGGCTTGCTTTAATCTTGTGTGAATTTAAGTTAAGTTTTTAATTGATTCTCTAAATAATAATAACATCTAGAATAGAACTAGTAAACCTAGAATATTATACTGTGTGAAAATTTGTGAATATAATTCATAATAAATAAATAACCATAACACGCCCCATTACTAAAAAAATTAATTAAATTAACACAGAAAGCATCTGAAAGGGATACAAATATCAAGAAAATATGGCCAATCGTCAATTTTTCCCTCGTAGCCCAGAAACTACATACGTTTTTCAGGATCCGATTGTACCATTTTTCAAATCCCAGCACAATTGTAATTGCAAGGCAATATTCAGTAAAACTATAAATCCAGTAAATTAGAAATAGAATAATCTTATATCTAAACTTATCTAAATAATATAGCATGCAGTCCGCCATTAATATTTTTAATATAAAGAGTAAATATAAATGTAAACAGTAAGTATAAAATGTAAATGTACTTTTAGACGCAGGTAGGAACAGAATTTTGTATAGTAAACAACAGCTTGTTCCATTATATTATATATATATATATATATATATATATATATATATATATATATATATATATATATATATATATATATATATATATATATATATATATATATATATATATATGTATATATGATGACACTATATTCCGGGATATCATCCGTTCGCTCGTTGAACTCCGACTGGAATCCTGCAAATCTTGCATCCGACTGGAATCCTGCAGACGTTTCGCCAAAATCTCACTTGGCATCTTCAATGCTCGCGCTCCGAAAACACTTCGAACACATATATGTATATATATATATATATATATAGGTTCTCTCAGGATGGACAAGGACGACATTATGGCAAGTTTCGATGTCAAATCCCTCTACCCGAGTATTCCAGTAGAAGAGGCACTCTTGCTTATAGAAGAAAACGAAGATCTTCCGCCATACATAATGGATCTGTCAAGACATTGCCTGAAAAACGCTTACTTTATGCACAACGGGAAAATTTACCGACAAATAGATGGAGCAGCAATGGGATCATCTCTCTCACCTGTGATTGCCAACCTCTTCATGATTTACTTCGAAAAGAAAGCAATAGAGAAGGCAAATCTGAAGCCAAAACTATGGACAAGATACGTTGATTTACAATAGAACTTGAAGAGGATAACAGTCTGCCCTTTTTAGATGTGCACATCACAAGGACCGAAGATGGACACTTGGAACACACTGTCTATAGAAAACCAACACACACTAATAGATATCTGAACGCTAAATCTCATCACCACCCATCACAGATACAGGCAGTGGCAAATACATTAATTGCTCGGTCCTTCAGGCTCACAAACGAGAGGAACAGAGATAAAAAACTGAAGAAAATTAGTACCTGTCTTCGACAAAACGGATACCAAAGGCGTACCATCAGCAAGGCAATCAGTAAACAACAACAGCCGCAGCAGAGAGTGCAGGACGAGACCCAACGAAGATCGATCGCTGTCCTGCCATACATCAAGGGGGTTACTGACAAAATCGGCCGAATATTACGGAAACACGACATATCAACGGCATACAAACCTGACCATACCATCGGAGCAATACTAAGAAACCCAAAACAAAAAATTACTCTGGAAAACCAAGGAGTATACAGTGTAGCATGCGGATCGTGCAGCCTGACGTATGTGGGACAGACCAACAGAAGGATTTCAGCCAGGCCCGAGGAACATCGTTTAGCCATAAGAAACAAACAAACAACATCTGCTTTGTTTCAGCACCAACATCAGACAGGCCATAAAATTGATATATATATATATATATATATATATATATATATATATATATATATATATATATATATACAGTTTAGTTGTTTCCTTACTTCGTCAACATCCCTCAGAGCCGCCGTTTAAAAATTGAATGCAAGATGAAATATGTTTCACCTCGGGCCTCTTATTACGACCGAACTTGAAAGAAACTTAGTTCAGAAGTTGCCTAAGAATGGGCACTAACTAATGAGTCCCTTTTTCCGCGTACCCGAGACAAATAAACTCGAAGGCAAAAGTCGGAATTCATGAGAAACTTAACGGGAAACCGAAAGCATTGTTGTTTTGCTTTTTTGCCTTTTCGGTTGGAAATGAAACTTTTAATACAAAGCCCCCGCTGGTCGACGTGCAACCGCAAACTTTTGATATGGTATCAAAAACTTTTTGATATGCTAACAGCGTAAAAAAAATACCAAGAAACCTCCGTTTGTTTTCGTCAAATTTCGCGCGATTCTTTTCCCCGGAAACGCGGTTTAATAAAACAGGCCGGAATTAATATTCTTTAATGGTTTTAAACGCTGAAAAAGGCGATAATATTTCAAAGCGGAAACGTATTGCTTTGGTTTTCTGACGTTTAATCGATAGCCCGAGCCAAGGACTACGGATAATGGTTGGGTCAGAAGTGGGATGTTTTTTTTTAGCGCGGGCAACGCGCAGGATTCATCGATAATGGTTTATTTCAATTCGAAACCAAAATGGATTCGGGTTGTTGTCTTTTAATATTTTTTTAAGCGGCGGCGGGGGGCGGCAGCTGTTTGCGCATAAAAACCCAATTTAATTATTACAAATGTAGTCGGGAAAATTAAATTGTTTTATTTACGATGCGGTCACGTGCGTGTTTCAAAAAGCTGCCGGTAAATAATTGGGAGTGTGTATAAAATACGCGGCGCCTGTTAAGTTCGTTTGTTCCATGTATTTCGATATTCGACGGCCAAAAAGGTTTCGACGTTAAAATGGCGTCATAAATTACGTTCGTGGTAAAACTATTTTAACAACTAATAGTGAATCGTCAATTGCACACATCAGTAGTTAATTCTTGTACACTGAACTAACCCAAATGAGACCGAGGATTTCGGACTAGTTTTTCGAAAACAGCGAATCGCCGAAAAGAACCGCTCGCTGGTAATGTTTCCGGCGAGCGCCTGGACGAAGAATTTACGAAATAGCACACCAAACGATGCTGTGCGCCTTGAGACAGCCGTCATAAAACTAAGCTTTTTAATTTTTAAAGCAGCCCTATCTCGACTTGACAAGTTAATTGCAATGAAAAATGACCGACTATCTAAATATATTTCAAATTGAGCATCTCCATTTATTTAGCATGCTAGTCCCAAGGAAGTCTGCTAGAAACCCCAATTTCAAATTTGTCCAGACATTGATGCTAAATTCCTATTTTAGCAAAGCCCTCGTTTTTAGTTGTTCAAAATTTTGACTTTGACGGACGTTCAAGTCGTCTTTCAGCACCTAATCCACTATGAATCTCGCGTATAACTTCCCAGCATATCTTAAAAAAAATATATTATAAACTAATGCTCTATCAAGGCAAATGACCTCTGTTCTATTTGTAACTTGTTATGGAAAATCCGCCGGGGTGTAGGGGTTATGTCGGAGAGGTAGTACCTTTTGTTAGGGACGGTCACTCCAAGCGTCGTAAGACGGGCGGAGGTCTCAGACAACTGGTCCTCACGAGACACCCAACTCTCACTTATTGGCTCCAAGCGCCACACCCCGGCACACTGTGTTGACCCACAGACTAAACCAAGTGAAGGTAGCCAGATATGGTGAAACTGCAGCGTCTGACCCAGAATGGGCGGCTGCAAACAGCGTCTGTTCCCCATGTTAGGGGCGGCTGATAAAAAAAATCCAGGAAAGCAACGGGAAACTACCTGGATCATATATATTCCCCAAGACATCACAATGGATATACAAAAACAAGCAACGGCCCTCAGTCCCGGGCAGCCCTTAAGTGGGGAGAGGGTGCGAAGAATCCCCCAGTTTTCCAATGATGTCCTAAGAATAAACAAAGAGAAGAGAATTGGCACATGGAATGTGCAGAGCATGTACGAGGCTGGGAAGGCGGCAAATATAGTGAAAGAGGTGAAACGGCTACAAATCGACATACTGGGGTGCAGTGAAACACGATGGCCGGACTCGGGACACTGCACTATAGACGAACACCATATATATTTCTCCGGAGACCATACTACCAGAAATAGAAACGGAGTAGCAATAATCCTGAACAAGCAAACCAACGAAGCTGTAAAAGGATTTATCCCCATCTCGAGCAGAGTTGCACTGATAAAAATCATATCAAAACCATTCGATTTGAATATCATACAGTCATACGCACCTACGACCGAGAGCAGTGAACAAGAGATGGAAGAATTCTACGAACAGCTTAGAACTGCCCTCAAACATACGAGGAGAGAAGAAGTTAATATGATGTTGGGAGACATGAACGCCAAGGTTGGGCAAGGAAGGGTTGAGGATGTGGTAGGCGAATTCGGGCTGGGGGTGAGAAATGAGAGGGGAGAACGCTTAATAGAATTCTGCGAGGAAATGAACTTTACTATTATGAACACCTTTTTCAAACTGCCCTCGAGAAGACTGTACACCTGGAAATCCCCAGCGGATAGCAGCCACAGAATCATAAGAAACCAAATTGACTTTATAATGATAAACCGAAGATATCGCAACGCAGTTGTATCCTGTAAAACCTACCCAGGCGCAGACATACCGTCAGATCACAATCTGTTGTTGGCACGCACTAAACTCCGATTAAAGAAAATCGTCAAAAAAAGGTACTCAAGACGCACTAACGTACGGAAACTCCAACAAGAAAACAGACTACAGCGAACCAGAGATAAAATTAACAACGAACTAGGCAATATCTCACAAACAAGCAATCACGGAACAGACATAGAAGACCTTTGGAATAGAATAAAAACATCCATAGTCTCCGTCAGCAATCACGGAACAGACATAGAAGACCTTTGGAATAGAATAAAAACATCCATAGTCTCCGTCACGGAAGAAGAGCTGAGGCAGGATAAACAGGCGAAGAGACAGGAATGGATGACGGATGCTATACTGGAACTTATGGAAGAAAGGAGACAATATAGAAACAGGGATACGGAAAAATACCGAGAAGTGCATCGGAGAGTTCTGAGAAAGATCAAAGAGACCAAGGAACAGTGGCTGCAAGAAAAATGTGCTGAAATTGAGATACTGCAGGCAAAACACGATAGTTTTAACCTCCACAAGAAAATAAAAGAAGCAGCAGGACGATTCCAAAGACGGAATACAGGAGTTCTCCTCGACTCAGACAACAACACCATCACCGAAGTCGACAAAAAACTAGCAAGATGGAAAGAATATATGCAGAAACTCTTTGGAGAGGAAAACGTAGACAATGTGGCTGCAACGGTTAACACTGAAGGACCTACCATCACACAAGAAGAAGTGGAAGCAGCTATCAAAAGGTTAAAAAACAACAAAAGCCCTGGACCAGATCAAATACATGGAGAAGTCCTGAAGCTACTGGACTCCGAACAAATAAAACTGATAACCACCCTTTTTAACAAAATCTATATAGATGGCCAACTGCCAAAAGATTGGCTGATGTCAACATTTATCCCGCTACCCAAGAAAGCGAACGCAACTAAATGCTCAGAGTACAGAATTATAAGCCTGATGCGTCATGCTTTAAAGGCCTTCCTCAATATAATACAAGCACGAATTTACAAACGACTCGACGAGAACATAAGTGCTAATCAGTTTGGCTTCAGGAGAGGACTTGGCACTAGAGAAGCCTTGTTGGCCATACAAGTGCTGATCCAACGAGCACGGGACGTCAATACAGACGTTTTTACTTGTTTCATAGACTTCGAGGGGGCTTTCGACAGGGTTCGGCACGAGAATCAGGAATGGACAACAGAGACACGGAGATCCTAGCAAAACTATACTTACAACAAAAGGCTATGGTTCGAGTAGAAAACACAACGTCAGCAGAATTTAGCGTTGGAAGGGGAGTGCGCCAGGGCTGCATACTGTCGCCTCTCCTGTTTAACGTGTATTCAGAACATCTATTCAAGGAAGCATTGGATGATACAGAGGACGGACTTGTAGTAAATGGTCAAATTATAAACAACTTGAGATATGCGGATGATACCGTTCTTGTGGCCGACACTGCCGAGGGGCTTCAGAGACTTGTGGACCGAGTGGCGACTGCATGCGAACTGTAAAAAAACACAAATATTAATTATCAGTAAAAACGATATTGGAAACCTACAGTTTACTGCAAACAACGAAGCCATCAAAACAGCAGAGACAGTTACATACCTGGGCTGTACTTTGAACAAAGATTGGGACCACTCTCGAGAAATAAAGTGCCGAATCGAAAAAGCAAGAAGCACATTTAACAAAATGAGAAACATACTCTGTAACCTATCCCTCAGCATCCGCACTAGAATAAGGGTCCTGAACTGTTATGTTGTCTCGGTCCTCCTTTATGGGACAGAAGCATGGACCCTTACCGATGCCTCGTGCAAACGTATAGATGCCTTCGAGACGTGGTGCTACCGCCGCATCCTCAGAATTTCGTGGGTACATCATGTGACAAATAAAACGGTCATTGAGCGCATCGGAGGAGAAATGGAATTCCTAGCAAACATCAAACGCAGAAAACTGGAATACTTTGGACACATTATGCGCAATGAGAAATGCCACCTACTCCAACTCATCTTACAGGGGAAAATAGAGGGTCGACGATCGGCAGGACGCAGACGAATATCGTGGCTGCGGAACCTACGTGCATGGACTGGAATGACATCAACAGCCCTATTCAGATCCGCAGTAAACAAAGTAATATGGACCAACGTGATAGCCAACGTCCACAGAGGACCGGCACTTTAAGAAGAAGAAGATGGAAAATCGCTTGGATCAAGTAGAGAAACAAAAGGCACCTTTCTAGCGAACTTTATTAATTTAAAGCGTTTTTTATAAAATTTTCGAGAAACATTTTTTTTTGGGTAACTCGTTAAATTAGCTATACACATGAACATAAATACAACGTACAAAAATATCTCATGGCTTCCCTAATTTACAAAACATTATTCTATAATACTACAGCTTAACGGTTTTGCCAATATGTGTTAAATATACGCTTAACTACAGCAGATTCGCGAAAAAGTTCACATACTAACTTATCTACTGAACACAATCGACAACGTACGGTATTTTTTCTGGCACTTTAAATATCACGGCAACAATACAAACAATTTACCAAAGTTTCACACTAGAATAAACAAATGCAATAGGCTGACGAATATTTTTTTGCACATGCACGTAAAATCTAATGCACCATCAAAAACACAATGTCAAAGAATATCTAATGGCAGTAAGAGTAATCAAGACAGATTGGCAGTAATCGATTCTAAATAAAACCTACAACTTATGTTAAAAGGCACTTTTTAAAGTCAACTTTGTTCGATGCTACATCACTCGCTACGATATACCACTTTGCATTATGCAGTAATTTTAGAACGATAACGTATGAGTACATTTTTGTAAACGAAACTCTCTGAAATATCTACAATTTCAAACTTTTACCCTGGCGGTGAAAAGTTCTAACATAACGGGTTTCCATACTTCTGGAATATTAAGGGACTGTCGCCACAACTATTCTTCTGCTTTCCAAACAAACATTTCGTACTTATAGTTTATAGAAGTAAAAAAAGCAAATTAGAAATAGTTATTAGAATAAAATTTGTTTTCATTTTATCGCTTTTAGTTTTTTTATTTTGTTAATTTTGTCCATTGTTTGTAAATTTCCAAGTAATTCATATGTATATATAATTTTTTTTTATTTTCGCTTTATATGTGCCATTAATACACAAGAACTATGGCAACTCCAAACATATCTATAAGCAATAAACGGTGGTTATAGTAAATGTAAATATAATTAGAAATCTAATTATTATAAAATGATGCAGGTGAGGATTAAAATTTGCAAAACGCTGTTGATGTGTGAAAAAGCGTGTGATTTTTAGAAGAATTTTGTTTCGATTACCTAAAACGCGGAAACGCACCCTTACTCCGTGACGGCTATCTTTATTCTTAACGTCAACGGTTTGTCGTATTCGGTGTTATCTTGCGAGGGAGCATCGCCGTCGGGCCTGCCGTGCACCAAAAGGTCAAACGTTTCGGGCTGCTTGAGCCGCCTTCGGAAATGCAAAGCCCACACACCGTGGCGTTTCACGAGCTCAAATTTCTTGTGCTCATTGCCTTTGACTATGCTGTACGTCATCTCTCTCTGGAATAGGGACGTCAGGAGCGAAGACAAAAAAGGAAACCGCCACTCACCTTTACAGCTGGCTGAATCTTCACTATTCGTATTCTGTGGCGCGTCTGCGCCATTGACAGTTTCAAGTCGATCTCTTCTCCGTGGTGATGCCTACGGGTTCTCTTACGTTTAAACAAGCCTCTGACTGTGTCGTTCGTCGCGTGTCTTTGCAGACGATGTCTAGAGTCACGTCTGTGCCTCCCGTTAAGCTAAGTAACATTAGCACATTAACAGGGTGATCACTGTAAATAGTAATAATATTCGGCGTGGTTGTCAAGGGGTTATGTTGTATTGTTAAACTTTCTACGCGATAATGGGTCAATGGACCAATAGCAAGACTTCAAAGAAATTATGGGCAATCTTTATGAAACAAATTTTTTCGCGGCCACTGGGATTTTATAAGACAGTCGGAAAACGTTTAAACACACGTTGCGCCAAAATGTCACGATGTCGGAGGGAAAGCGAAAAAGAACGCGCAAGGGAGCGCAACGAAACAAAACTAATGAAAGGAGAAGGGCAATAAGTTCAAGCTGTTCGAAACAGAAATCATCCGTACCTAAGGGCGGCGTAAAAACCGAGCTCGGAGTTTTCTTGCCCACGATGTTTAGGGTATCGATTTTGCAATTAGAACGCGCGGAAGATCGGTAATATTTTATTTTACGGCTCGTTTTTTTCCGTGTCCGCGATAACGCGAATCAAAAAGGTCTCTTAGGTAAATGAGTATCGAGGACGGTAGAGCACGGTGAACCAGATTCACCGGAAAATATTTAAGAAGTCCCCAATTTTCTTTCGAAATTTAACAATTTTGTTGCACAATTTTTAGTATTTAAAGTCACCAGCATTTGTTTTCTCCGTCTACATGGTGACACGTATGTAAATACAATAAGATTTTTTTTGTATTAATAAAGATTTATAGGAAGTTGGGTAAAGTTTTCACTACGACAAATTTTAGTTGCAGTTTTGTATTTAACATTACCATGGCTGAAGCATTTAGGGATAAGTTTAAACTTTTTCAATATATTTTGCTTAGTTAGATTTAAGTTTGAATATTCTTTACAAAACAACAAACTTAAAATAAAACGAAAAAAATTTATTCTACTTAACTTCTAAAGGATTGTGTCTGGGAACCAAACTATCTTATCTACTTATTGTCCGCATATCGATTGTAATGAAACCTTCAATTCCGCTTATGTTCAATTTTTATTAAAACTCTAGTTTATAATTTTTTTTATCTTGTTACCAATCAAACGTATTTTGTTTGTGAAATAAGGATCACCTCAGAATTTCGTATTAATAATTGACGAATATTCTGTTGCAAATTTGACTTATTTTCAAATAAACTAGTCACATTTTAAATAAACTGAACTGAACTAAATTGATGTGGTAGATGAAGTAGGATACCCAAGAAGTTGCCTGTTTTTGACAATCTATAATTTCCACACTTCTTTGCCGATATTGGATTTTCGTCATTCATTATCTTTGGTTTACGATATGTGTGGCATTATCTTTTTCATTATGCAGGATATGAATATAACGCAGCAGAGAATTTCTTGCAAATTTCTTGTGAATCGTTACATCAACACCACGGTACATCATTTCGTTGGTATGAAAAAATGGTAAAGACGATTTACTTCATAAAGAATTTTACAGAGCTCCAGCATTTTGTCCCAATTTTTCACCAAGGATGATGCAAATATATGTCGTTCAAGTTGTTAGAACGAAATACAAACGTTTCTACTATAAATTAACTTAATGTTACCACCAGTGCTTCCAGTAAAATCAGACTAAAACAACTAAAATATTTTGGACATATCATGAGGAAAAGTCCGGACAATATGGAAAAACTCATTTCAAGGCAAGGTGGACGCAGACCACGTGGCCGCTGACGTTACGTTGCCACCGCACTTCTTAATGGGGGTCAGGATTGAAGAGAGAGACATTAATTACTAAGTAGCTTAATAAACAAAAAAAATTAAAATGAATATTTTACTTACCCTATGGACAAATAGGAAAACAACGTATTCTATTGAATTTTTTTTCCTTTTAAATGACCAATTTTGCATTTTTTCAATATTTTAAAGCGAATCTGACCCACCATACTGCCGCGAAATTTAACCAATATTTTATGAGGCAAAAGTCAATCTTTCGCATTGTCGAACAACGAAAGCCGATTTTTTATCCACTATTTGCACGCCAAAGATTGCTTTTGCCTCCGTCCAAATACGGGACAAAAAAAACGTGGAAATTTCCATTTACAGTCGAAGATGAGAGTCCTCCAGCCACAACGCCGGATGTCCTTATCGAATTGTAAATGAAATTTTCTATTTCGCGGATTTTCTAAAATTGCGCTATTTTTACCGTTATACCGAATAACGTTTTGCCCGTGAATTGCCGACTTTACGCTTTAACTGCCGAATCAATTTGTCAATTGTGGGTCCGCGTTATTGTCGCAACATTTGCCGCGCCAACGGTTTGCTTGGGTCTTTTTTTTATTTTCGGAGATATAAAAGCGAATTCAAGTATTGCGTAAAACGTTCACTTCGCCCGAATGAATTTTGTTTGGTCCATTCTTTTTCAGTGTAAATTTAAAATCTACTTCACGATTGCCACCATATACACACGAATTATAGATAAGCAGTTTTGACTGAACTTATCGATAAGAAAGGTGAAATGTCTGATCCTAATAATTACCAACCGGTATCAATTATCCCAATAGTTTCAAAAGTTTGAGTCAAATAACTTAATAAATCAAAAAAACTTTGGATTAAGAAAGGGGGGTTCCACTACCCAAGCACTATTACGTATAGTCGCTGCCATATTTGAGGACTTTGAGGGGGATGAGCATAGCACTTTAACGCTGTGTGACCTCGCTAAGGCCTTTGACTGTGTCAGTCATTCAATTTTCATGGAAAAACTGGAATTTTACGGTTTAAAACCCATTGCGCTAGAGATTTTATGCTTTTATCTCCCTAATAGAAAGAAAGCAGTTTTTTGCAGTAATAAAATGTCAAGATTGTAATGCACGGAGTTCCATGGGGATCCATTATTGTTTTTAGTTTATATTAATGATCTCTTTTGCCATATGGACCTTGTGGCTGCGGCTAACTTAGCAGATGACTCTACATTCAAAACATCAAACACAAATGTAGAAACGAAGTTGTTGGATGTGGTCCTGGATGATAGGCTGTCTTGGAAGGACCATATTGCTTTTTTATTCAATTTTGTCATATGCTGTTATACTGTGGGGAAACTCAATAGATAATATCCAACGTATGTCAACCGCTGTTTCAGATTCTTCGGGCTATGCCTCTGCCATCGATATACATGTATCACACGGTATCTGCGAAATCAAATCACAAACTTGATATTTCAAAAATTGAAAACCAAAATAAAATCTTCTTTTTTAACATTGTTTTTACTCTGTAGTGGTATACAAACCGAAGATAAAAGATTTCCCGATTCATGATGGCGGCCTTTTTTTCATTTTTATTCCTCTTTGTTTTTATATGATATTTTTTTCTTTTGTGCTTAGACATGTTGTAAGCATACTATGTATTGTAATTCAGTCAAATTAAAATCTATTTCTCTATCTGTATTTCTTTAAAAAAAGTTGCTAGAGAATCGATTCGGTATTGTAGAAAAAAATGGCAATGCCAGGTCGGCACTGTTGCTGTTTTTGATAATATTGAAGCCAATCAAAAGCTTATGAAAAGATTGCAAGTATCCAATGTGGCGTTTACTAGAACAACGAAAGAGAAAAATCCGTTCATAAGAAATCTTGTTCTTTAAAAAATCTTCTAAAACTCCCTAATCTTGTTCAAAATTCGCAACGCAATTGGTCCAAGTGAATGTCAAAAACATTTGTTTTATTTCAATATAAAAAAAAACAAAAATTTTACTATCAATTGTTTACCGTTCGTGTGTTAAAAAACCGAATTTCTGTATATATTTCACCCGCAAACTCCGTTATGCTGAAACCTAAGTTTATCTAGACAAACTTCGCATTACCTGCCTAATTTAGGCAAGGTCCAAAATTATTCGATATTTTATACTTGGTCTGTGCTATAGTTGTATTGTGTCTTTAATTGTAATTAGACGACTGTTTTGGTTAGTTTTGCATATGCAAATTTAAGTGAAATAAAGATATTCCTGGCAATAATTGAAGAAGTTGAAGAGGGTTACCAAAAAACAGCTCTTCGATGCCGACGTCTTAGACGTCACCACATCCAAAGCTACAAGGAAGGTTTTTCTTTTATCGAAGGCCTCTTGAAAATTAGTGCGCATAGTTCTTCATTTACAGAGCAAGGGTTTCCAAGATGTAACAGTACCAAAAAGTACACCACTAACTTTTGTAAATGTAAAAGATCGAAATTGTTATTCAATTTTTGTACTGTATACGGGTCTCTTTAAAATATGTGCTCTATAAAAAGTGTATCATTCAGAAATTCTATTTCTACCTCATATAGCTATAATAATAGAGTGACCCTACTACGGCTCCACCGCATTGATATTATCATAGAGAAGATAATGATTTTCCACGCATGCCTCCACATTTCATTCACTAACTTTACGCCATTTTCTCATTTAATGGGATGTAGGCATACTTTGAGAAAATTCTGCCGTAAAATTACCGCATCCAAACTTATTACAAGTGCTTAATAACTTATCTATAAGGGGTGAATGGTTTATTGGTTGAATGGACCATTTCAAATTATTTTTCAAAGTTGCTTTTTGAGTGACTGTATTATCGGCATACGCAGGGCCTCTTTACTAGCTATATGTTCTACGCAAAGAGATATTTCTGACTCTACCTCAATGTATTTTCCGTTATTTTATGAATATATATTTTATTTGTAAATGTTCTTTAAGAGGAAATAAACTATTAACACAAATTTCTTCTACTATCTCTCACCGCACTTGTACATAATCAGGTTACTTCAGAGTTTGCCTGCTATGTATCTGGCAAACTACAGAGCACCGAATTTTGGACTAAAGTAGGCTGTGAATGCGGAATTTGCCTAGGCAAACCCAAGTATGACTGCATAATGTACTTTGTCGGTAACATATATAAAGCTTTCATGACAATGGTGGAGGTGCATAGCGCAGAGCAAGTTAGATAAGTAAGCTGAAAGCGATAATTCAGTTTACTGTGCTTTATTTAAACCCCATAAACTCAATTCTTCTATTAAAATCAGGTGTTTGTACATATACCAAGAAGATGATTATATAAGCAGGCGTTTAAACGTCGTCTCTTCTCTGCTGCTGCTTCAAAGAATTCAATATCCAAGCTGCGCGATATAAAAACGCAAAAAATATTTTGCACTTTAAAATATCGTGAAAAAATGATCAAGTATGAAAAGACCGCAGATTATGCAGAAGTTAAACACAAATCAAAGAAAAATAGACTAATCTATCCTGTAGCAATTTGCTTATGATCAGAAAAATAACTGTCAATGCATTTAATGGCAATTATTGCTATAAAATTAGAAACAAAAATGATAATTACGCAATTATTGTTAGATGTTAGCGGAGTATTACGAAACACTAAAAACCATAAAACAACCTGTAAATCGAATTTTATTCCTGGACTATTTTAAAACGGCATCACATTCATCACCTTTCAGGAGCTGTATCACTTCTCAATTTTTTTATCAAAACTATAACAAATGAGTAAACGTCTTGTCAGATTTCCTTCCCCAACGTCATAAATCCGATTAATATCCTTACCTGACAGGAAAAGCATCCTTCCGTGGTAATTAATTTGTCGTTGGTGCCTCCAGCATAGCGCTCGTTTATGGGATACGTGGGAGCGTCGCCTATGTCGTAGCCGGCCAAAGCCGACGTGACAGTTGACAGGCAGTGTCCTTGGCCGATTCTCTGATAGCCCTGGGGACAACCGCAGGAGAATCCTGTGCCGAGACTTGTACAGCCGAAGGCGCACGGGGACCCCGTACATCCAGCGCTCACCTGAATCGTTTATTTATAAGATAACCACCCCCACGGTTGCGGTTATGAGGGTTGACAATCGACGTAATGTTTACCGCGGCGAAGTATAAAACGGTAACTGTCTGAAGCTCGAGAACTTGCGCAATAATTGATCGACTGTGACATGGTCGACAACAAAGGAAACTTTGTTGTCTTCCAATTTGCGGTTTGAGGCCGGGATCTGAGGTTTACGTTAACTAAAATTATTATTTCATTCCGCTTGTGCAGCTGCCGACATTTTGAAGTCGCACTAACCGTTTCTAGACCAATTAAAGGGTTGCTAATAGGTTCCGAACTTCTGCAGAGGAAAGTCGAGAAAATTAATAAAATTAAAAAAATCAAGTATGCTCTTAGCTTCAAGGCACAAAGTTAAGAATGTGCAGGGTGGCAGTTGTAGGCACCTGCAATTTATCTGCTTCCTGGGAGGTTTCTTACATCTCCTGTTGACTACGAACGCTGGTGAGGCTCCTAACACTGCCAAATTTTTGTTTTGTTTCGTATTCTTTTAATTTAGAGGGACAGAAAGAAAACTAAAACAAAGTCAAACGGTTTGTTTCCATCAAGAGGACTACATGTTTATCAGTGTTTTTGTTTACGACCCTTTTTCACTGATGATGCGTTGAAGTAAAAACTCATTTATTTTCATTAATCAACAGACATGTTCTCAATTTCCAGCCAATTGGCCAATTCCTTTATATTTTCATCGTTGGCTCCATGTGGAATCCACACAGTTTCTATATTCACGGAATGCATCTATTCATTTTCACATACCTTAATGTTTCAAAATAAGCAAACATTTTAATTGCTGATGTGCATTTTGATAAATTATTGAGAAACTCTGAAGATCTCCGCCAGTGGATTGAATAAAACAATTAAAATGTACAGAAGGTAAAGTACTTTATGTGTAGCAAATATTACTTTATGGCCAGAGCGCTCCCCATGTAAAGATATGTACTCTTGACGAAGTACAGTACCTTTTTCATGAAGAGTTTAGACGGTTCCTCGAGCTCAAAGAATTCAGCTCCTAGTACTTTCAATCTGCTGCCCCCTAATGGTGCGCAACTTGTTAGGAGATGAATAAATAAAACCGCTAATTTATAACAAAACGATTACCATACCAGTACGGTAAAATATTCGAATACAAATTAACAAATTGAAATAAAAGTCGACAACAAGAAACAACAAGAAAACAAAACTTTTTCGACTAAATACACTCTAGTGTTAACATAAGTTGACACCTTTTGAGTGGGACCCGTAAAACAAAACCTGCACCATCGCAAAGCATGAAAGTCTTCAAAAAGTTGGCGGAAAGTTGCAGTTTTCTTTTATTCAACACGAACTCGTGTTTTGTTTCTATGTGGTCCGTTTAGCGGAAAACCGACATAAGAAGGCAACTTCACTATCGTAAGGCTTGTCAACAACAACACACACCGCCGTATTTAGAAGAGCTGAAGCAGACGATTGAGAATAGAAGGAAATATAATTCATTCTTATTTTGATGTGATAAGAGTGAATTATTTTTAAATAGTAAAAATACTTTTTTACAGAAATCGGTAGCAAGACCTCGCCGCCAGTAAGGAAAAATAATGTCTGTTAAATAAAAAACGGCTCACCTGAATACAGATATTCAGTCTGGCGTCGAACTGATAGCCGTCGGGGCAACCGCACCTGTAACTTCCGGGGGTGTTGAAGCAATTTCCGCTCGTCCCGCAGGGGTTGCTCAAACATTCGTTGTTATCCACGCATTGATTGTAATACGGATGGAGGTAGTATCCGTCGGGACACCCGCATCGATAACCGCCGATTAGATTTTGGCAGCCTGCGAAAACGAACAAAAAAGGAGTTCTTTTCGCTCCCCCAGCAATACGTATCATAAAATGCGCTCTAAAGTGAGACTATATCGGGATTGAAGTGTTGTAGGAGATACCTTCTGGGCATTTGGAGTCATCGAGACATTCGTCAGCGTCTGTGCAGTAAGTTCCGGTTGAATCCAGTTTGAACCTGCGCGGGCAGATACATCTGAAGCTCCCCAGAGTGTTGACGCATCGACCGGGTTTAGGGCAATAGTTTGCCTTGTCGCACTCGTTGATATCTAGATGTAACCAAATCGTAAGTAATCGTTATAATTGACCATGCTCCTGATCAGATAAATTAGTTGTTTGTTTTCACATATACTTTTCAATTGTTTGAAGTTTTGGGCTCTTCTATTCAGTTTTTTGCTTTGTGGTTTGTCGACTATTGTCAGCGTTGTGCTTAGATTATAATAGAGACTTATCGAGAACGTTATAAAAATAAGCTAACAAAAGTGCAAATATACAATAAAAATGATAAAGTAGCGGACACCAAGAGGGGCTTCGGGAAAACTGCTTTTCCAACTTTGCTGTTATCGCATTCTACCTCGGTTGCCGGTAATAGTTGAATTTAACTTAAAACTTTTGAAACTATATATAACTACATATGTGGAAATAAGAAATATAATGTATAGTTGTATAATAATATTATACAAATTTAAGTTTATATGTACTACTTTTTTATTTGTTCAGTAGCTTAAAAAAGTGTTTATAGCATTTAATTTACATTTACATAAATATTGATACAAATTGTCAGAGCTATAAATCATGTTTATCTAATAGGTGGTAAAAAAATTGTGGGTGATTTTAATACTGATTGATTAGTTCGCACAATATTTTTACATGGTATTCCTAAATATCATGTATAAACGAAAGGAGGTGACTCCCGAGTTGCGTTATTTCTGAGATTCAGGGTGTTAACAAACAGTTTAACAACAATGCACGCCACTGATATTTTTTGTCATTTCTGTTTTTTTTTTAAATTAAGTAACCTACAGCACAATTTGTCTCTTTAAGTTCTTTGCCAAAAAAAATACAAGGATGTGCTTAAAGTGGTTTGTATGTTTTGTTGTCAATAAAAGTCGTATATATAAAAAATGCCAAGAGGACCAAAAAGGTTCTAAACGAGTTAGGAAAATGATTTCAGGAGGCATGACCTTTGAAAAAATCAAACCCTGTAGATTCTCACACCCTTTTGATATGTTTAAATTTTCAAGAATGGCAGGAATTATAAAGAAAAGATTTTAGAAAATCGAAAATTGAAACACTATAGATCGGTAACGAAACAATTGCGGAGCTATAATTAATTGAAATTTTAGTCATAGTATAACCCAAATAAATCACCCTGAATTTATGAAAATAGTTATTTCATAAATTTATCTGAGAATTGTATTTTTGATTTTTAATTAATTAATTTTTAATCCACCCTGTCTTAACATGACATATTTGACAGAACGATAACCTTAGCTAACATTGTTAATGAATGTGGCACACCATAACAGATCAGCTTACTCACAATTACTATGCGAGAATAACATAAACATATTGCTTTACTTATAACGCATGAGAAACAAAATGCTGGCAAAAAATTCAAATATGGATCGCCTATATATAAACGAAAAATTAATAACCTCTTTTTTGATATTGCCTCCATTCTTCTGGACATACTACAAATGAAATTCCTAAGGCGGAGCACGAAATAAAATTCCTACCCAGAGTATTACTGATTCGCCGCAGAGAGGAATCCTTCGTTAATAAAGTTAATGACTTTCAGTTTTGAATAATCGTGTACCCCAAACACCTCCCACTAAAGACAATGATGAAAAAATATATAAATTTACGGCTCGTACCGTCCATTTTGAGCGGGGGAGGTCTTCGAAGCACCTTCGTCCGAAACCTAAAGTCGAAACGTAACAAACAATTTTTCAAACCCCCAACAAAATGTAAGAGCCGGGGTCCGCCGTTTGTTATTCATATCACACACGCATTACATTCGAGACATTGAAAACCCATTTTTCCCATCTGTCTAAATAAAACAAACGATCGGCAAAAAGGGACCGACCCGCGGGCTACGGCCCCGAAAAAAAAATACCTTCACATTTGTCGCCGATCTGATTGTATCCCTTTTCGCAGGAACATTTGTAGCTTCCCTGGGTATTTATACAGATTTGTTGACAGATGTGCTGGCCGGTGGCGCACTCGTCCAAGTCCCGACATGTAAGCCCGTCAGCGTTTAACAAGAAACCCGCAGGACAAGAACAAATAAAGCTCCCTTCGGTATTCTGGCAGTTGTATTGGCAGTGGGATGTGTTCTCCACGCACTCGTTGACGTCTAAACATTCCCGGATAATAAATAATAGTATCGACACGAAATGCCAACGTTTCGACGGTTTATTACGTCATCCTCAACGCACAGCGGCTGGTACACTGACGTTGCATTAATAAAATCTCTAACAACTATATTAATACACAGTTTTACTAAATCTTGTATATTACAATTGCACAATCGCCACGGAATTGTTGAAATATTTATATTTTTTCTTTGGTCGAAGAGAATTTTTTATTATATCTATTTTGTCTCCGAACATAGTTTAAATTGTAATTAATTTATTAGAAATTTCGTGAATGTTAAGTTAATATTTTACTAATCTTGGTGAAAAATTAATTATTCTTCGTATTCATCTGAGGTTGTAAATCGAAACAGAGACCAATTGGTTTTGCTTGACCCATTCCACAAAATCTACTCTAGATGGACTTTTTTGAGTCACAAGTACAACACACAAGTTAATTACAAAAAAAATTGGATAGATAAAATAACGGTTGTTGTTGAATCGAACTTGTAGGCTTCTTCAAAGTTTAACTGAAACAGATTCCCTTAGGTCCTGAAGAAGCCAACAGGATGATTGGCGAAACGTTAGCGAGTTCGACTCAACAATAACCGACTTAATTAACCTACCTACTCAAATTAGCAAACTAAGAAATTAGTAAATTTTTAAACTGTGCTTATTAAGCTCACGACTTACCGGCGCAGTAGAGTCCGGAGCCGTCCGATTTATAACCCTTGTTGCATATGCACCGATACGATCCAAGAGTGTTTATGCACTGACCGTTTCTGCACAAGTCCGGTATCGTTTCACATTCATTGACATCTATAAATTAGCTCGTTAGATCAATCAATAATGATGTGGGTAACGTACCTTGACCGTTGATGAGGAATCCGCTATCCAGACAGAGTTCCTGGTATTCCGGCGAGAACCTGGAAGGGCATAGCTCGCATTGGGGTCCCCAGGCTTCGCCCATCGAACAGCAGCAGTCCGCTTTCGTGGATTTCTTTATAAACTCGCGGTTTTGGGTAGTGCAACGGCCGTTGACAAGGTGACGATAACAGAAACCTTGACGGTGATCTACAGGCACATGTTATTTACATTGAACCAAAGCATAATGATTACTACTCATGATAAACTACTCGTTCTTATCTACGAACCAGAACGGCCTAAATTTCTTCTAGGAAAACATAGGAATCGCCTAAAAAATGCTTACATCATTTTTCCACTGTTGAATAGTTGACAAGTAATGTGTAAACAATATGCAAATGTACACGATATATTCATAGTAATACATTTCATTGATCTCCTTTTTAATATTAAATTAAACTTCTTAAGTCGAAATATCAACAGCAGAAGGAAGAAGGGATCTCGGTTTCAATTTTTAGACACTTTTAGGGCGCCCATTGACATGTTGTCTCAGGAACTTAAAAAAAGATGTCTTTAAAAGAGAAATATTTAAAAATTTAACATTTTGTATTAGTCCCTTAATTAAAAAAACAAAAGCAACAATTGCTAAAAAATAAATTGTTCTTTATTGTCCAGCACAATTCAACAAAATACAAAACAACACATTTTTTTTACTAAATAAACTAAAAAATAGATCAGTTTATTATTTTACAAGTAAAACAGGCAATGTTTTTCATTTTAAACTGAGAAAATATAAACTATTTATTAAAATTATAACTAACTAATAGAATAAATAAATAGAAAAATATAATAATTATGAATTAAACAAATGGGTTTGAATTATGGACTTTTGTTGATTTTCGAAGCATTCAAATTTGCTTTTTAGTACTACATGTATTTTTATTTTTATTTATTTATTTTTTAATACTGTTCTGTAGTTGATAAATACTGTTCTGATAAGAAGGTACGAAGGTACTGTACGACCAAAAATATAGTGCATTTATTGCATTGACGTTTTAAGTATTTTACAATACCTTAACCGAGTTTCGCAAGACGGTGGTAAAACCCATCCCAACAGATATTTTTCTGCATTAAGTAGGTCTTGCCTGAGATGGACAGTAACGAATATTTGTAAAAACTTAAAATTTTTATTTGAAACGTAAATGGACTGTTTTAAATTTGAATAAGCATTGATGCTGCAGGGTATTTTCGAATAAATAGAAGCCTTTAATAATTTAACATCAGATGATATGTATCGTTGTTAACAGTTTAATCTAAATTGCAATATGTTCGGATATATTTGAATGTGACCCTTTCAGTAAAAACGTATTGATGTACCTCACTCTCGAGCTTTGATCCTGCAAGGCTGTTTTCACTGGATAGTTCAAAAGGCAAGGGTAAGTACCTCTACTCTATTTATCTTACAGGTAAGTTTGAAAATAATCATTTTTGTCTTGTGTGCCTGTAGATTAAAAACATTCTTCTTCTTGTATTTTTGTGTATCCTACATAGTTGTTCGAATTGTAAACAACAACAGTCTTTTTAAGACTATAGGTTATAAAAAGGTACGTCATAAAAAAACAGATAAATATTTATTAGAATCTTACAATTAAACACTTTTTGAAGGTTTCTGTTTTTTAACATTTTAAAATGTGGAAACCGTGGAATGAAACAGATGTTCCCCTGTTAGAAGGCATGGAAAACAACGCAGAATTTGAAGACGAAGTGGAGATGGTTTTCGGATGCTAAACAAATAGTTTTGAAAGTTTACAATTTTACAAGAAATTTAGAAGGCGAAGTAGGAGCAGCAATAAAAACAAGTGACATAGAACGTAATAAATTGTTACTTTGTAATAATTTTTTTATGTACATGTTTCAAGAATTGCTCGAAAGACAAATATTGAAAACATACTTATATCCCGCTTGTTAGTGTAGGTAGATAAATTCCTAGGACGGTCCTGGAATGGTTACGGGTAGGTCTGCTCAGCAGGGTGTTCTATAAGGGGCGGCGGCTTTGGAGTAATAAGCAAAGTTAATGACGGGGTCGGTTGTAAAAGCAATATAATTCTGGTCTTAATTTATAAATGATTTTCTCAGTGCACCTATTTATCATTATCATTTGAGGCTTCGAATTATTAAACAGCAACAGCATTATTTAGATCAACAGGACAAGCAGGAGGGCTTTGTGTGTGTCAATTCTAAACAACTTACAAAATTTTTTTACCTATGACAGTATGAACAAATAATAACAGAAAAATGTCACACTTTCGCCTGAAAACCATCTAGGCACCTTCGGTAGTAATGTATCCGATCTTTAACATCTAAATTACGGGGAAAAAAACGGGACCAGAACTTAAAGTATTGAACCTCAACATTTCTCTTGTCTAGAGCTGGAGCTACATATGAAGAAGAATAAGACTGGCTGAAAAAGCAAAGCGTACGACTTTCTTACATCTAGAAACGGCAGAAACGAGCATAGTTAAACCAGTAGACGGCAAAAAAATTGACGTATTCAAATGTAGTGCTGGAGGGGCATGTTCTGAATTTTATGAACAGCACGCAGATCGACCCCCAGGCGATCTTTGCGGAATTGAATATTTAGTATATAACTCTGCCCCATTTATGTCGCCAACAATATGAGTTTTCTTTCGCACATTGCTTAATGTTGATAGTTTTAGGAAATGTAGCGACGAAGCTCCAACAGTGTGCATGACCTTGATAAACTGATAAAAGTTTGTAAAATGTTACATATGGTCGATTCTTATGTATGGATGCGAAACATGGACGCTTAATAAAGAGATGCTCAATAAGATCGAAACATTTGAAATGTGAACACACACGAGAACGCTTAAAATATCCTGGACCACAAGAAGCAGAAATGAAGAAGTTCTTCGAAGAATGGGACACAACAGACTACTTCTGAATATTATCAAGCGATGAACACTTGAATACCTAGACCATATAATTAGAGGACATCGATATGACTTTCTTCGACAATTAACGGAAAAATAGAAGGAAAAAAGTGGGGACCGAGGATGGCGTTAGAGCTGCCAACTCGACTTGCAGGAGGTTGTGGGTTCGATTCCCACCGGGTGCCTTGTAATCGTTAAAAATTCATTTATAAGTTATAACTTACTTGTAAGCTGGCCGAATTGCGTTATGAAGCAATGGTCAAATAAAGCGTAATTTAAAAAAAAGGAGAAGAGGGATTTGGGCGTAAGAGGCTTTCATGGCTAAGAGACCAGAGATATTGGAGAGGCGTTAACGCAGATGAATTACTCCATGTAGCACAAAATCGGGAAAGATATTGCGACATCGTGAGCATGGCAGTCGTCAACGTTTATGACACTTGAAGGAAGAGATGTCAAGATTTTCAGTAATGAGACAACTACCAGAAAGAGAGGGATCTAGTTATCAAATTGGCTGGATATTAATGTGTTGTCTTGAAACCATTCGGTAAATCATTCGTTGAAGTTCGGCCACGACGTGCCCGATATAATACGAAAAGTGTAAAAAAAAACGTTGAAAATGCGTCAAAACTACACCAGCAGCGCAGAGAGCAATACGAGAAGCGTCCCGGGATCACGTTTAATCTCTGCACTCTATTAGGGTCGCGTACGACAGCAGACACCCTTTGGAAAACGGATTCCCGCGGGGAACCGCACGCCCACAATAACGTAATATATAGAGCCACTTACCGATACACCTTTTCCCATCGTCGCTGTGTTCGAATCCGTCATAGCAGTCGCATCTGAAGGATCCTTGTAGATTAATACATCGTCCGTTTTGGCACAGATCGGGATCGTTCTCGCATTCGTCTATATCCCGACAGTCGTCTCCGTAACCCACTTGACTGAAACCCTCAGGGCAAATGCACATAAAGGAGCCGACGAGGTTTTTGCACATAAATCGGCAATTGTTTGCCGGGGTGTTACACTCGTCGACGTCTGAAAATTTACACCGCCCAACGATAGATAAATTACCCTCGTTTTGTTCTGTTTCTGTTTAGATGTATTATTCCCGTCGTTGAGGGGTGAAAATGAAAAATTCAGCTCGATTTGCGGGGCAGGGGGAATAGCGACTATCGATTTGACATGGCCGACTCGTTTTTCATTTCTGATTGCAATCAAAGACGTTACATATTAAGGAGAGCCAATAAGGCGATGATACTGACGGGGTCATTCGCCCATTAGAAGTATACGGGGAATGGATAAACATTGGGTTGCGGCCGTAGGAGGCGATGATCTCAATTTTAAAAATATTTGGAACACTACAGCGTTGTCGCATAAACTCGAACCACACAGCAACTTCATTTTTTTAATGCAATATATATATATATATATATATATATATATATATATATATATATATATATATATATATATATATATATATCCATCCGTGAATCAATACGTGAGAATATATATATATATATATATATATATATATATATATATATATATATATATATATATATATATATATATATATATATATATATATATATATATATATATATATATATATATATATATATATATATATATATATATATAATTACATTTTTAGATCCTATGAAAAATTGTAAAACGGTTTATCAAGATAAAAATAATTTTTTAGAAAGGTTTCGAAGAATACATGAAAAGAATTATCTCAACATTTTTAGTTGAAAAATCTATAGTTTTTTACAGCCATATGATGCAATAATAATAATAATAGTCTTTAATGAGATATTTTAAATTATTGCACAAGATCTAGACAAGCTTAAATAATCATAGGAATCTAAAAATTCATTACTGGTAAAAAATGAAATCTATTTTTTTCCTAAATACTAGAACTATATAGAAAATATTTGTTATAATTATTATAAAGCTTAATGGCAATGGCTAAAGCAGGGTTCAAATTTACAAGAATTATGCTGGGGCATATCGTAGTTAGATACGCATTGTAAATTTCACGCCGAAACACTAGACAATCTTTCAGGTACGTTGGTAAAGAATATTTTATAACTTTAAATACAACTACGTATTGCGAGTAGAAATTGAAACAGGTATTTAGTTTTGAGCCATTTCAACGTAAATATTTTTTCTGATATAAGATAAAACTTCCTCAAACCATGAACGAATCGGACACAGTTGTTCTGGAGTTTTTTAACTGAACTTATCGGTAACGGTTAAGAATGGATAGCATAATGGAAGACAGTATATAACTTTAGAAAGAATACATACAGAGAATTTTTTTCGTGCTCTAAAATTCAATATATATTTATTTGCATATAGCGTTTCGAGGGATATATAAGTCTTGTGAAAGTAAATGAAATGAGATTCGAGCTATCGCATCCCAGTGTTTACAAATTTATGCATTTTTTGCAAAATATGTATAAATATAAATTAAGCGTGAATTTTAAATGAACTCTGTGTATTTTACTGCAGCAATAAAAAGAATATTCATTACTAATTTAAAAGTATTTAAAATGTGCAATACCTATTTTCAGCCATTTTGGAATTAAAAGTAAAAAACTAGAACAATAGAGATCATATTCTCCTCTCGTCGAAAGCCAATTTTTAAATGCCCATACTCTATATACTTCACTGTGAGTTTTTTGCCAAATAACTTTTCGATATTTTTCCACCCAACCCTGCTTTCAAGTCGAATTTTTCAAATTAGTCCCCTTGACACAAAAAAAACTACTATTATAAATACAAACTTTCCGATATTAGGTATACTGTATTGCAAAAGTTTGAGTTTTTCGGAATTCAGATGTGAATTATAACCAAGCGTCGTTTTCTTGAGATTTTTAACGTTGTATCGTCGCTTTTGGCAGTTCACAATATGCTGATATTGAATGGTTCAATAGACTCACTGAAATCGATCCTACCAGTTATCGCTTTAGGTAGAATGCATTCTGTAGCTAAAAGAGTAGGAACGCAATACTTATCTTACCAGGGCATCATTAAAATTACGTCAAAAAATTGAGCCAAAATGTATTTTTGTTTTAACTCTTCTTATATGCATTTTCGCTGCATATTGCTGTTTATTTTTCTTACAACAATTTAGTCATAAAATGTAAAACTCCTTTATGTTTTTTGAATTGAACCACATTTCTACGAACATTTAAAATTATACGTCTGACGGATCCCTGTAAGTATTACAATTAAATGTCGAGAGATTTATACAACCTGCAATAAATTCTACTAGTAATAAAATAATAAAAATGATTTAAATTGGCATTGTATTAATTACTAATTCGTTATTACTTCCATTGAGAACAGGGATATACTCAATACTTAATTACCTTGACAGTGGCGTCCATCTGGAGCCAAAGCGTAGCCGTAGGGGCAGATGCACCTGAAAGATCCGGGCACGTTGTGGCACCTGAAGGCACATTGATTGCCCAACTCTTGGCACTCGTTGATATCTTCGCATATCTTTAATAAAATGTACGTTAATTAAGCGTAAGTGTATCGCCATTGACCTGCTTTACCTGCATTGGTCCAGATGCGAACCCATCATTGCAACTACACTCGAACCCTCCGATCACGTTGTTGCAAGTCCCGTTACCGCAAACGTTGGGGTTCGTAACGCATTCGTTTTCGTCGACGCATTTCTTACTCGTCTCGTCCAGTGTGTACCCATTTTGACAGCTGCAGCGGAAAGAACCGTCCGTGTTTACGCATTCACCACCGTCACAGATATTCGGCATCAACTCGCACTCGTTCAAGTCGCTGCCGGTATCCATCCTGCCTGGACCTTCGGGACACATCTTCAAGAAATCGGCTGAAATATTAGTACTCTTAAACCCTTTAACCCACCTTCAAACGAAAAAGATGTAAAGGGCTATTCACGGTGAGTGTCCTGTTAAACGAAGATTAACTTGGGGTAATAACCTGAAATGTTGGTTACTTATATAAGCGAATATAAGCTATTTATGCAAAATATTTTTGGCCATGCGGTGTTGCCAGGTATACTCGTAATGTCAACTTTCGTTTTTTAAATAGAACATCCTGTATATAATTACATTTAAAGATTCCGCGAAATATTGTGGACCTTTTTATGTAACATGTACCACACCTATGTTGAACATTTTCGGAGAAAAAAAAATGATTTTTAAGAAATTTAGCAACAAACAATATATACGATACGATATAAAATAATAATTTTTTTCGCAACCCGTACATCTAAACACTTGAATTTTTGGTTGCGGTTCCCTATTAAATTGCTTTATCGTAATATATTACGAGAATGAACTTATCGCGTACAGGGCGTTCATAAGATAAGGCCAAATTGGCAAGATACAAAAAATCCATGATACGTGGAAATTTTAAATAATATTTTATATTTGGACGTAAATCAGATATTAATTTTAAAGCGAATTAAAGCAATCACATTTCATCTGGGTAGGAGGGTTAAGAGAGCCATGGTGACGTTTTTTGTAAACAAATTTGTCTTCGACCTAAATAAGCTTAATATTCCGTTATTAGCGTGTTCAAACTAGTAATTGTAAGAATGAAACTGGAAGGAAATACATATGCCCACAAAAATTTAATATTCATAGAAACTGTTATACACAAAACTAATGTTGAAGACTAATAAACGAGTGTAAACTGTTTTTAATTACATTCAACTAGATATGACCACCATCTCGGACATCCATGGATTGACTTCATAACATTGGAAATTGTTGCCCTTTGAATGTAGCTTTTTATCAAGTTGTTGAAAAGTCTGTCTGACACGGCATTCCAAGTCTTCGATTGTTCCAACTGGAGTTTTATATATTCTTTCTTTAATAGCTCCCCAAAGGTAGGCATCAACCGGGGTAATATTTGGCGAACGCGATGGCCAATTCCACGGAGTTAGACATCCATCGGTTTTCAAACATGATTGTAAGGTCTTGACTTACTCTATTTGTGCAATGAGCCTGACCTTCATCAAATTGATACCAACATCTGCGATGTAACGATATAACAAACTATCTAACAAATCTGTAGCTACTGTTCGTCAAATATTCAGAGCCTGTTACCCAGATGAAATGTGATTACTTTAATTCGGTGTAAATGTAATATTTTGTTTTTTTGCTGATAACTCAAGAATCAGTGAAAATGGATATACCATAGTTTGGTACTTTTGGTTAGCTTTAGTTAGTTGGGTTGGCAAATTAATAGCTTATTTATGTGCTAATGTAAAATATGGGATATTCGATTTAAAATTCTCATGGATTTTTATATCTTCCCAATTAGGCCTTACCTTATGAACGCACTGTACGCAATAACTCATACTATATTATGATAAGGCAATCTAATAGGAACCGCAAACAAAAATTCAAGTATTTAACTGTACTGGTTGAGACCAAAATTATTATTTTATATCGGGTTGTTTGTTGCCAAACTTCATAAAAGTGTTTCTTTTTATCTCGGAAAATGTTCAAGATATGTATAGTACATGTTACATAAAAAAGTTCGAGAATGTCTCGCGGACTCTAAAAATGTAATAATATAGAGAGTGTTTCATTTAAATAATGAAAGTTAATAGTATATTTGGCAACACCGCGCGCCCAAAATATTTTACATATGTAGCTTATATTCGCTTATATAAGTAACCAACATTTCAGGTTTTACCGGAAGTCATACTCCATAAACGCTAAATAGGTCACTCAACGTGAATAACCCTGTATATTATACTATTTCTTGTAATAATTACTATTAAAATTTCCTTAAAGCATAAGTTGCGAAATTATTCCTATATGAAATTAATCTTTTTTGCGTGGACTCTATTCGTCGTATATGGTTAGAATATTCCCTATCTCTTACAATATATCTATCCTACATTGTCGTACTTGCTAGTATAGTCTAATCTAATCCTGCAGTTTAATAGAGACCGTTGTAGTTACTCTCAGAGATATGGTGACATACGTGATCCTTCTGGCGGACACCTCTCGCAGTATCTACCCCAGGCCGCTCCTTTAGAGCAGCAGCACTCTTTGGCGGTGATCTGCATCCCCCTCGGTTCTACGCACTGCCCTCTCGTATACGCGTCGTAGCACTGGTCTTGTCTCACGTCTGTACACTTCATGGTGTGCTGCTCCAGCACAAAACCGTCGGGACAAGTGCAGAAAGCGCCCCCATCCGTATTGGTGCAAATACCGTTTTCACATATGCCGGGGTTAACCACACACTCGTCTATATCTTCGCAGATACCCGTAACAGCACTCAGCTCGTAGCCCTCCGGGCACGTGCAGATATACGAACCCATCACGTTCGTGCACTTGCCAGGCGGAGGACATGTACCGGGTACCTAAATGTTTGAAGAAGTGACGAAATAAAGAAGAATTGAGACCAAAATCTCCGGAAGCCAATATAAAATTCATAGATAGTTATAATTTGACAAAAAATGGCTGTAAATTTGATGGCCAAAATTTCTCACTCACCTCGTGGCACTCATCGATATCTCGGCAGTTGTGTCTATCCGGTGTGAGCATATAGCCGCTAGTGCACTCGCAGCTAAACGATCCCAGATTATTCCTACAACGCCCGTTGCGACACAAGAACGGCATCATGTGGCACTCGTCAATGTCGACGCAATCGTTCTGGTTGCTGAGTTTGAAGCCCACGTTGCAATGGCATTTGTAATTGCCGACCATATTGATGCAGCTTCCGTTGTTGCAGATGTTGGGATGTCGCACGCACTCGTCTATGTCCAGACAGGTGTCTCTGGACGGCGTCAACAGGTACCCGGTATCGCAGATACACTGAAAGCTGCCCTGCAGGTTTTTGCACTCGCCATTTTGGCAGACGTGCGGTCGTTCTATGCATTCGTTGATATCCACGCAGTCCATGTAAGTCGAGCCGTGCTTGTAACCTTCCGGACATTGACATTCGAAGCTACCTGGAAGGTTCACGCACTGCGCGTTGCCTTCGCAGGGATTGCGGGAACATTCGTTGTCATCGATGCACTGATGCGAATTCTCGTCGTAAATATAACCCCTGTTACACATGCATTCGAAGCTACCCGGCGTGTTCATACACTGGCCGTGTTTGCACATTGAGGGCATCAACTCGCATTCGTTTATCTCGGAGGTTTTGTTCGTCATGGGGTTGATGTATTGTCCAGGCCGCGGTCCACATAAGGAAATATATTCATCTGGAATAAAGAGCTGTGAAACGAGTGTAGGAGTAGGACGGAATGTGGCGATAGGAACTGAACTGGTAATTTATACCTACTAGTGCCTGGGCTTGGACAAGGCTCGCAAGGTTGCCCCCACGCCTGCCCCATCGAGCAGCAGCACACCTTCTTCGTTTGGTTCTGAGTCATCGGAGTCGAACACTGCCATCTGCTATATTTTAGATAGCAGAGATCTTTTCGCATGTCCACGCATTCCCCTAATTCAAGCAGATATATTTAAATGTAAACACAAAACATGAATAGAATTTAAATTTAGTTATTAATTGAAAGGAACCATGTAATGACAAAGAAGAAATAACAAATGGAGATTAACTTACTCCTTCCCGGTAGAGGCATGTAACCTTCCGGACACTGGCAGTAATATTTTCCAGGCTCGTTTACGCATTCCCCCACCCTGCAAATATACGGTGTCTCTTCGCATTCGTTAACATCTACGCAAGTGAATCCGGTGTCGTCCAATCTGAAGCCCTCATTGCATGAGCACATAAAGCTACCAAACGTGTTCGTGCAGTGGCCGTTCTCGCATATGTTTTCGTGTTCCTCGCACTCATTTATGTCCTCTAGAACCACCTTTAAAGTGCACTTAGACTCTGCTAAAATTGCCCTCGCCAATTACTTACGGTAATGTCGTTCGGTTTGTACCCCAAACCTCCCGGACAAAGCTGCTGATACTCATCACTGTTTGGGGATGGACAGAGATCGCATCTAGGACCCCAAGCCCTACCGACTGAGCAGCAACAAGCTGCCTTGGTAACGTAGTCTGCCGTGGGGAGATCGCACCTTCCTGGACCTTCGACCTGGAGGTAACATCTGGAAGTCCTCCGATCTGAAAACAAAACTAAGCTAACAAAAAATTTGTGGCTCCTAGTTTGGGTGCAACCTATGCAAGCGTTGCCTTCGGATACCAGCTCATAATTCGGTGGACACAAACATTTGAAACTACCCTGGGTGTTGGAGCAGTCGCCGTATAGGCACGATTGAGGACTCTCGCATTCGTCGATATCGGTGCAGTTGCCTCCCGATCCGTCCAGCTTATAACCTTCGTGGCACTCACATCGGAACATTCCGAGAGTGTTCTCGCAGGTTCCGAACACGCATAAGTTATTAAACATGTCGCATTCGTTTATATCTAAAAGGGGAGGCCAGTAGCTAATTTTATTGACGTCTGGTAATCTACTTACCGACACAGGCTTGTTCGTTGCCATCAGTAGGATGCATGAAACCCATCTCGCACTCGCACCGAAAAGAACCTGGATAATTCAGACACTGTCCGTTCTCGCATAAACTCGGATCGTTGGTACACTCGTCAATGTCCGTGCACGTGTAACCGTCTCCTCTGAAGCCTGAGTCACACTCGCATCGAAAGGAACCATCGTTGTTAATACACTGGGCGTTCTGGTCGCACCCGCCGTTATTCGTGAGGCATTCGTTTATATCTCTGCAGCTTACTCCGTTGCCGGTGAAACCGTCCAAACATCGACATTGATAGGAGCCCTGGAAAAGTGTATTACATTTTTGTCTACCTTGACCAGAAGCATTGGCATACAGGATTGTTAATGCAGTCGGCATTTTCGTCGCAATTGTAGGTTCCTAAATAACATTCGTCGTCATCCGTGCACTGTGGGCCACCATCGGGCTTCACAGAATACCCTTCCTCGCATCGACACTGGAAAGAACCCAAAGTGTTCGAGCATTCACCAGCTCCGCATATATTGGGATTCTGCTTGCATTCATCGATATCTAAAACAGTGACCTATAGCTATAGAGTCTCAGCTCAGGTGGTAGATAGTAGAGGTAGTACCAGGCTCTTTAAAGGGTTCTTAATGCGCCCTACATTTAGGTTTTATGTGACTTCTAAATAATTACATAAAAAATAGTATGACGCAATATTTACCAGCACAGGATGTCCCAGAAGCACCGGCGAGCAATCCATCAGAACAGTGACAAATATAGCTACCGATCGTATTGGTACATTTGCCCCCATTACAAATTCGAGGGTTCTCCTTGCACTCATCTATATCGGAACAGCTTTTCCCGTCTAAATTAAGTTGGTAGCCGGTTCTAAAAATTGTACGTCTTTAAATGATCCCAATAAAATTACCTCTGTCGTCATACCCACAAGAACAAGAGAAACTTCCAGGTGTGTTTAGGCACAAATCGTCGCAGGGCTCGAATTCGCACTCGTCAATATCTGAAACGGACCACTGCTTACGAATTTAGGTGGTATAAACGTCTCGGTTACCTTCGCAGTGAGATTTTTGATCCGCTTGCTGGTATCCTTCGTTGCAAATGCACTGGTATGTACCCATCATATTTTCGCAGACCCCATTTGAGCATATCCCGCTCGTTCTTGAACATTCGTCGATATCTTTGCAAGATTGCTTGTCTGAAGCTAACTCGTGACCGAGTGGACACTCACACTTATACGAGCCTTCTGTGTTGATGCATCTCCCTCCCCTACAAAGACCAGGAATTTCGTCGCACTCGTTGATGTCCACACAAGTTTGCATCGGGGCCATAGTTTTGTAACCTTCGATACATTCGCAGTAGAAATCTCCTGGTATATTTTTACATGTGCCTTTGCCGCACACGTTGGTGGTCGTGATGCTACACTCGTCGATGTCTGCAATATTAATTTTATTGAACGGAGAGCGAGTAGTGCACGAAAACGGGATCACCTATGCACTTAATTCTGTTGTCATCGTAATCGTAACCTTTGTTACACCTACAGCTGTAGCCGCCGATGGTATTCCGGCACCTCCCATTTTGGCACATTCCGGGAAACTCCGTGCATTCGTTGATATCCTTTCTGTCGATGAAACCCATACCCTTTGGACAAAGTTCGGTGTACGCTGCGGTGCCTAGTCTCGGACAGGGTTCGCATTTGTCACCCCAAGCCTTTCCTATAGAGGAGCAACAGCACAAGTCTTTATGGAAGCGACCGTCAATAGAGTTCGTGCATTTTCCGTGCTTGTATCTGGTGAAGCACTGTTCTTCCCTCATATCCAAACATTGAGTCCCTAAAATAAGCATTTGATCATAGGTTCAGAAATATAATTGACATTTTTACTGGTTTCATCTAGAGTCAATCCCGAAGGACAAGTACAGGTAAAACTCCCATCGGTGTTGACGCATATTCCTCCACCTCGACATATATCGGGATTTAAGTCGCACTCGTTGATGTCACTACAAGATTTGCCATCGATCTTCGCGTATCCCTTGGGACACTCGCACTCGTTTCTGTTACACCGTTCGCAAGGTGAACCCCAAGCAACTCCTATGGAGCAGCAGCACTCCTGTCTCTTGCTTAATTGCGGCAAGTTGTTCTCGCAACGACCGTGGTTAAGTCTCGTCCAGCAAGATCCTTTCCGATTATCTATGCAAACTCGTCCAGTGTTATCCAAAATAGACCCAGGATCGCACTCGCACTTGTAAGATCCTAAAGTATTAACACATTCCCCATTGAAGCACGCTTCGGGGCCCAGTTCTTTACATTCATCGACGTCTTCGCAGACGAACATGCTGGGGTTCAATTGAGTACCCGTCGGGCAAATGCACTGAAAGCTGCCGGGGGTGTTTTTGCACTGTCCACCACCGCACATCTGCAAAAGCAAACTGATATTTCATAATTCGTAGCAGTTTAAGTAAGCTGAGAAAAAGCGAGATAGGAATGTGACTCTTACCACTTCATCCTCGGCGCATTCATTGATGTCGGTACATATCTTTCCGGATTCGTCCACTTCGTAGCCCGGATTGCATATACACCGATAAGTTCCGAGCATATTTTCACAAGCACCGTTCTGGCATATGTTCGGATTCTGCGCGCATTCATTGATATCCTTGCCATCGAACGTAGATCCAGGTCCAAACGGACAAAGTAGGTCGAAATCTGTAGTTCCAGGCATCGGACAAGGCTGACACGTCTGCCCCCAAGCCATCGGTTTGCCAGTGATAATGGTACAGCAACAACAGCTGGACTTGGTGACCGCGGTAGTTGACGGATTGAAGCATTGACCTTCACGATACTCTTGGTAGCAAAGATCTCGCCTCGTATCTAAGCACGATCTTCCGTCGGGGCCTAAACTGAATCCAAAATGGCACTCGCACCTGAAGCTCCCCGGAGTGTTATAGCATGTGCCAAATTGGCAAGGGTTGCTGATGCATTCATCAATGTCGATGCAGTGTCTTCCGTCAGGTCCGAGACGATACCCCGAATCGCAAACACATCTAAATGACCCTTCCATGTTGATGCACTTTCCGTGGTCACACATACCTTCCAACCATACCGCAGTCAGTGAACAGACTTCGTTGATTATATGTTTAACTCACCGGTTGTCGAACATTCATCCATGTCACTACAGAAAGTTCTATCATTCGATTCGACGAATCCGGGCAAGCAGACACAGGTGTAAGAACCAGGCGCGTTTTCGCATCTACCATTCAAACAAATTCTGGGATTTTCGTAACATTCATCGATATCTATAAGTTAATTAGCGTAATTATAGAATACGTTCATTTAAAATAATCACTAACCCACGCACGCGAAACCGGTTGGGCTCAGCTTGAAACCGTTCTTGCACTGGCACTTGAAGCTGCCATCCATGTTGATGCAGATACCGTTGGTGCACATACCGATTTCCGCGCACTCATCGTGATCGGTGCACATGGTTCCATCTGGAGAAACGTCGAATCCAGGAGGACACAAGCAGTTAAACCCTCCAAGAGTGTTGATGCACCGTCCGTTCACACATTTGCCTTCGCTGCACTCATCGATATCTGAAAGAGAAGCGAAGTTCAAGAATACATGACGAGAAAGCGTTTCTAAATCATAGAGTAATTGAATAAATAGAGCATCACTGGCCTTCACACACTTGTGATTTTCCTTTTCGATATCCGGCATCGCAGACGCACTCGTATCCCTCTGGCAAGTCAACGCACTTTCCTCGCCCGCAGATGTCTGGTCGTAACATGCATTCATCCACCAATGTAGTGGTCAGAACCTTAGTTTTTTGTTCGGGCCTACGGCTATCGAAAATCGTGATGTTCGGGCCTGTTCTGTCTTCTATATGGTACGAAGTTACTGCTGCGCAAAGTCTTCGATGTTCGTCTGCAAGAAAAATATATTTTCACTATTCCGCTCTAAATGAATAAGACTTCAACTTTTACCTGTGCCGTATTGAGGACAAGCAGTGCAATCATCTCCCCAACCTTGTCCCACGTGTTGACCGCAACAGCAGTCCTTCTTTGAGAGCCTATATTGCAGTTCGTCGCTACAGTAGCCCTGAGGGGAACGGAATGTGTAACACACGCCCTGCCTGCCATCTATAATTTAGATCACGTCAGTATCTATCTACAACCGTCAAGATCATTGCTTACCAATACAAAATCTTTTATCTTGGCTTTGTATAAATCCCGGATTGCACAAGCAAAAGAATCCACCCACGGTATTAACACAAGCTCCGTCCTGACAAATACCTTCGTCTTCGCATTCGTTCCTGTCGTCGCACCTGTTTGTTTGTGGGTTTCTTGCTTGACCTTCGGGACACTCACAAGTAAAAGACCCTACGCTGTTGATGCACTGACCGCCAACGCACAAGTGTGGAATTGCTTCACATTCATTGATATCTACAAGCAGAATACGTTATTACAAGTACACTCGGTTGAAGTAAGATGCGGATTGAAAAACGTACCAACGCATTCGTTAGTTTTTTGATTCTTCAAGAATCCGATATCACATTCCAGCCTGGATGGACAGTGTTCGCAAGGATGGCCCCAAGCTTTACCCACGGTGGCACAACAGAGAGTCTTGGTACATACCACTCCTTCCAATTGATTCACGCATAAAGGTCCTCTTATCCCAGTATAGCACGGCCCAGTACGGTAGTCTACCGAAACCGACGTGTTTTAATGAAAACGAACAATTCTTCGGTATGAGTTACCTACCTATTTCGCAATGGTTGCCCGCGAAACCATAGATACAAGCGCATCTATCGGGTCCTATGCATCTGCCTCCATTTTTACACATCTCTTCGCATATCGCTAAAACCTCCAGTTGATAACCACTAGTTCACTACAAGCTAAAACCATACGTACGTTCTATGCAGAATTCTCCCGTATATCCTGCAGCACAACTGCATCGTCCATCCACACAGGTGCCTCCATTCATGCAAATCGCTTTACACGGTCTGCCCTCTCCTAAAAGTAATCATACATAAATATAGGCGGTCCATATTTCGATGCTGAACACTCGCCTAAGGATTGCTTGTAGCTTTGAGTGCAGCTAGAAGCCTTTTGACCTCCCTCGCAAAGACAGACGTTAGGGGAAACGCACTGCCCACTTCCGCACGGTCTCGAACATACAGCTAAAAGTTACAGTAGCTTCAGTGCAGTCTTTACTAGAGTACCACTTTCGAATTTGATTTTTTTTTAGAGTTTTTTTCCCAGGTCGAATCTTTCGTTTTATATTGATATCAGTAAACCTTAACAAAGATTTTAGAAAAGTCGAATTCAAAAATGGTTTTACATAAGATATCAATATGTTATTATTATGCAATTATCTTACAAAATATTTTAAATGTTTAAGATGCATATTTCATTGTTTTACTTGTTTAAAGAGCTCATTATGCTCACATGAGTTGTAATTAATACATCACTGACTGAAAATTTTGCAATTTTTAGAAATTTTGTTTCAACTATAAAAATAAGCAAATCATTGAATGTTTAAAATGTTCTTGATGCGGAAGCTCAACGAAATTGAATCAATGTTATTTCAATTTATCGTAAGTGTGGAGCAAGAACTTACGGATGATGCATAGTCCTAAAAGTGTATGCCTTTGCCATCCTGGACAACAGTAGATCCTCGTCCTTGTTCGACATACATTAGGGCTGCAAGACAAGAAAATATAGATTTTGCATTAAAATATACTCTTGAAGCAGAATATAGGTATTTATAATAATCCATGAACTGTCAAATTTTCTAAATGTTCCTAATACTAAGAAATTATTTTTTTGTTTTGTTTTCATTTCAATTGGTTCATTTAAGCAACTCTGTGTATTGCAGAGTGAACTATAATAAATAAATAAATAACTTCTCAAAAATCTTAAATAAAATGATGAATGAATGAATTTTTAGAAGAAGAGGCAATTTTACATAGCTGAAAATATGTTAGGTGAATAAAGGACCAAAAACCATAGAGAATAGATCTGTATAAGGCCAGACACCCTGTATATATGTTATTTATGTTCTCTATAACTACCAAAGCAAACTTTCTAGCAGTTATTTGATATATCGGTTTTTAATTAAATTTATTTTGATAAGTAAATTACTGCACCTGAAATCTTCAATTTCGGGCTAATTAATTAAGTCGATCAAACTGTAATTCCCTTAATCAAATAATTACTGAGCCAAATCTAATTTCACGCGTTTGAGCTCAATTTAAAACGTAACTAGATATACTGTTTGTTTATGGCGCCATAAAATATTTTACGATGCAATAAAACAATCGCTGAAACCGAGACTGATATATGACGCGTTGGTTTTAAATCCAGCTTGATGTCGAACACAAACGCTATATGTTTTATATAAAAAAAATAAAACAAATAGGAGTAAAATTAAAAAAATTAAAGCAAATTCTCGATTGCTTTATCTGTTGCGATCAATGTCAGCTCCAGTCGAGATTCTCATTGAAACGCGTTAAAACGTCAGTCAGGTAAAAACAGTAGTCCAAAGATACAATCTCGCGCATATATCGCATAAACGCAGTGTTGGACTAATAGGAATTCTGTTCCACGGCTTCCTTTTAGAGAACCGAACGGATGCGAATGTTGTCTGTTCCACGGCAACATTGATACGTTCATAATTGGTACAGCCACACAGACTCTGATCTGGTAATTATACTAATAGGGTCGGTGTCTATGTGCTTACATGGGCATTTTGGCGGTATAGCCAGTAGCGTTGTTCAGTTCATTTGCACTTACCAAAGACAAAAATCGACACACAATATAAATTTGCATTTTGTGTATATCAATCTTTTAAGGAAACTTTTAAAATTTAATGATCTTCCTAGGTCCCCATTTTATGTTTGCTATATCGGGGTGGTTCTGCAAAAATGTCGAAAGAAAGTTTTATTATTTTAACTTTCTTGACTGAATAATTCTAGTCTATTATTAATATTACTACCATTGATACAAAACCGATAAAAACATGACATGTTTGTATGAATTTTTGTACTTTGGTCGGGCAACATGCCCTTAAATTTAGCTTATATTTTTAAGTAACACCAACGAAAACGCTGAAAGGGCGTCAAAATTTTCTGAAAACCATATCAGAATTTCTTGAAAATAAGTATATTGTTTTACCCTATTGTTTAGATAAATCCGTGAGTTACGATTAAAACATAAGGAAGATCTGAAAGAGGAAAGAAAATAATGAAAAAACAATATTTAACAATAACAATTTTGGTCAAGTCAAATGTTGGAATGTTTTAATGTTTTGGTCTCCAGTACCTGCAGTTTAAAGATTTCCTATTTTTATGAATCACCCTGTATATCTGATAGTTTTTTTGAATAAAGCAATAATAATGAACTTATATGATCTTAATATTGTAGCCATATATTTAGTTGTTTTAGATTGTTAGGTAGTATGAAGGTGCCATTACGAGTACTAGAAGCTCAATTCAATGAGCCTGAGGAAATATATAAAATGCGTTTGTACTTCCTACGGATGTTCTAGGGGACGAAGGACAAACGTGCAGTTATAGTGGATAGTTTGTTTAATATAGGGTAGTTTAGTAGTCAATATTTCCGATTATCGCGTTCAGTTTTTCTTGAAATGGTGACAATAGTTTCGAATAGACTACCTAATATCAATTTAATATGTTAACTTATGTTTTATTTACACTCAGCATCATAATATTGAACGCAATTATAGTGCCGATTCAATTACCGAATGAACGTAGTCAACGCGATCATTTTAAACAATTTCGTGTACGCAATAATTATCATTCACAGATGTTACTGACCCGTATGGAATATGGCGCGATAATTAATCGTACACTAGAATGAGGAATTCCCTGCAGCTGCTCCCCTGTATTTCCGTATATGAACTATTTAGATGGCGCCGGCGCGTGCGGTCACATTGAATTTAGCAATTAATAATAACCAATTTCACGATTTAATCCGTTCCGATGCTCTGTGGTCTAATTTCGCAAAAAAATGCCATAAAGGATTTTGTAAGAAATTCAAAATAAAAAATACAGATCCAAAATTCTAATTTTTCATGTCTTGTTTTCCTGCGACATTATAAAACTTTTATATTTACCACCATTATTCAGGGAAAATTGAAAATAAGGCCCACTAGATTAAAATACAAACCTTTTAATTTTCATTAATTAGGTTTATTTTACTAATTAATTATTATCATTATCGATCGGTATTATTACAAAATTTCAAATGCCATACGTAATACAGGGTAAATCAAACTTTAAACCTAATAAAAATTAAATCTAATCAATGCTTACGCATCTAAATCAATTTAATGTTATTAGTATTATATATGTTAACATTAAACTTGATATCCTGGAAGAAATTGTCATCACTTTTCATAGTGTCGCAATAATATTTTAAAATATTGCTATATGTATTTCTAAGCATATCAATTTTTTTTATTAATCTCTTTTAATACTATTTACGTCAAAAATCTATAATTGTTGCTAATTATATGAAACCGGACTGTTCCCTGATCTTACCTTACCCGTACCTGCAATACCTAGTGTCAGTGAGAGGCAAATAAACAGAAAATTGCATTTTTTACATATAAGTCTCAATTAATTACTAATTGTTCGAATATAATTTTTGATTACAAAATGTCATATGCAAAATTTATTAATAATATTCCAAAAACTGGTGTAAATTCGCAAAGCACAAATATGGTTTATTCCCAATAATTAAGTATGGACATTTTACATTTGAAAATTGTGTATTACTGAACACGGAATTTTGAGGAACATATTTCATCATAACTAAAATTAAAGTTTATTGCAACGCATCAGAGTTCCACCTTACTATGTTTAGGTGTATTGGATGATGTTATGCTTGCCTAATTTCTAAACGCCCTAAGGCCCAACTGCTGGAATTACCATACAAAAAATGTCCTATTTAGACAAGCAACATTTGGTCAGCCTCATACTCAATAAATTCATTCCATAAGTTCCCAAAATCAATGTTAGTCAAGTCGAGACCCAATTTAAAATCTGTTTAATGAGGTACACTGGAGCTGCTCCATTTGACGAATATGACATGGATAATCAGAGATAATAATCGATGTTTTATGGATATCACGTTTTGAATATCTAATAACAAATTATTGTTAAAAGTGAAGCCGCTCTCAGTAAACAGACCAACCTGCGTTTAGTGAAGGCGGTGAAACGAGATATTTAGGCATTTTGAGATTAATAAAAAAGTTGCAGTTAAAATATAAGTAATCTAACCTGATTCTAACCCTTGCGGTAAAAGAACATACCTCACCAATAATCATCCAAATTCTCTTAGCTTTGACGTATCTCTCTTAACACACAAATTGCTAGTTGTTTAGAGTCCTAGCTATAGGTTTGGTATAAGAGCAGTCAGCATTCCTGCACTGCTGTTATTGTTATTCTTATGTAAAATTGCACTTTTGTAATTATCCGGCGAAATCCGTCCACTGTGGGATGGTTTGACCTGGACGGGCATCTTAAAGGTTGGACGGACTTCTTATTGGAGGAAAAATAAACGCGAGAGTGGGCGCGCGTCGCCGTTGTGGATATTTACATGTAAGTAGGATAATGCCATTAGGAACTAATCGGTATTCCAGCGGTAATCGCGTAATTATCGACAAAATCACTTATCAGTTGCTCCGCGTGGTGCACAACAAACACTCTTAATTCCGTGCCCGTAGCAGATAAGAATGGCTGAAAGTGCGGCGCACTGTCAATTACGGTCGTAGGGAATTAATGGAAGTTGATTAGGAGGACGGTCTTAAATTTCCAACAACAACTAATAAGCCTCAATTAGCCCGTTTAACGCTTGGCATTTGAAAGGCTCTCGCTCATAATTCAATTAAAACTTCTTAGTGGCTTCTTAATGGTTTTGCGGTACGAACTTGTCGGGATGATAAGCGAGATACACCTACCTAACCGCGATCTTATTAAGCATATATGATCGTTACATTTCGATGCCTTAATAAAATACTCAAAATCGAACTCCCTTTTATTTTTATTAACCTTTGAATATGTGCCAATTTGAAATTTTGGCAATACGGTAAATCTATATTACCTTTAAGGCTCTTAAAATATTCTTTAATTAATTTAATTTTTTCCTATGAACAATTTAATTAGAAAAACTTTTTTTCCTATTGATTTTGGAAAATATTTTTTATTAATCGTCAATACGTTTTCTTCAAGGAATTTGAGAAGAGCGTAAAAATTACGGTCGTATATCATTTTTAAATTACCTGCATGGTCCGTCAGCTTTCGGCCTATAAATTAAATAACGTTTAATTAATTTAAGTCCCTTTTGGTGTTGACACACCTTTTTGAGCACGGCGGTGGTCCAGTCTCGGAAGAGAATTTCCAATAAAGAAAAATATGTTCCTATCAACCACGAAATATCTGATGTCAGAAACCTGAACATAAGAGTGCAGCATCATTTCAATTTTCGCATTAACAAGAGGTCAAAAAATTCTCAAACCATAAAAGTAACCTTAATAAAAATCGTTTTGCATAGAAAATATTTAAAATTTATTTTTCATTCAATCAATAATAATTTTCGATATTGTAAAAAATAGAGGTAAGTATTCTTGAGCAAAAATCATATCTTTTTGACAACACTCGCATGTGATTTATATTTGCTTTTTTTCAAAATTAATAACGGTAATTGCCTACTTTCTGTCAACTTATAGGTAAACACACTGTAGATCAAGACCACAGAAAATAACAAACGAAATTATAAATATTTTGTACCTTATTTTTTATCCGATAAATGTTTACTAATGGTCTTTTCGAAAGAGTACAATAATTGCGAATTTTTTTAGTGCAAAAGCTTATTTGATAACAATACTATAAAACCAATATAACAAATAAACAAACAAAAATATAACGAAACAGTTTTGAAGAACTTGATACTGTGATACAGAAAGAAGAAGAAAAATATCAGAGATGTCATTCACTATACACTAGGTGAAACTGTCCAAGATGGTTTTTAAAGATTGTCTTTACATTTGTCGGAAGTGAGAAGATTTTTCATGACATTAAGTTAATTGTAAGGTAAAGTTATTTCTGACTAAAGTAGTTCTGTACACACAAACACGAAGTTTAAAAATTTATAGAGAAATTATAGCAAAATCATTATGTCAATATCATTATATCAATATATTATTTCCATGACTTAAAGCCGTAATACATCACTTTTTTTTTGAAAATCCGGCCTGATACTCTTCATAACTCGTTAATGAGTTAATGCAGCGTGTACTATGAAACGGCAACACTCTTCGGAAAAGATAAACCTTCTGCTAAAATGTTAATGATAGACAACTAGACATTATATAACTTTGAAACTTTAAAACTGTTATATCTTGAAACTTGTCCAAAGTGACTTATATCGTTTTTCCCATTGGTTTGATAAGAAAATGATATGTCAAATTATAATTAAAAACACTATATATTAAGTACACAGAAAATCACAAATAAATTAAACAAATTAAATAAATAAATGATGCATTTATTTGAGAAAAAAGTATAAATACTTTCTATCTTGCTTTTTATATGAGAGATACTTTATAGGGTCTTTTGGAAAGAGAACGTCAATTAGGAAATTTTTAATCTGGACTCTACCCACAAATAATTTTAAAAATAATATTTCTTTATTTTTTTGCTGAATATGGAAACAATGTTGTTAAATACTACGAAAGATTTTCTGGACACTTTTTCCCAATATTAAGTCGATTGTAAGTTAAAGTTATTTTTGATACGAGTACTTCTGTAGACATAAACACAGAACTCAAACATATTGAAAAAGGTAACAGCACAGTAACAGTTTGGTAAATTCAAATTGCTTCTGCATCAGGCTTCAAACCTGCAATACATAAAATTATTATTTAATTTATTCGTTAATGAAAAAAATATCCAAGCATCTTGTTTTCTCAATTGCGAAGGTCAGTGATGGAATAGCGTCGGATTTTGGCCCTATTGTCATATTTAGGATCGTTGTTGTCATTATCCCCTTACATTGGTATCCGTCAGCTGCTACAATTATGTAAATGTATTCCATTTTTGCAAGTACAGAATATTAAACTCAGACTCTTAGGTATGTTGTTTTAGTCTAGTTAGTAAGAGCCACGAAACTTAATGAACGAGTGGTGGGAAAATTCTTCGAATATGTATGACACCATTGTGTGGAGACGCCATTCTTATAACGCTGACGAAACGGGCGGTGCCATATGTAGATAAGGTGTAATGCAACACCACGGAAGTAGGTCAAATAAATATAACAAAATTATTTTACCACAAGTGAGCCCCGGTTGACTTTTTCGTGCTTTCGAAAGCTTTTTTTTTAGAGAACTGAGAGAGTGGCATCATTGACGCATGACTCGGGGCAGGTAATTTAGGATCAATCGCTAATGGACAATAAATAAATGACGAGGGAAGAAGGTTAGTCGATTATGGTATAACCACGTAATTTATTAAACGACGCTGAATATGTTATTTCACAAATTGGAGTCGATCAAAAACAATCGATCGAGAACAAATGATGTCAGGCGAAATAGAAAAGTACCTAACGAGTCGTTCCAAGCGGCGATCTTTGTTTTTTATTGCTCCGCCACGCTTTTAATGTTTCCATGGAAAATCTTTCAATTTTCGTTTACGGTTTGGTTTAATCTCGGCAATTACGCATTCCGTTACAAGTTTAAAAGCTTTTTTACGAGCCGATCAAAGATTACCTGGCTGCAGTTCTACACACTTGGTCGTTTGATAAAGGGCAACTGAATGGCAGTTAATTTATGCCCGTTTTTATACAGCACTGGATAGCGTTTTCGTTATTTAAACATTTGGTAAATTATTACGAGAGTTTCAGTTTCACAAGCGTTAGATCACTAAATAATTTCTCTACCATTTATCACAAACCAAAATATAAATCAAAAAACTATTGTTTCCCCATCATCCATAATCCAAAACGACATTGCAAGAATTATTTGCTGGTTTTGCTCTTTCTACCGGTGACAACCTTCGATTTTATTCTTCCGTCCAAGTTCCTAACTGTCTTTTGAAGGATCGCTTGCTGGGCTATTAGTGGTACTTTTACATAAACGTGGTCTTTTTATCATTTTCGAAAGTTAACCAGTAAGTCAATCGGAACAGTTCCACCCTTTAATTTGAGAGAAATCTAAACGCAAACCAAAAAGTGTTTTAAGAGTTAGGTTACGTAGCCAAATTCCAGCAACAACATTTAGTTTACTCTTTCATTTTATAATCCTATGAAAGCAATTAACCCAAGATTATTCATGTTTTTAGACATCGACCGAGTAGGATCAGAAGATTTCACTTTCCTTAGATTTCTGTTTTTCCGTATCTATCTCGACGTTTTTCTGATACTATTATTACCCGCGTAATCTGTAAATTCTTGCAGTTCGAAAGAAAGACATTTTCTGACTTCTGATGGTTGACTTTCAAACTTTTACTACTTTTGACATTAAATTAAATCAGTTAAAACCGTTGTACTTTGTTTTGTATATTTAGTTTTGTAAATCTTTTATCTTTTACCGATTGACAAAGTCTTGAAATTTAAATAGTATATTAGTCCAAAAGTTTGATACACTTCACGTAGCGCAGAGAAGCGAGTGCTTAATAAACGAGTGACAGAAGAAGTTTATCAACATATTACATACTTCACTGAGTGATGTGTGACGTGACAAAATTGAAAATACCATGGCTAAAATCTGTCTAAAGAGACACTTTGCATGTATAACTGAGTATTTTATAAGAGAGAGTAGAAAATTTTAAATATTTTCTATATCTATGTGTGTCTAATACATGCTGTAAATTGTTAAAGCTGTTTGTCGAATGACCTTTAAAGGTAGAAGAGATGGTTAAAAATGTATTTCTATTTTAGTACTTAAGAGTAAATTCCCCTACTTTTGCCCCACCATCTGCATCGATGCGTTATCCTTTCCACGTGATTAGCCTCGACGACCACGAGTACATGATTATTTAGGGGTCCAAATCTCCCGCCGCGATTTAAAAATTGTTCCCGAGATTAAAATCATCAATTATTATCAAAAAATATATTAAAATCCGCACGCCTGTTGTACCGCCTGCTACACCTGTACGTTTTCGCGCTAACCCCACCATCCGACCGTACTTCAATATTTTAGGTTGTTAACCGCAGACAGAGATGAGTTATACCTCATTAAATCATACGTACGCCCAACTCCTTATTAATAAAATTTCGGGGTCCCCTTTTTTATTGTTTAAATCCGAGTCGATCTTGAACTATACGTAATCGAATCGATTTCAAAATGTTTTAAGTGCGATTAACATAAACGAGAGTTATTTAGTGCCTACCCCCAGGTCTGCCAGTGTAATAACAGTTGTTGTCATTGTTATTGAATTATTAATGTCAACGGCGCCCTCTAGCCGGTACCGACGGTATCTATAGTTACTGACGTGCTGGGCATGTTACCGATGATTTGCCGAGGTATGGTACAATAAGTGGATGAGTGATGTACGTCCATAAACTAAAAGCAGTGACGTTGGGTTGCTAGATTGCAAGTTTAACGCTTCTGCTAATGATGTTAGCGATTTATAAGCCGTTTTAAAAACTCACTTTGCTACTACATAAAATCAAAATCAATATGTAATTACAGTTTCACAGCAAAATAACCTACAAAAATGGAAGGATTGTAGTTATAGTTGCTCCAAAAATGTGTTTTTCTACTCCCGTCTGTAAAATACCTGATTACCCACCGATCTAGCGTGCGGGAAGCGTCACTTTACCACGCCAGTTTCGTTTCCCATGAATCGGATGCTTTCGGAGATTTCCCGCTTTTGACGTTTGTCAATTCTGACGGTCATGTCAGTGAATGCATTCGTGTTGTTTTGCGAAAATATACCCAAAAACTAAAGGTCGTAATGCAACACGTTCGGCAAATTTTTAACTCACTCGTTTTTTAAAAACTCGCTCCGCTGCGCTCCGCTCGTGTCAAATAAACTCGTGAGTCAAATGCCGTTTACCGCACTTGTTGCATAATATACTATTTCAATATCAACGAGATTTTCAACGTACAATCATCAACTGCAATCCAAACGGCGCTCTTATTTATAACCCTCTGTACATTTCTGTCACTTAATATCATATTTTCGTCTTTTATTTACTATCATGTAATCCAATTCTCATATATAGTTGAAACATATCTAAAAAATTGTTAAAAAGGTACTTTTTTCTCTATTGAAACAGCACTGAATATATGTATACACCACAAGTAGAATTAATAAAACAAATAAATGATACCACAATATTGGACTGGAAGATATGAAACCGGATGAAAACCTCATAAAAGCAGTTTTCCTTAAGACCTTCCTCAATCGTATTTTTGAACCTATAGAATGAAAGCAATTTTCTTGAGCCTTAAATTATTATAAACCGTAAAGTCAATTGCGAATTGCGAGTTGGGCTAGTAATATATTTGTGATTTTGAGACGGTGTTTTGAAGGGTTTCGTAAATGAAAATTGACGGTATTGTCAAGATAAGAAATTGCAAAAATCAACTTTTGCGTAAAGCTGTCTCCTGCGACCGGAAAGCATGGATCACTTGTGAGAATTTTTCCCAACTTCCTTTCCTTAACTAAGTTATAAATTGCATAGTAAGATGACAATAGCATAATTACAGCTGGATACCTTTCTTAATCGTTTGGATCTATTGACAATTTTTTAAAAATATTGTGAATAAGTTTGTTCCATTTTAAGTCAGCAAGATGAATACATAGTAGGTTTACGGTAGCCTACGTAGTCCACCATGAAAGAAAAAAATCTGTGTTTTCTATATCTGGACCACTACTGCCATTATAGAAATGTAATTCGCAAATAGGGTGCTAATAGTCGGCTTCAAACAATGCTCAAAATCATTTATAAATGGGTATATCATGAGAAACCCAATTGAAGACCTCGGTCAGGTCACAGAGGGCAATCAATAACCGCTTAACAACGAAAGGGTGCGTATAAATTTTTATACAAACATCTGCAGTATTAATATTAACGTTTCTTTTTAAAATCGCACCCTGTATACACGTCTGAATACCAGTTGAAACTAATTTGGACCATGCATAAGAGGGGGAGGAGAGAAGCTTCCCCTTCACTATAACTGCCTGAGTTTGGTATCTCCCGGTATTTGAGAATTTTAATTAATCCTAGAATCTTCGCTAAACAATATACTGGACGCCACTTGCGAGAGGAATACCCCCATATGATTGATGGTCGGAAATACCACGGGAAGATAAATCGATTCCCTATAGGGTGGCGTAATTGGGAGGCACACGCTAACTCTCGTTTGTTGTGACTGCGCCGCTAACTGTACCGAGAATAAATTGTTAAAGCGGATGGTATCCTTTCTATCCGGCCGGTATACCTAGAAATATGACCGGCCCGGGGGGGTTTTGGACTGCGCGCACAGTGTCATTATATTCGAATTTAAGGTATTATTGAATCGCCCGTTTAGGAAGACATAAATTACATTCCCAGTCGAGGAAAGTTGCCAAGGGGATCCTGGTCGGATAAGGAGTTGTTACTAAACTGTTGCGCATTTCGGTTAGAAATTATGAATGTGAGCCGTCCAAACTTAATTAGAAGCTCGTGGAACCTCCCGGGGTGCCTCCTCTATAGGGAATGCACTTAAAGTCTAATCTACTTAGTCCAAGTTGGGAGGAATTATTTTCCAAAATTTTGTTAAAAATTATCGTGCCCTCAATTCGAAACATCTGGAATGAGTTTTTTTCGAACCCTCGCCAAAGATTTTAGGGAGATTTTTTTCAAAAATTGAACTGAGGTGGCTTTTACTTGATGAAAATCCATTTATCAAAATAAATAAGAACTAAAAGTTCAGATTTTCACGAAATTATATTTCGACAACACCATGTCTTTATCAAATGAAAGTTTTTTTTTTGCAAAAAAGTTATTTAATGTAAATTGTAAATGTATATGTTTATGTATTCTTCGGTCTGCAAACTTCATTTGTCACGTCTCAAAAATCCGAGGAATTTAAAAATGCAACAATATATTGGGTATTTTACAATTTTAGTATTTAAATTTTCAAATGTTTAGTTTTGGCTAGTTTTCTGGTTATAGTAATTTAAAAAAATGGTACTATAATTGCGATAGACCACAAAAAATCAATAAATTATCCAATCTCATGCCAGGGAACTCAATCAAAACTGGAATAGGTCTGGTTATGGTCTTAGAGGGAGATGGGTAGTAATGGGAATTCCTTTCTTTATCATATACGTTAATACGAATGGCAATGGAAATATGATAAGAAATATTTCTGAATTTTTCTACCTGTTTAATGCTAAATTAATTTCTAGAGCCTAGAGTGGACTTTGTAAATCATTTTAATTGTTTATGCTTCGTTGTGGTATACTTTGATAGTGAGAACATTTCTTAAATTTAAAAAATGTTGAATTTTATTTAGTTCCAGTAAAAGTTATGTAATAAGGAAAATTGTTAATCTAATTTTATTATTTTCACTGTCCAGATATTTTCTGACCAATAATGTTTTTTGAAACATTAAAAAAAACTAAAGGCATTTCTCTCTCGGAAAGTTTTCATACCTTGTAGGTAGCCAACTTATAGAAATTTCACTAGAATAAGGACTGTACGTTATATGTTATACGTATATGTATATGTACGTTATACATATATGTGTACGTTATACATATATAAGTAATTATCACCTTTTCCATTACTTATTATTTTTTTAATAATTTTACCATTCCAGTAGGGGTGTTCCTCTTTTCTTTCTCCCCGTGGTAAGGCCGTACCAAGTTAGTTGGTTCCTTATTTCATTTATTATTCTGTCCTTCCGTGAAAATATCCATTTCAACAGTTTCAGCTGTGTTCATGTACTTTTCGGTGATTCGATATTAATGAGATGTGAATATTACTGAATCGTACATAATGTAACCACAAATGAAAATCGAACAGCAAAAGAAGCGCTCATAATGCTGTAATGTATTTGTATTAAATAAATGTGAAAATAGCAATAATAATAATCATCAAATAATATTATGATTTAATTTTTCAAAGAAACTTCCACAGGCCACTGTAATACTTTTTACAAAACTTCTGGATTCCTCCTGCGTGACTTGGTTTCTTCAGAGCTTCACTGAAACTGGCTAACATTTTACTCTGTTCCTGCTTATATATTGTTCGAGGGGGGCGGAGCTAAATGAGGGGCATAAACACCGTGTCGGATGACTGGTGACAGATAAAGACCTGAGTCGCGGTTAAGATTGCTAGGTAGTTTACAGATTTCTCGGATTTTTCGTTGGCAGAAGAATTGATTACAAGTAAGAATATTAGTTTTATCGAATAACATTTTATGTCCGGTTTCGTGATTGTGTTCGGCAACAGCTGATGAGTTTATTTGTCTTAGGCGTAAGGCTCTTTCGTGTTCTTTGAGCCTAGCCGATATTTTTCATCCCATCTCTCCAATGTATTCTTTGCCGCATGGAATGCTGTAAACTACTGGCATCTCTAATTGAATTTTGCCTTTGACGGACCGAAGATGTTGAGAGATTTTTGGACAAGTGGTAAATCTGGACCACAGTGGCAAGTATAGGATTGCTTTCGGTCTCATTGCTACTGGAAGGTTGTGGTGAAGTGTATTTTTTTATAGAAACCTTAATATATTTAATGTGGAAATTATTCGAAAGAAGAACAGAAGTAAGGTGTTTTAATTCTGGGTTCAGTGACTCGGGGTGAGATAGTTTTACGGGTCTGAAAGCAAGAGAGTTGATAACCGATGATTTTTAGGCCGGATGGTGATGTCACCATGCATTAAGGTATCGGTCTGTGTGCGTAGGTTTTTTGTAAACACAATGACCCAATGCGAGGTCTGATCTTCTATTGATAAGAATATCTAAGAATGGAAGGTTATTATTAGTTTCCAACTCAATGGTAAAACGTATGTTAGGGTGTATAGAGTTTAAATATCTAAGAAAATCTACTGGGGTTTCCTGACCAAATAACAAAAGTATCATCGACGTAGCGTTTCCATGATTTTTGTTTTAGATTAAAGGGGTCGAGAGCTTTCTTCTCAAAGGCTTCCATAAATATATTCAGATTTTTTTTGAACAAACTTCGGGAACAGCTATGGGTTCTCCACAATCACCAATCATCGCGAATATATTTATGGAAGCCTTTGAGAAGTCTGTCTCTATTATACAATTTGCTTCACTCTTGTATCACGCCGGTGACTATACAGTTTAGATCGACTTCACTGTCTCACGCAGAGTAATGACCAACAAAGTCTGAGACTAAAAATACTTTAACGGTTTTAATTAACCCTGCTTCACTTTGGCGTTATAGATAAAAGCACACGTCAATGGGTCTCGTCGTGTAATACAATACGAAACAGCGCGTCATATTTTCTGTAAATAATCGGTCGCTTCATCAAACCGATCGTGATAAACGCATTAAGTGTCGGACATTACAAGTTTAAAAACAGCAATCTCCTGAATATAGTCTAGCGTATACACAAACCATCTAATTATATTCGCTGGCTTGCCGCGCTGCAATATCGTATGTCTTCTGCCCGCTCTACTAGCACGCGGGATGACAATTAAAGTGTTTTCGTTTGCCTGTTTAGGACGTCGGCTTCACTTACACCGGGCCCTTGATTGATGGACGCGGTTAATATGAGATGATGGCAATGATAAAACCGTTTGACAGTTTATATGAATTTCAATGTAAACGAAGCGAGAAGTTTAACCTGCGGCTGGCTTACCAGCACAGCTTCGTCCGCAATTTTTTCCCTGAGAGAGAATGTTAATATTGGTCCTATTAAATAGAAACCAGTTCACTTCCAAAATATATTTCATTATCTCATTGCTTTCAAAAATTACGAGAAAAAAGTTGTAAAGATTGTTAGGATGCACAATTTAAAAATTTTTGAACGTATACAGGGTGGCTCAAAATGACGAATGAAACATACATTTTTTTAAATGGAATACCCTATTTTTATATGTATTTTTTTAATTCCTTTTAAAATTCTTCAACCTAATAGTTTTTCCAATATTTTAATTTTTCTAAAAAAATATTAGTTTTCACACTTGCGAAAATTACGTTGGCGTCACTCGAAGATGGCGAAAAGGACATATGCAACGGAATTTAAACTAGACACTACAGGGTGTTCAAAATAATCGAATAAATTCGAATTCTTGATTTTCTTAAATGGCACACCACATATTTTATCATTTTTCATGAAATATTCTAAAAAAACGTACAACTTTTATGAAGTATGACATATACCAATTGTTAATACTTTGCTATTTATGTTAACTTTTTCTATATTTGCCCTTCTTCCCGCCTAAGGCTATGGTATAAAATTAGTTGGACATTATAAAACGACATCAAATTTTTATCTGAAAACGGAGTAAATAAAATTATAAAATTTATTACGTTGTCAGTAAATTAAAAAAGAAAACCAAGTAAATTAATTGATATGATTTATATACTGGGTGAGGCGAAAAAAAAACTCTATTGGCAGTAGGGGGTTAGAAGGCGAAGTATACAATCTCTTCAGTGTTTATTGGAACGGTTTGATGCTAATAGTGGTATTGAATATGAAAAACGGAAAGTGGTAAACCGGAATGCTACCAATGAGGAAAAAAAATAGAAATTTTAGTTCAAGTTCAAGATAATCCCCAGATCAGTAGCCGTCAAGTAGCTAGCTTATATACATTCCAAGCTATGTTTAATAGCTCCACTAGAAAACACAAATATCATCCCTTCCATACTACCCCAAGAACTTGTAGACCGTGATAAATAAATTGAGGCCGATCCACATAACATGCATTATTATTCAACAGTTAATCCATTCTGGTACGAGAAGTGAAAAACTATTGGTCACTTAAAATAAGCAACGGGCCTGGATATTTTAACTTTTTGCAGAATGATTTATCTCAACTTCTTCGAGAAGTTGATAACATTGAGATCTATCAATTGTAATTAGAGAAAGATTTGATATGTGACTTAACATCACCAGATTTCTTATTGTGGTGATATGTTAAAGCTCGCGTTTATGTGAATACAGTAGAACACCAGAAGACTTAAAAAATCGGAACGCCTGCAGAATAACACCGTTTATGCTAAGGAACTTCCAAGAAAATTTCGAAAAACATGTGTATCCAAGTGGAAGGACATATTTTTGAACATTTCGAACAAATTCCGCTTAATATATCTTTTACATCATATTCGAAAAACTAGCGAAAGCAAATAATGGCGCTATAGTAATTTTTTTGCAAATGTGAAAACTAGTATTATTTTAATAGTAATGAAAATATTTAAAAAAATTAATCAAATTCAAAAACACTGGATTCCATTTAAAAAAATATCTTTTATCGTCATAATTTTTTGAGTCACCCTGTATACCTTAAAACAATGTTAAATTGTGGATCTTAACAATCTTTTGTATTTACTATTTTCTCATACCTTTTCAAAGGCAAACGAAAATTTTTAAACATTTCGAATTAAACTAACGTTGTGGCTATCCGACTAAAATATTTTGAAAATGGCGGCACGACCTGGAAATGGGTGTCAACTTTATTATTTTAAATAGAACACGCTATATATCATTGCTTTTTTAGATTCTCCGGAAATTCTAGACATATTTCATGTATAATTTCAAGGTGTCGGAGATATTCAATATTTTATGTCCAAATGACGTTTGTAGACTAAACAATATTGTGTCGGTTGTGTCGCCAATCTTGAAAATCTTTTAGCTTTTTCCCATAACAGATCGCCAGTTTAAAAATTCGAAAATTTTGCACTTTGTGGATGTAAATAATTTTCACTCATTTTGTTTCAAAACCACATTATTAGGGTTACTTTTAATAAATGGCACTTGCGAAAGTTTGATAAACGCCAAGTCAGTCACGAAAATATCCAATTACTTCCGAACCCGGAAATGTCGGAAATGGCTCGCGATCATCATAACGAAGCTAACATATTAAAGAGATTTTAGAATAAATCAGTCAAAAAATATGTAACTCAAGTCATGGTAAACAATAGGAAAAGATATAACAATCAAACACAGGTTACACTACACTAAAATAAGTACCTATTTATACCATTTAAATATAATCCATACCTAAGTCACTTAGAAACTAAGAATATTTTAAAAGTTTGTTTGAATTGTTTAACTTCTCAGGTTTAAATATTTTTTGCAAGAAGGTTCAGAAGGCGACAAGCAGATATAAACTTAAATTTATTACGCGTGTGGTCTCCATGAACCTCACTGTGCACCCTGCAATTTTCTCGGTGGAGCTTTATATATATATGAGGTGTTACAAAAGTATATACTCAACAAAATTAGAAAGAAAGATTTTAAATAAAAAATCATCACTACTTTATTTTATTTTTCAGCCTCTGTTATTAAAAAGCCCAAACAATATTTTTTCAAAAAATGATATACATGAAAAAAGCTTTCAACTTTTTTTTAATTTGAGTACGAATTTGAAACTTTTACCTCAGTTTTAATTCCTTTTTAACTCAAAACTTTGAGAACGATACATCTTTTTTTTTCGAGTATCCCGCAGTTTAATACGAAAAGCCAACGATGACTTAAGATAGTCGTCCAAATATGGAGGGATAATTGAAACGGCTCCATAATGCTCATGTATAGTGCTATTACAAGGCTATTACGGTAGTTGGTAATAACGTCGATGTGTTCATGCCGTATTTTCGTTTTAAACATAATCCGTGTGCGTTAATAGCCCACGACCTTTGCCTAATTCAATAATAATCGCAAGAAAATTGTCTCATAAGCATAAACGGTCCATAAAAATCGCCCACGAATCCCAATTTGTGTTTGTCTCAGTAAGGAGTATACGCTCTCATTTTTATATAAAAAGAAACCATAGGGACGGTAGAAAATGCGTACTTTTCAACGTTTCTCCCAATTTTTAATCGCGTCATCACGGTAAGCACGCTAACACAAACAATTTTTCTTGATTCTAACCTCACGTTTCCATTCAGACATTGTACTAAGACGTTCACACACAAAAAAGCCCGAAAAGACTTGATCTAGCGGACGACGTCTTCCTTGCGGTAATAATAATATTATTCACCATCAATTTCGGTCGCAGGTGTTTTGGAGTCCGTTGTTACAATTTGGTTAGTCATCGTTGGGACATCCATCGACTTGGTAAAAATCCGGGCGATTCAGGAGCGTTGCGCACATAAATAATAAGCCAGCGAGATAAGTCGAAAAGTAATTGCCGCTAAGAGCTAATTAAGTTTGTAAGTGGATCTCTCTAAGTGCTCAATGGGAAAGTCAACGCTCTTGTTCGCTTGAAAAGACGTCTATTCATTTTTCGATCGATATGAATCGAATTGAACGGGACGACTCGTTATTACTCAATTCTTTTTATCGTGTTGAAAGTTCGTTTTATCGTAAAAGTATGTCCCGTATGAATCGCCAATAACAACCCACTTTTAAATAATCACCAACATAAAATGTGTGTCATATCGTTTTGTTTTATTGTCGTCATTGGTAAATGAATGAAATGAATTACATGTGAGGAGTTCCAAATCGCCAATAAATAGCACATTGTTTTATTGATTTTGTGAATTTTTTTCTTGGACTAAAACTTTTGGAGTACGAGGAATAAAAAAACAGTCAGTCTGTGTCGAACTAGAAGCCAAGGCTGGATTTTCATATTTCAAAGCAACACTCTGTATATCAAAGGTTGTTCATCTCTGGTGAGGACAGTATTTTTCCGACATCTCTCTTTCAACGTACAACAACAAGATGCCACCGATAGAGTGTTAACGATTCATTGATGGAAAGAATGTAAACGGATTTTTTTCAGGTGATAGGTCGACAGCCAGTGTTTCGTATGATTTACAATGTGAATTGCTGACAGCGTCTATTACATGCTTCGACTGGATGATTTATCCCCTAAAAAGCCCCCTACATAAATTTGTAGGCGCCATTCGAAACGAAGAACTCTCGATTAACATAACAACGCGGGGTGGGTACTTTGAGAGCGGTGATAATTAGGCAAATATCGCACCATTGCTGAAGGCTTTAAGCAACTTCTTTCATGTTGTCGTATTGTGTTAGTACACATACTACAACAAAAATACATAAGGTTTAAAAAAAATCAAGTACATTACTGAACCGCACTCAAAAAAACACGATAATAATTAATTTTCAGAAACGTTCTAATCACTTTATTCCTGATTTTTTCTAAGGAGCCTCAGTTGTAAATATTTGGGAGTTTACTGGATTTCAAAAAGTAAATTCGCTATATGGAGAGTTTTTTTTTTTGCTCGAAACCAAAAAATAATGTCTGATACGGTTAAACAAGGCAATGAGTAAAATATTTTAAAAAATGCCCCATGAGCAGGCAAGTGTTTTCAATGACGACTCCGCCTTCCCGAGAAAACGAATTATTATTTAACAGGCACTGCGGTATAGTTGTTGAATAGTCGTCGTGTGTGGTGGCGGTGGTGTTGAATATCCACTTAACCGAACAAATTTCCAATCTCGCTTAACATCTACCTAAACAAAGAAATGAGTTTTACGAACGGCCACAGTTCACGTATACGCAGGCAATGTGGGTTGATTGTATATAAATTGCTAAAGTATTTATAGTCCACGCCACATCACCTTTTCAAAACAGACATTACAACTAACGTGAGCTGCTCACAAATCAACCGAATCAACAATTTTCTTGCTTTCCTACAACTTAGAGTCTAGACCACAGACCATGCTTCCAAATCAATTATTGATGAGATTCCGATGTAATTGCCAATTTTGGCAAAATTTTATACGAAAAAATCAATTAACGTTTACGTTTGTTTTTTAACAGACTTTAGACGTGTATAATGCAAATGCAAATGTTTGCATGTATACGAAACAATGAAACCAGGTGTTTGACATAATTTTGAAGATGTTGCAGTGGAGTGAATAATAGTTTGCTCAAAAAATTTATCAATGTGTTGCATACTATACTTTTTCTACGACCGTTAGTTTTTGAGTACATTTTTTGCAAAACAGCGCAATAGATAAGACATGTCTAAACAATGCATGTGCCAGGTGCGATTTGTGCTGGAATCATTGGTATTTAAAACAGAACAATGAGAAAGAGAGTTGCAGAGTTGTAGCTGGAAGCCAAGTTGTTAAGTGTACGACACTGCTGCATAAGGATAGGAGTTCGAAGCTACACAGCAAACACTAAACTGAACCAACACCACAGTTGGCAGTCAATTGAAGTTAAAAACCAAAAGGAATACTTTGTATAACATTTATTGGATGAAGTTAGAACGTAAAAGTTAGAGCGCTTTTATCATGATTCTCCAGCACGCAAATTAGATAAAACGCCGAAAAATTCCATTTAAGTGACGTACAAAGAGCCCATTCTATGCCGTTTACAGGAAACGTCACAGGGGCATGGCCAACTTATTAAATAGTCTTAATTACGACGCAACGGAACAGTACCGAGCTCAACAATATTTTCATTGTTTCCCAGTACGCATTTGTCATTAAAAATTGAATCGATTGGGTACACAGGTGTTGGACTCTGGCGGTGACCGATAACATGAAAATTTGACACTCTTAAGATAAGTTGCTGTTAGCATTTTTCAATTTTAATTATAATACATCATTCTATTGTTATATTTGCATTGGCAACATCTTGGTGACTTTTTTCAATTCAAAATTTCGTTCGAAGTTAACAAGTTTATTCGTGCAGTACTTTTTCCATTGTTTTCTACTAAGCCTGACACAATCAATAGCTGAAAACGCCCTCTATGGGAAACTCGACAATCTCATTTTAGGTAAACAATCAATAGAACCGTAAAGAAGAAAGTTCCTTGCGAACTACGATTTGATTTCATAAAATCTCTCAACTTCCTGTACATAAGAAAAATATAATTTTTGCTGCTAGTTACGTGAAAAAGACCTCAAGTTTCTATTTTTGTTATTTAGTTGATCGATTTCAGCTTTACCATTAATGCTTGTTAGAGTGTATATTCGACTTTGAAAATTAAAATTTTCTCACTGCAGCTAGTTCTGATACTTCTATGTAATAATGGGATTCATATTCCTCAGTTGCTGGTATATTGATCCATCACCGGCTAAATGATTATTAATTCCTATCAACCAGAGTTTTGCCAGAAACTTGTCAGATACGGATCTGTTGTAGTTCAAGATCGCTGTATTTTTTTTCACGGACATGTTAGTAGGTGTAGCGCTACAACTAGTTCATTGTCTAACAGAATTGATCTAAAAAATTGCGTAGGTGATGAATTTAAACAGTTGGTCCCGTACATGACTTAATTGCAAATGTCGTTGATAAAAATTATGGAATTATTGCCGGTATAGATCACTATACGTTTGCAAACTCTATGAGAAAGAACCACACCTCTATATTAGACAATATAGAGGCCATAAATACGGTAAAATTGATACACTTCGACCAACTATGACTTTGTTCCATTTTTTAAGACTCTTTTAAGACAAACTCTTGACTAGTTTTAGTTTTGAAAACTTGTTAGGAACAGGGCACATTTCGAGTCGAATGTCAAATTTGCAACTCCGGAAGGTGTTGTAGAATATCTGGACCATTGCTTAAAACTCAAGTACAACAAAGTAACTCTGATGTTGTAAATCAAGGACGCAAGATGGAAAATGTTACGGCGTTACATAACAACGCAAAAATTTTTGATAGACATGACAACAGCGTGTCCTTATCTTTGATTTCAATAGTATCTTTGTTATACCTAGATAGCTTCCTAAATTTTTCGTTAATCTGGATTTATATTAGCTATATTGAAAGAAACTACTTTCTGTTACGAATACGTCATCAATGTGGCAAAATTATTCACATTTTAATGAACCACGGACTACCGAACGATTATTTATAATCGTTCCTAGCTTGTAAACAAATATCACAACATTGTAGTAGCAATAAATTTTAAGTACGACAAAATCTACTCAATGAATTTTAATTATTACGATATATTTATCGGTGAATAGTTATTACATTAGCAATTTGATTATCGTAAAAGCGCTTTCGGTGAACATTTAAAACGATTAATGTTTATTTTGGGGTACGATAAATGTGCGAGTAGTGCTAGTTTTTCGAGTTAATTGTTGAAGGAAACGGCGATACCGCATTATCGAAGATGCGAATCCCCCGCGTCGAAGATCAAACTGAAGGCCGAGTTCGATTTTGAACTCTCTGAAGTCAGCTGTTTATATTGCTTGGAAATTTGGTGTTTTACTGGTGTCGCATTTCACTCTAACGCAAGAATTTTTTTCGAGTCTAATTCAAATGAATCTGTTACTTGTAAAATTACAAAGTTTTTTCGGAAACTTAGGTATATATGAAATTTGTGAATTTATTTCAGTAAAACGTTATATTTGTATTTAAAATACGATATATTTCCTAAGAAATAAACAGCAGGGTAATTTTTAGTGACTTTTCATTTTGCAATTGTCTATTGTGTTATGTTCTTAAAAGTAGACCTTAGTATTACATAGTTTTGATGGTCGAGCCAAGTTTTTTATAAAGGCAATTTTTGAAAAACCAATTTCTAATTATTTATTAATAAGATAATAAAATTTCCATTGATTTGCCTTATTATTTTTCATTATTCACAACAAATGTGTTCTAAAAGCTGACTGGTGTCGAAAACTATTTGATGTACCTAGTTCACTGAAGAGATATAATTTCTCGCTACGTTAATTATAGTTTAATTAAATGTAGCGTTGCCATCGGCCATTTTAGTGCACTGTTTCGCAATTCTGTTGCCCCAGGACTCGCAAGTTCTTGGCAACTTGAATCCGTATGCACCATGTATATATTTCGGTGATTAACTATTATTTAGAAAAAAAATCCTTGAGACTGTATCAAACTACTGCACAAAATAAACCAGATAATTCTTATTCGAATGTACTGGCAACGCAATATTCAGAAAACTAGACTAATTGACAATCTTAAGTTAAATATCGGATTTTTTTTGGATATCGTATAAATTCTATTATTAAGTGTGTTACGCCTAGTGTAGTTTAAGAGTAAATTTTCTAAGCCTGAGCTCTAGATAGTACCAAGCTCGGATCATTACGTCTTTTCCTTTAAACTATATATGTCATCATTTTTTTTGGTGATTCAAATTAGTACAGAATAAATACTAAATAATCTAATAGCTTTAATTCGATACTGCACAGGTTCATCACACAATAGCGCTGACAACTCGCAACACCTACAACACGCTGTAGGTAATTATAGAAGCATCAAAATATGTCAACGTTCGGGATTTATGAGAGGAGCGTGTGAAAAATGAGTTCAAATATTTAATGTAGGTATTACACGTCTGCCCTAGTGTAGATTTTATAATTGATTTACGACGTCACGCAACTAATTACAAATCGAGGTCGTTCATATCAACCTTCTACCCCCATACTTTTACTTTCAACTGACATTTTTGAAACAATACCTATGTCCGCCAGAGTGGAGTATTAAATTTAAAAAATTTGTGTTGAAATCAAAATCCAAGTACTAGCAACTTCAACCAACAAGTGATTGATATATTTCAAAATCAAACAGCAATATCGGATGTTATCATCTTACCCCCCGGGTGATAACGAGCTTGCCGAGTGGTTCTCCTGGTCTTCCCTAAAGTTTCTGGTCTGCCTATTAGCTGACGCAACAGCGCTCGCGTTTATTAAGAAAAGAATGCAGATATAACGGTATATCTCTCCTTTCCTAATTGATGACGGCCGCCCACAAGTGGGCATTTTATATGATTTGGGCCTGAAAGGAAAAAAAAGCAATTAAAATTCGAAATGGAGAAAACCGAAAGTTATTTAGACATTTTGGTAATTATTTATTTCAAACAATGCGAAACAAGCAACAATTTCTGTTAGGTCATAGTCTTCCGAAAAAATTGGCAATTATTGTTTTGAGTGGAACGCTGTACGTTACATTCTATACACCATTTTCCCTGGAGTACAGAATCATCTATCTACCAATTTGAGACTCTCGAGGCTTAAACTTAAGTAGTCAATTCTTTATTAATTCATAAACCCATAGTCGTTCGACAAAAAATGTGTTAAAAAATTTAGATCACTTATGATAACTACTCAGTTCGGGCATCTGCAAACAATAGGACAAGTTTTGCGGAATCCCCTTTGTCCACAGGATGCGATGCTTCTACTCCGATTCTTGATAACGTTTTCGAAGAATATTCTCCTGCCAAGATGCAATTCTCTAACTGCCACATTTTTTTCACCTCCATAGGAAGGTGATCGTATTTTCCGATGTTATAGGATAATGAAAAAGCAATATCGACTATTGGCCTTACAGATATTTTCTTTCCATCAGAGCAATATCTGGTCTGTTGTAATCAACTGCCATATATGTCGCTATTAGCCAATCCCATCAGTCTTCAGCACTTGTAATATGGGGGATGCTACTTTGGCCCTTTTCGGAGCTAGTTGGTGTACTCTCTTGATTAGAGCAGCAAAGATAATTTCCGTCAGGGTCTTTGTTTTCTAGAAATCGGTAATTTGGGTTTTGAGGGGAGAGCTCTACAATATATCCTATACACCATTCTGCCTGGAGTACAGAATCGTGAACTATCAGTTCATAGTTATTCGACAATTACTGTTTCTGAAATCAATTCACTACTGCCCTTTGTGCACAAGATACGTTGGTTTTAGATGATGTTTCCTCCTTCACCTTTTCGATGTTATGAGATGAACAACTTCTGGTATATCTACCTGTGTAATGTGAAACTCCACCATATTAATATTATTGTTATTATTATTATCTTCGTGTATCATATCCAAAATTACTGCACATTACCAGAAGATACGCAAATCGTATCGCTTCAAAAATTGACGGTTTTCTTTTTAATCCCAAGTCGATAATTCTCATACACACGCATAGTATGGGCCGTATAATTATTCAAATGGAAAATTGTGCGAAAACACGGTTGCGTAATAATATTCAAGGTACGGCTTTAAAAATATTCTAATTCTAATTTTATGCCGGTCGGGAGAGGAGGCGAAGATCATTCTGTCGCATGGTCTCATTTGCAAGTATAATAGTGGTTTATGGATTTGTATATGAAGACGATTAGAAAAATGTGCGTTGAATTACACACACACGCGGGGCCACTATAGGAATTCAACTTTTAATTGACGTCTCTAAATTTATAAATTTATTGGGTTTTTTTCGTCATATACGTCTTGGTGTCACTTTTAGCTCAGCTCACAACTATTTCTATATCTTGTAAAGGTTCGTATTCTGAAATAGGATCATGCTAATCAATGGGGCCTTTGAAGGGCAATACTAGTGTGCCATTAAGCCAATTATATTAATAATTTTTATAGGAAATTGAAGACTACAAAAATGGTCTCATACTTTTTCGATAAATCGAACCATTTTAAAGATATTCGAGGTCAAAGATTGAAGAATTTAAAGAAAAATTGTTTGTGAATTTTGTTATTGACTGAAAAATAATTATCGTGAAATATTTTCAATTATTCAATTGCATGTTCTACAAAAAAGGTCTCTTGTGGTTTATCGATTACTCTAACCATTTTGAAGATATTTGCATTGGAATCTTAATGGATACTTCAAAACATTCATAAGAATTGAAGTTTTTAAATATTTTTTCGCCATTTGTTTGGGAGTATATTTCTTCCTAATTAAATGTCTAATGATATTTTCTCTTATAATTTTACTGTAATCACAATTGAGGATCATAATTAAATATTTCTCAACGGGTTCCTTTAAAATAGAACTCTTTTTTTTTCACAAATTTTATAATTTTATTTTTTGTATCTGAGGATTTAGTTTTAAAAAATTGGTAATTCTGTTATTCATTCATTTCTTGTTAGCGTCATCACTGGTTTTTTATCGTTTCTATGTCACCTCCTATATTTCTATATTGCGTACATTTTTTTGTAGCTTGCGAGTCGTGTCTTCTTATGTATTACTCTAACCAAATATTTTACCGCCAAGTTTTAATATAATTTAATATGAATAAGGAGATACATTTCATCGGCAAACCGATGACAAAAATTGTTGAAGCAAAATCACAGTGAAAAAAGTTATGTGTGTATTTTTTCACTAACTTAATTTCCTGAAATATTACGTAAAACAAAGTGCTAAAAATGTAGCAGATCAAGTTATCGAACTATAGAAAAAAATAATGCTCCGACTTCTGGTGCTGATAATGTAGTAAAAAGAATTCTTGGATGTCATAACAAATGACAAAGAATTTAAAAAAACTGCAAACGTAAAAAAATCACCAAAAAAAGGAATCAGCATTTCAAAATGGCTAGGCTATGCACAACAACACAACAAAGAATAGAATATCAACAGCATACATGAGAAAGATCGATCAGTTAAAAAGTGTCTCCAACACGTCGCTGTTGCAGTGAAATTTTATTTTAAATGTTATTAAAAACTACAGACCTCTTCAGCTTCGAAACCTTTTGTATGAAAATTATGAAAGTAATTATAATGTTGTTGTAAATCTGCAAAAATGATATTTTATCAGACTTTTTTGGCAATCTGTGATTTCAATTTATTATGATGGCAAGATAAAAAAGCAAGTAACGCCCACATTTTTAGAATATAACTTCTAAATTGTTTGGTGACAGAACAATAAAAACTTTAAAAAAATATAAAATAAGCTAATAATGAATAGAGTATACTAGTGCCTAATTTATTGGCTATGTGTTATGAAAAGGGTAATCGGCCCTTCAAAAAATATATTTAAGGGAAAGATTATAGTATTGAATAAAGAAAAAATTCCAATAAAAATGAAATAACACTAATATTGGTCTGCTGGAACTCGAAAATTATATTACCCTAGTACCTCCGTAACTGTTCTATGTTTTTCAGTCTTAGGTACGAATTCAATCTTAAATTTTCAAGTCCACTGTTATATAGTGACGCCACCCCCCACCAATGTATTTCCGACTGAATTATGAAATAAAATTTTTGTTAAAGATTAATAGAAAACAACATAATTTCATTTTTCTTTTTCTTTCTTTACTTCACAATTCACTTTGCCTTCTATCTTTTTACTTATATCGTTTTCAGACTTAAATTTCTTAAATTGCAACAATTTTTTGGATATTTTTGCAAATTTTGTAGGAGAGCATTCAAGAACGGCGATTTTTTTTTTGTTCTACTTAGTGCTTCGGTAATGGTGGTCGTACACATCATCGGGTCCGGATGTCGACCACGATAATATTTCAATGCGAAACTTGCGGAAGTTTATGAGTCCGATAAGTGTCGTTTGCCGCCTCCCGCGATGTTTGCCGACATTTTGCCAATAAGCGATTTTTGAATTAAATATCGGTCCCGAAAATAGTCAAATATCCATCGATATTCATACCGTCGAGCTTTAATCCTTTAAATCCGCGAATATGCAACTTATCGCATTTCACACGTCCCCATTTTTACAGCTATCTAAAAATCGGTAGCTTTAGCATTATCGTCCTGACACACAAAGCTCCTTCTTGCTCAACACCGTGTTAAATTTCAGACGAATTTGATTAATTTCTCCTGGGTAAACCTTTCCAGGTCGAACGACTTTACTTTTGAACGAGGTGGTAGAACGAACAACATCGAGAATATTTACTTCTACGACGACAAGATTAGCCTGAGCGCCAGTTATCTCGCAAAATCGGCGTAAAATCTGCTATGTTTCCTGCTACGTCAACAAAGTATGCTAAAAATTGGGTCAAAAGTAGGTTTAAATTACTTCGTTAGTGCAATAATTTTACCATGGACATCGGACGTTGTTTATAATTGGCAATTAAAGGCGAAGGAGTCCAGACATTAAAGCTACTGCGGTAAGTGCAGTGCAGGAAAAAATTTAAAACTATCTTTTATAATAAAATAATTGCTTTCATTCGAAATCTCCAGATAAGCTTTAAGTTGTACCTGAAAAAGTAGTTAAAAACCTAACAACTTGTATAATTTTTTTAGCGTTTACTCATCAGTCTTTGGCAAATCATTAATTTATTCAATGTAGGCTATTCTTTTAGGTGCGACGTTAGAAGACTCTGGAAAATCAAAATTTACTTTATAAAGAAGTTGCTTTTGGCATCATATTGGGACAGTTGTTCTGGTTTTTTTTATTACCATCACTTTTTATTAACATAACTTCCATTTCTTTACCCAGACAAGAACTACTTTCTCATTTTAGTGGAAAAAATATTAGTTAAATCTTGCTAAAAAATCTGATAGGGGTCTTAAATAAGATTTGGTTGAAAAATTTTGGATAAAAGGGAAAGAGTGTTGAAAAAGGCTAGCCAAAGGTTTCAATATAAAGACGTCCGTGTTTCCCGGGTGGATTGAGATGGCGAAATGTTTTAGCACCCATTGCGCCAGACTAGTGGCTCGCGAAAAGCCCCAATCTGGAATAAGTCGAACAAAAGCTGTAATATAAATTAGGGGGAATGGGATATTAGTAAAAGAATTGCACTGTACACCAAGAAATCTCATTACTATCGCGCCGCGTTGATTAAAAACTCTTATAGTTACTAAGGGAGGCCATATACAGCAGTTTATTTATGAAAATTTTAATAAAAGTGATTTTTTTTTATAAACTACTATTTGTGTAAACTGTAAAATATACAGGCTGTTTCAAATATCGGTAGGGTACATAGATTAATATTAGTCTGACGAATAAGCATGTCGTTCTGTAAAAGGGTCCCTAATTGTTTTTTTTATTGTTTCTGATTTGGTTTAAGATACTCAAATAAAATTTAGACCACCAATACCCTTGATTGAGTCATAAAAGTTGCGACTACAATATTTAGTTCAAAGTTTGCAATATTTTTGCTTCATTTATTAATTCGGACAGCATTTCTAAAACGTGAAATAACTCCAAAACCTGATTGTTTTTTACTTTGAAAAGTGGAAACTGTTTAAAAAATATTATTTTTGCTCGAAAGATTAAAAATATTACCGTTAACAGAAGTTTGGTTACAAAATAAGTGCCATCGCTCCTTCGAGACGCTCGTGTACAATATAATAAAATTGTATGACCCAATAAAAGGTATTTGTAGTCTAAATTTCAGCTGGCTATCTTAAACCGCTCCAGAAATAATTTAAAAAAAAAAACTGTTTTTGGGGCCCTTTCTACAGAACCGTATGTACTGAAGGAATCGTTTTCGGACACATGTTTATCAACCTAGCTAAAGTAATTTTTTAATAATCTATTTGCCACAGATTGTTAAATTTACTCTCACAAAAACTAAATTAAACCATAAGATCGTCGCGTTGGTTACTTCCCAAATCCATTTTGAAAAAACAAAGTGCGAAAGATTGGTACAAAAATGTTCCACTTCTACTTGGACCAATAATTCTGCAACTATAAAAATTGAGCTTATCCAAAGCAGTAGAAGTGACCGACGACTTATTTATAAATTACACTGATCACCGTCACCTAGTAAGAACTGCATAAAAATTGACTCTAAATTCTAAACAAATAATAATAAATAATCCACATGCTTGAATATCTAGGTGAATATTAGGGAGAAAATTTTGAAATCAGCTTGCCAAAGCAAACAAGTTATAACAATCATATGTGTGTATAACGTGATTTTATTTTATCAATAAGATAGTTCTGGTCCATTCATTATTCTGTCATCAAATTTATGTTGCTAGACAACACGCGAGCTTTCTTTTAACGAAAAATATCATTGAAACTGAAACTATTTTTCATCAGTAATCTTACTCGAAAGTGATCATAATCGCAATCTAACAGAAAACCGAAAAAAAAAAGGTTTTACTGTTGATTTAATCTCCGTTTCTTTGAAGACAAAATTACTTACGGGAATCGCCGGTGACAAAATGAAATCCGCGCGAGTTCTTACACTACTTGCACCGACGTTTCGCGTCACTGGCACATCGTGTCCTTCCGCAGGATGGCGTCGGACTCGCCGTGGACGATATCGAAATACACAAGCGGACCGGACGCAAGAAGTCGATAAGAAGAAGCGGCGTGACGAAGGCAACAATTGCGAGACGAGACTGCTGCGTGGACCAGCTCAGAGCCGAGCTAAAAACGCGGCTTCTACTGATAATAGTGGGCTCCCATATTATAGTGGAATTAATCTATGCACGTTGATCTTAAAGCGCATGTTTGATCATTAGTGGGGCCGCACTTGTCGTCGTCAAAGTCTTCATTCGAGTGCCGCACAAAAAATTCATTGTGTGTATGTGTAGGTACTTGTCGGGAACACCATTCAGACCGGCAATATTCAGAGCTTTTCGAGATGCCGCTAGTTTCACTAGCCAGAACTTGACATGTTACGTATGTATTAATCGTTCGGAACAAAGTTCCCCGATTGACTAAAATTTCCAAGTGCTTGGCGGGACAGTGGGTATAATAGAATCGGCGACCCAGAACGCGAATAGCTCTCCTTTACTTTTTTCAGGAAATCCGCTGAGATTTTAAAAGGAAAATTTTTAACGAATTCTAACCTTTCTAGATCTTAAAATCCGTTAAAATCCTAAACAATTTTTGTAAATGTTCATCAGTAGGTATCAATATCACAAATATGAATAAAGAAAGTTAAACCAAGTATTAGAAGATACAAACAAAATCTTGCTTGCGCAAGATTGCTTGCTTTTTTTTGTTAAAGCAAATATTCTATACTTTATATTTTGGACAAAATAAATGGTTTTCAAAACGTTTTATTTTGGAGATATGTGAGGGTTAATTATTAGTTACTTTTTAAAATTACTTTCAAATTAGGCGGGTTGTTCACAAGAGTATCAAATCTGTCAAAGTAGTATTTTTTTAATGCAACCTGCTGGATATTGTCTTCTTCTTCTTCTAGTTTGTTGACGTTGGCGATAATATTGGCATATCTAATTTTGTCTACTGCCGCCCTGAACAAATGGACAGATGTTTTTCCTGCCTATAGTTGTGAAACCATGAGATTCTGCGCCTACCAGGGCCTCTTTTAGATTCTAGCCGTCCCTGCGTTATAAGTTGGAGTATTCGACATTTTTCATTTCTCATAAAGTGGCCGAAGTAGGGGTTTAAGGGTTCTTTATTTTTGTTCATTCTTTGCCTATTATATCCTTTTCTAATTCTACGATCAAAATAAGAGTTTCAATGATACCTCAGCCTTAAAGTCTTTCGAATATATAGAGTTCTGTCACAATCTAATCTAGATAAGCAGAAAAAATTGAATTAAATGAAATCTTTTTCCAACCGGATAAGTTTTCGACATAGTCTGGGATACACACACCTATTCGATTACCTCCGAGATCTCTCGATCTATCCATATGGGATTTTTTTATAACGCCACTCATGGAGCATTTTCGTAAATACATACAAGGAATAGAATAATTTATACAATACACAAAATTACAAGAGCGCGCGCAAAATATGTAAGTGGAAATGGCAACATTTCGAGCAGTTCCTTTTCATGTTCTTTCTTACTGTTCAAGGAAATTTAATATTCTGAAAAATTTAAATAATAATAATTGTTCTTGTTTTGGACATATTCAAACATAACTATTCCATAACTTCTAAAAGTTATGAAGGAACAGTTTTCTTCTTTTTAATTGGTTGAAAGATAACTCAGATAAACTTTATTAAAATATACATTAGAATTTTAAACGCAGAATCGAAAAATGCTATAAAACTAGCCACAATGTATAGAATGAATAATTCTATTAAAATAATAGATTTTTCCAACACTTTGGAATGAGTTGTTGGAGTGACTCTTTCAATAAAAAAGGCATTTTTTCGGAATTTTCTAATAAAGCATTTGCGATGCGGTACGCGGAGAGCATACTTAAAATGGAGTTCCTGTATTTGCATTCGTTTGTAACAAGCTAAAACGAACAATCTGAATTGGATCATGAGAATGTTCAAGGGTCTCTTTAAAAATTCGCAAATGCACTGGGTATATGGTATCTCGAGTGGTGGCATGCATCTCAATATTAAATAATATTCGTCCACAAGAACCTCTAACGACATCGCATGTTGGCGTAATTTACGATCAGTTAGCGGTGTCAATTTGTCCGTTTTTATCGCCGCAATTTAAGAGTTTATGGCATTTAAAACAACCGCGTTTTGCTTCTGGCCATCTGCAACTACCAAGAGATTCACTTACGATGGCGTCTTTGTAGCAACTTTTGTAGTGCATCTGTTACCAAGCTTCTGTATAGTAACCTTGACGTATTTGATATAACGTGTTTGAAAAGAAAACTTTTGTATATATTCGTCAGATTTCAGTAATTATTTTTCATTTTTTACTTTACATATCCACATCTGGCCGTCGCAGCTGATCTCGGACATAGACCAAGCTGCTAGTGTGTTGATGCCGTAATCTCGTTTAACCTCAAACAGCCTATCCAGTTTAGTTAGTAGTCCAGATAATTACGTCCATCTAAGCTAACAGTGCCATATGGGACAACTGAAAATACCACGTCATTTGTTTCGCAAAAAGTAAATCATGCGATTTTAAACATCACAGTATTTGTTTGATTGGAACAAATACTCTTCCATTCAAACAAATATTGGTGATGTTTGCAGTTATTAAATACATTTGGGTTCTTATAAGGATTGGCTAATCAAACTTTTGTTATAATGACAACTACAGTCGATCTATTGTATTACTTTGAACATGTTTATTGTTAAATTAATTAATTTTAATAATTGGAGAACTTATTTTTAATTAACAACACGTAGATTGCTGAAAATCGTAAATTTTTTATATTTATATTATTATATTATATTTAGTTTTAACAATAAAATTATACAATTAGCACTCTTCACCCATTAAACCCATAATACATTACATTTATATAAAATAAAAACTTCAAGAATTTTTGGACTACTTCATATACAAAAATATATTAGTTGTATCGTTTCTGTTGATACGTCTTCTCTTTACAAATACATGCTTTTAAGGTACGTATGTACAAATAGCATCTATCTATAATTGTCATTGGACGTCCCATGTATCAAATAATGTAAGTTCCAGTAAATTATGGCCAAAAACTTCTGGGATATGTGAGGTCCTATTGTGGCTACTTTTTAAAATAGTTTTAATTTACTTTTGAATAATTTGTCAAATGCATAAGAAGTATTTAAATTATGTCAAATTATGTTCTTTTTTTTTTAATGTTATATATTTTTCATGTTATTGTTTATAGTATCTACTTACCTGAACCCGTTGGGTTTTAAACAAGCCAAGTCGAAACAAAGTATCAAAGAAAATAGAAAACCATGAATGAAATTATAAAATATCTAAATTCACATAACATCCAATAAACAGAGTCTTCAGCATAACCAGACCAAACTGAATACTTGAATGAATTATCTATCGTTTCTAAATACCATGGACCACTAGATACACTAAAAAATTATTCAGACAATATCTTAGGCAACTTAAAGCATTCTATTGGTGATTAAAAACTAGCCACTTAAAGATGTTATTAGATCAGGATAAATTTTGACCACCCTGTATATGATTCAGATATACCCTATGGTTACACTTTACTGTAGGTTTCGTTATATACCTTAAATACTTCTAATATATTTTTTAGAACTTAAAGTTAGGTTTCATTTTGACAAAATTCAAATTACTTTAAAAACCTTAAGGTTGACACATTTGGGACAACCTGTTGTATAGCATGAACGTAATTTTTTTTTAATGCTATAACAGGACTTTCCACGTCCCACAAGTACAGCTTTCTGAAAACTAAGTTTTGGCCATAATAATGGCGTGAATGAATAACTCGGATATGACACAAGTAACAGGAATGTGATACTGTTAAAATAAATCTTTTTGAGTCACTCGATATATGCATTCTCCCAGTTGCACGGTAAATCATAGAATAGGCTTTAAAAAATAATTTAGTAATTTCAACCGTCACGCACTAGCACTAGCGTACGCTTAAGTAAAACAAGCGCGGCCACAATTAACCATCTTTATTTATTGGTTAAGAAACGAAAAGCACGTTATTAACGTTAACTTGTTCAACCAACCAGAACGTTTTATTTGAATTTGGAACAGGTTCTTGCTTTCCATTTTTTGTTTTCGACGGTCTGCGTAACGATCCCGAAATATGCTTAGCGCAAACTCTGCATAACTTCAATAAACCCTAATTGGTCGATTTTCATGTAAACCGCGCGATATCGTTTAAATACTGTTTGACCCAATTTTGAGCGCCGCTCAATTAGAGCCCATCTCGCGCCTATTTACATCATGTTTTATAATGTCAACTTAGTAATATATGGCAATATCAAACAAACAATTTTGTGCAAACAAATTTACGCGTTACAAAATTTCTAGCTAAATATAGGCCTACCTTGGGATCTGTGATATTTGAAAACAAAAGCTTTAAAAATTAGGTAAAAAATTGAATTTACGATATTGATTAAAACACCAGGGTTTCCTATTTATTTAATTCGAAATTAAATTGTGACTGTCCACAAAAGCCCTACTAATTTTAAATTTGCCGGTTTTTGATATTGCCTATAACAAACCCTGTGTTTTCTAAAAAATACTAAACACTTATTCTTGTGTATTATTCGAGAGGGACCTTCTTCATAAGAAGGTGGAAGCTCATCATTTTTAAGTTCGTTACCGCGACCGAGGCATCTCGATGTGACTTCATCACTTAAATTATTCGGCATTTTCTCAAAACACGTGTGTAGGCGGCCCTTAACAGATTAAATAACGCAATTAAGGCTAGAAACGGCGGCCGTTTTAGTTGCATTTACACAATTCGATATGTAATTATCCAATTTAGGGACATTTCGATTGAAGGCCGTTCGGAAAAGGAATGCACAGATAACAAATCTTTGCGTGCGTCGTTAATTTTGCATTTCCTCGTTTTTATTTTAAGGAGACGACGTAAGAACGCGACCAAATAACTTTAGTAGATTTTGTACTTTAGACAGTTTATATAAAATAATCATCCAAAATAACGTGCGTAATGTTGCAATCGACCGAGGCCAGCGATTTTGTATCTTTTATCGCAGCCTCCAGCGCAATAATACAGGTTATCTAATTTTAATCTTAAACAAAATGAAAACTATGCTATATGGTTGATTAATAATTAGTTACAGATAGATTCGAGATTTTCAGTATCGAGCGGTATCAAGTTGTAATTAAAAGGCTTTGTCGCACTAACTGATTTAGACAAAATTAATTTCGAGAAATCATGGCTTTGAGGAGCGTCTGCTCCATACTATGCACTTCGTAGTCTATAAAGTCACTACACAGTTTTGCATTTTTTATTTTCTCCTGGAGGGACGCATTGTATTTCTGTCGTGCTCCTGCAGACCACTATGGAACTTTCGCAAAATCACTGGTAATTGCGCTTTAAAACGATATTTTTTCAAATATCTCGCTCACCGTGCGTTAGACGAAAACTGCAACTCGCCCTCGATACAGCTTACGATACCGTTCAAATAAAATTATGCCATCTACATATAACAGTTTTTTATTTATCGCGAATAATTTATCCACAAAAAATAGAGGTCATAGCCATGGATCTCCCACTTGTCCTGGTTTTCGAGAACATACTTCTGAAACCCTGCAGTACGTCGTAAAAGAAAATGACATCATCGCGTCTAGATTGACGGCGAGAAATGGTAATTTTCATTTGCATTTTTTCTAACATCTGGAACAGCGTATGTGATAGACGAAAACCGTAAATGCAAAAATTATAGCTATTGAAGCGTTCTATAATAAATGCAAAACCAATTAGCCATAATTTATTATGGGAAAGAACAATTTTTAGGCTTTTTTAGATTTTTGTCCATAATTGAAAAACCCTGTATATAATCGAAAAAACACTTCAAATAAAAGTTATGATCCCGGATCTCCAGAATATCCTGGTCCAAGAATTTTGCCGATCGGATAGATAGTTTTCGAGAAAATTATTTTTTTCTGGAAGCAAAAATAACCACAACAAAAAATTTCAAAAATACTTCGCAACTTTTGATTGCGCCCAACTTCTAAAGTTTAAATGTGGGTATCGACATGGACATCTCTGCCAAATCTGAAGTCGAGGGCTACGCATTTAAGACAAATACTTTATTTTATATTATAGCATGAAATATCCCGAACATTTTGTACAATATGTAAAAACATTAAATAAGAAAGTTTTGCTGTTCTTTATGGGCTATATATTTATGTGGAAGAAACTGACAACTGAATCGCAGCTTTCTAGTTATGGCGATGTACGAAAAACAGAGGAAAATCGCAAAAAAAGATGGACTGTTTGCCGCTTGCCTCGTGTTAACCGAGGCAAAGGCAGTATTATAAAACACCAATTTTTCGCAAAACATTTATTCAATTTTTTTCGCAACAATGCAAACATTTTCTAAAGTAACACTCTGGTCAACATAGTAATGTAAAAAACAACTAAACCCCTGCTTTTGGAGAAATTGCAGTCTCCCATAATTGATAATATTTTTACATCTCCTTCCAATCTCCTCCTGTTCCCCTCGCGATAGATTGATCTTTTCGTGGCTTGAAGAAAGAAATAAAACAAACTAATATTTTCTAAACAGTAATTCTTCCAACATACCTCTTTTTCTCATTCTCATTGTATCCAGTCGTAGATTTATCATGTTCATACTCTTCATTAATTACTGCATTGCCTCTAAAATAATACTTAAACACAATAATTATATTTAGATATACACAACAAATTCAAACCTTGAATTGATAAGGGATTTATTAATTCCAACACTTTCTCTAGCAAGATCCAATTTAATCCTGAAGTCAAAATATTAATAAAACATCAGTTCCATGAGCATTTTATTACCTTTTAATAGTATCTCCATCAAATGATTCTTGTTCGAACTCCCTGCTGTGGGTATTACCACAAGTGGCCCAGCTAGTGAGGCCACAGATAATTTCAAAATCTTGTCCAATCAAGTTGTTCGCCTTAAAATAAATTAATTATAAAATCTTTTAAAAAATCGAAAACTATAAAATTTAACCTGAAAAAATTCTTTCCCTACAAATCCAGTCCACTGGCATCTGTGATGACAACAGAAGGTTAAAAGGCACCCTCTAATTTTATCTTTTAATTTTTCTGCATTAATCATACATCTAATAGCCAAATCTAAAAGAAATTTTATAACCAAAAGCTTTAGATTTCGTCAGTTTACCTGTGGCTTCTCCACATAAATGCTTGGTTACACCTACAATTGAATTTGCATCACCCATGATTTCTATATCATCCAAAACTACATCTTTAATATCTGCTCGAATTCTTTGAATTTTGCCAGTGGATTTGTTCAGTTTATTGTCTCGTTTATGTTTTGGGGAAGCTCTTTCAATCAAAAGCAGTTTGGTAAAGTTACTAGTTTGAGTCGCCTCAGCTATCCAGTAACTAAGCTGGCCTAAATAACATAGATAATAACAAAGCAGTTGAAAACAGTACAATAAATACCTCTCCCTGCACCAAATTCTATAAAACATGTATTATCCTTTAACAAACAGTATTTGTTTAATAAACCCAAAATTGAAGATGCTTGTTTTAAGTGCTTAATTGTTTTATCACCATACTCAGACTTTGTTTGACCATCTACAACTTCATGAGTCGATATTTTTGTTGTTATTTTCCCTTTTATATGCTCTGAAATGTAAATGCTGATTTTTCTGTGAAAATGTTAATTCCTAGGTTACATACTATTATACACAATATTAACTTTTGCAATTACTTTCAAAATATCTGTGTCAGCAAATTCAGACAAAGATCTATGATGGTCTGAGATCCCACTTTCTTCTTCATGCTTGCCTGAATTTATATCCTTTTTAATAAAGGACTGACTAGGTCCTTCTCGGGCATTACAAATTTTTAAATGTTTATTTAGCTTATGAGCATAAACTGTACTACAAATTATTTATATTACTTGAAATTCTAGGCTGTCTTAAAAGAATTACTGTTTTTTATCTAGAGGACACGGGATTCTAATTTTACCATCTTCTGTATTTTTTGAGTGGATCTGATGTTCAGCGCACAATTCTTCCCCTGTGCTCACCAACATTTTGCAATTCCTCTTTTTGCGCTTTAAAAAAAACTTGCATCTTTGAAGATTACTGATAGACAGCGACATAATTATAAAACTAATTAGCCTCTCCTATCTGTATAAACAATTAATTATAATCCGTATAAAAGTAAAGAATATGTTGTGCATATTTGTGGTACTATAACTTGGAAAATTATGAGGTTATGAACTTCTTCTTTTTTACAAAACTATTACACCATTATGTTAAAACTAAATTACCATATCCAAAAATGTAAAATGTATTATGAACGCAACTACGGGCTAGAATAGAACTGTTTAGTAGTTAACTCCTTGCTACCAATCTTATAAAAGTAGTTATAAAAATTATATCATCGTGCTCCATATAAAAGTCCCCCATCTTTGTTAAGTTCCAGTCGGTTTAGAACTAACCAATAATGTTGTGGTTAGTTAAAGACCTTTGTATAAGTACGATTCATACTACGTATCAGGTGATACGATTAATCCCGGTCCGTAAAATCGCAGAAGTACTTTATCTATGGACATCCTAACCTTGGTATATCCAGGGGTTTTAAAATATTTATTATTTTAGGAAAAATTGGAAACCTTAATTATTTCTTAAAATGGCTTTGACTTTCCGCAACATAAATAAAATCTGCAATTTTTACATTTCCTCACGTCGTCTTCAAAATTGTCGTCGTATTTGCAGTTTGAGACGCAGCTTATTAAGCCACGAGCAGGTGAATATTTAAATTAAACATTCCTTTCTAATTTTATGTGTAATTCTTTAGCTAGCCACAAATGAATCTAGCAATTCATTACCTGTTTAGATAAATACTAATTTGATATTATCTAAGTGTACTAACCTAATTTCCTTGTATTTTCAGTATTTAGAATTGCATACTCCGAAGTGCCCTGAAGTAAATTGCCGCTTCGATGTCCGACCTATTCGTAATGCTTTGGAAGACAACAGGGAACTGCTGAGTGACTTTATTAAACGAGAACCTGTTTTTAGGTTAGAAAATTATGACAAACAAACAAAAAAATCTTCTAGCAGTTTAGGGTAAACACATTTGGTAAGATATAACTATTGAATTTATAATTTTAAATAATTTTAGATTTTCGGATGCATCAAAAGAAGAGAACCTCTTTGGTACCAGCTCTCAAGAAGGAAAACCTCAGCCAGAAAAACTCAGACATGTGCATGATGTTCTAGCTAACGATTTACCTAATCTTTTTAACAAGACCTTTGATTTTACAATTTACCATAAGGATATTGTATTTGAGGATAATATAAGACACATCCGCACAAAGTAGGCACCAATTAGTTAGGGCTATGTTAGTAATATTCATGTTGGGTGTCAATTTTCTGCTTTGCTGTAGATAGGATTTTAAGCTATTTTGAAAATATTTTTTAGAGGCTTGTATAATTATGCAAAACAAGTTGCATTTCTAAGAACAGTGGGGCACTTTAAATTTGCCTATGTTAATTTTGACATATTGAAAATTACACAACATCCAGAAGAGGGCACCATAAAGGTGAGGTGGCGGATCAAGGGTGTTTCAGCACTGTATGTGATGCTGAAATTTTGGAAAGTCAAAGTATGGAGGTCCAAAGAAATTATTGAGAAGAGTGAAAAGTATGTAGCCTCATGCTTTCATTAATGGCAAGACAAAATATGAGATTAAATCTTCTGTTGCTTTTAGTTGGTATGACGGATTTTCTGTGTTTTATGTGAACTCTGATGGAGTGATTTTTAAGCATGTGGCGGAAAAGGTGGGGAGTGTTACAGAGATATAAAAAAAATTACCCACCTTACTTTGTAGATGATGCCAGATGATGACAGGTTACAGAGCCCTGCTGGTCCCATGGGTATGGGTGCAGCAAAATTAGCTTTAATTGTGGGAGTAATACCAAGCTTTCAGATTTAGGCCAAATTAAAGCATTTTCCTTAAGTAAATATAATATTTATTATTCCTGTGTACTTTTCAATTTTCATTGAAAATTCGTTGAATTGTTAATAAAAATATGCCAATTTTTATTTCTTTCTTAAATATTAAAACCAAATACTATCAGGTGGTATTGATATTAGCGGCTGTTTAGGTTTCTTCATATTTATTTAGTAACTGCGGAGTTGGAAAACTTTTCTAAAAGCATAAAAGTGATAATTAGCATTTTAAAATTTGCGAGTGTGTGAACAATTTGTATTCTCAATAGAATTTTGCATACTCAGCATGAGTTTTTCCAGTCCATGGATCGGAGATTCGAAAAATATGCACAATAAGAAAGCTGCTGAAAATGTAATGACAAGATGTCCCAAAATTTTGCAACTCTGTAAACGAAATCAAAAGTTACCTATGAAAATGCATACCAATGTAATCTCACCAGTTGATATTTATCCAAATAGATGGTGTCCCTAATTACACCCTTATCATAAATCACAATAAAGCCATTTATTAGATACGCGCAGTATGTCAGTCTACTGAGTGTTACAAATGGCTTCCACGATAAGAATTTAGCTATGGGTTCTAAAATCAATATATTTTAATCTCGAGCTAGATGGGAAACAAGTCAACATGCCTGCATGTTCGGTCACACAAAGAAGTATGATCCAACCAATTCCCAAGCACCACCCCACTCTATGAAGCGCCGCATATATTGCGTTTTCCATATTGCTATCTGTGTGGGTGGGACTGAAAAATATGACTATGGAGAGCATACTGGCTAAACATATTGCTCCTACCAATATTGAAACACTCCACATTATAATATTGGAAATTTTGGTCCTGTAACGATTGTTCTAAAACCCTTATTGGACAATTCTAAATTTTAAAATCTTACTCTGCCGATTGGATTCTATACACTATGTAACCAAGAAGTAGTCCGAAACAGTAAGAACTGGCTCGCATATGCGTTTTGACGTAAGCGGTTAAGAAATACTTATTTGACGATATGTCTTGGATTTCTCTAGAACCAAGTTTTAAATACAACTTGAAAAAATAAACCGTTTGCGTTAATTACGGGGGAAATGCTAACAAAGTAGGGTCCAAGTTTCCAATATAAGTTATATAGAACGGCAACGATATAGAAGCAAGCATGATTATTGCTAGTAGTAGTTTCCCAACTTTTCTCCACCTCCACAGGGGAAAAATAATGCATGGGGATAGAACAAATAAATGGTAGTCTGCTGCCAAATACCATGATTGGAACATGCACTAAAATTTTTAATACATTGGTCCGCCAGTTCGTTACCACAATTAATACTGCAGACCAATGAGTCGGTTTTAATATAATTGTTAACATATAACAGGTTGGTCCACCATGATTGCTGACATTTTTCTTTTTCGGTGACAATGGTTTTGTTCCATAGAGGGCCTTCCGCTAATCTAGACATCCAAGTTAAATAAAAGCCTAGAATCACCAAATAAGCTGGAGTTAACCTGCAAAATAGAGTCTGAGAAGCGATGGATAAGATTCGCGAATACGACGTACCTCACGTATCGAGTAATGTATAAGACAAATATGTTTATTTTACCATTTCTTTTATCGAGTTCCGCCAATAAAAGTCGGCACATTAAAAAGCCGCTGACCAGCAGAAAGGTATCGACTAGTAAAGGATTAACCAGTACTCCATTTAAAGGGTCGGTATACTCCTGCAATTAAATATGCTCTGATAATATATTGTTTTTTTTTTATTCATCGGGCTCACTTTCGAGATGAATTTGATGTTCGAAATCGGGCCGCCTAATATAAAAATCAAGGAATGACCTGCGATGATCAGCATCATCGACAAGAACTTAATGCCGCATATGCACTCGAGGTTAAACTCATTGGGTTTCGTACGAAGCAGACTCCTAACCACCCTTATTATGGAGAAACATAAGATGATCTCGTTGGCAGTGGAGATTTCTCTTCGTAACCCGTCTATGTTGTAAACTGCGCTTCTTTTTCGTCGATGTATTTGCCAGTAATGTACTGTAGTCGACATTATCGCAAATAGAAAAACTAGACCTATAAGAGACCTAAAACAATGAGTACTGAAACTGGTTTTATTTTGTTTGTATTGGGGAATGGTTAAAATATCCTAGAGTGAGATCTGGAAATCTAATTATTTTATATGTCGGGAATATGGTTGTATTCTATCTGGTTTAGAACTATTCCTTCTTTATTAGCTGAAAAAAGTTCCACTTCAAATTTTTGCCAACCAAAACCAGTATCAATTTGTATTTGGTAATGGATGAAGCATCCTAGAATGATATCTGGGAATGTAATTATTTTAAATCTCTAATTAAATATATAGTTGTATTCTATCTGGCCTAGAACTATTCTTTCTTTATTAGCTTCAAAGTTAAATTTCAAATTTTTGTCAAAAATCCATATTCCTAAGCAATGGTTATTACATTATAAAATTTATCGGGTGTTTTTACTTTCTTAAATTTATATATTACTACAAGGTGACTCAATTGAATTAACCAATTACGTATTATTGAAGAAAAGCCCTTCACAAAAAATTCTGAACAAATAGCTTTGGTTAGTTTTTTTAATTGATTAAAAATCAAATCAAATAAAAACGTTGGTAGCCAACTATAATCGAAGAAATAATAAATAAAAAGTAAAAATAATAAATTAAAAAAATAATAATAAATAAGATAGCATAATTAAACTATTTCTTTAATTAATAAATTAATTGCAAAATGCAATGTTTCAAATTAATCACACGTCAGGTAGCATTCTCTGGGAATTTTTTTGACTCCAGTTAATTTTGACCTTATAGCTCAAAAAAAATTTTTTTCAGGTTTTGCGTTGATATGATAGGAAACAGAACTGTACTAGTCATCAGTTCTGCCGGTTCTATAATGTCAAAAACTCACGCGTAAATGATTTCGCCGTTTGTTATGCGCGTCTCCCTTCGAGCGTAGCAATTTTTATCATTAACGTTCGCACGTAGAGATTCAAAACTGTCAACAATAGAAAAAGTTTCCTCAACGAACACCTTGACGTCGGTCGGTGTACAGGAGGACGGCGCGCACATACCCCAGTGGACGACGCTGGAGTTGAATCTCATCCGGACGTGCTAGAAAAGCTCTCTACTCAATCCGACCATATATAAAATGCTATATCCTTTTTCTAAACCTGAGAAAGATTCGGATCCATGCGAAATAATCCACCATTATCCTTATACAATTTGAAATAAACCTCAGCTAAACAATACTGGCCCGAAAAAGTTGAGTTAGATTGGCGCCATTCGGTTTCCACACATTCGTGGAAATTCCCCATTACAAAAAGGTTGCCGTCTAACAAACCCGATGGAAATTTTGGAAGCGAGTCGAACACTAAAACATTGACAATGCATGAGAGTAAAGGTGCATCCGCTGCAGTGCGCATTACTTTTTAAAGCCCACACTTCGCCCTCCACTAGCGAGTTTAGAGATATCCTTATGTCGCGCACGCATTTTTCGTTTTCTATCTTCTTTACGATATTTTCAATCACTTGCAGGTTTAGAGAGAATGCGAAATTGTCGCCCAATAGTTTGATTTCGTTCTCGGTTCCGTTTTGGATTTGCGTCGCTACGGATAACAATCCGGATAAAAAATGTTCATTAGAAACACCGAAAATAATCACTAAGGACACTTTTCTGCATTAATTAATACTTTATATATATATACTTTATTATAATTATTAATTTTTTAAAAAATTAAATGGCTTATAGTATATATATTTTATTAAATATATTTTAGTTATAGAGTAGACAGGGGGACAAAGAGAGTAAAAAGTGAAACATGCAAAATCATTTAATACAAGAGTTTTTTCTTGCTTTAAAAATAACAATCGTTTGTATACTTGTGCGAAAAAAAAAAACAAAAATATAAAATTTCCTAACAATTATACAAAGTGATCTTGTTTAAAGCTTAAACACCAAATGTTAAATGCAAATGTTGGTTTCAATTTCAAAATACATCGCATTAAATTTGAAATTTCAAAATTTTGATTTAAAACAATTATCACCTATTTTATTTGATTGCACCTTTCATAATTGTTACGTATTTGTCAAAATAAGAAAAATGTTGGCTTTAGAACAGAGATTATTGTATATAGAGATACCAGGTTATAAGGAAATAGAAGAAACTTCTCATCGTTGATAATTGTTCAGGTACAAGATATTTAAAACAATATTAATAATTTACCTTCGTTTTTGGTATCAAGTTCAGGTTCGCTTAGGGCGAAATCGGTCGTGTGAGCCGCATTGATCAATTCCCAGTTGATGACGATGATACTGAAAATTATGGGACATAACTTCATCCTTCTCGAAAAATTTCGCCACTGTTGCGATGTTCAGTTTTCACACGACTAGTATGTAAGTAAATAAATGAAGAACGCAACCCATAGTATCGCATATTCGACATGTGCGGCGTTGTGATGCCCTCAGCATTTTAAATCGTGTTATTTTCGTTTCTCGCAGTTATTGAAATTACGTTTTCTTGCATTCGCGTTTTAATAGCCTAATTAGAATAAATTTGTAAGTAGCCTCTATGGTAGTAAACCTCTATGGTAAATTATTGCATTAGCAGTACGCGCTTATTCCTGCAGAATTGAAGACATTTTTTTTATAATGTTTTTGGGTTGCTTGTTTTCAGAGATCTCTTGTTAGATTTCGATTCTATTAGTTTTATTGTTTTATGAAATTTCGCTAATAAGCGACAATAAAGCATTTGGCTCTATTATCACTTTTTGTGGTGTATGGTTTGTGAAGTGCGTGGATATTAATTACTATAAAATCCATTTTTAAATTATGAGTTTTGTAGAAGGCGAAGCATTATTTGTAATTTTAATTGAATATACTGCAGCAACTGGTAACTTAAAGGACGTTTGTACAGTATGCCTTCAATCTATCAAAATTAAAAGTCGCTATGAAATTAAGGCGAAGTACGTTAAGTACTTTTAAAGAATACAATTTTCGCATCAAAATCTATTACGATAAATGTTATTTAATATTTCTTGAGTAACATCCATTAACTGAGCAATTTATTTTGTATTTGGATTTGAAACCGGTATAAGGTTTTCCTTTAATGTTGAACGCTTAGATGCATCTATAAAGGCACTGAATCACAAACGATACTAAATTTACTTAATGAATAATTTTTTTATAGATATCAACTTAAAAACTAACTTCTAAACTATACTAATATACCTTCCAAAACTATACTTAAGGGCTCGAACTATAAAATCGCCACTAGGATTACGTATCTTGTGGGGATCCCAGGAACAATATTTTATTTCGGTGTTTTTAAAGAGAAATCAGAAGTGACCTGGCGGTCGTATGAATTAAAAAAGATATCTATACAAGGGGACGAGGCTCTCAGACTTGTTTAGGTTGTATTTGGCCCTAATATCCTGTCGGTTTAGGCCAATAAAATTTATAAAATTCCTAACCTAAGTTTACTGAAAATATATTAGCGGCAACATGAACAAACAATCTCCGGAGGAGAGGATTTCCGACTTGGAATCGTTAAGCGAATTTCTTAAAAGTCACGATAATTCCCAAAACCGTTTCTATATTTCACCGATTCCAGAAATATGTACAGAGCACCCTTGCTTGTTGGGCATTGATGAAGCTGGCAGGGGACCCGTATTTGGTAAGTAAGGTTTTAAGCACACCAAAACCTCTTAATTTATGAAATGTATCGTTAAAGGACCCATGGTATATGGTACTGCTTTTATCCCAATTAATGAACAAACTTTGCTCGAAACTCTAGAGTGTGCAGATTCTAAAGCATTAAATGAAGAGAAACGAAATCAAATATTTAGTAACATATGCCAAAATTCTGGTAAAATCGGGTGGGCGGTGGAGGTGATAGCTCCAATGTCGATTTGTAACAGTATGCTCAGCAGATCCAAGTATTCTTTAAATCAAGTGTCAATGGACTCTGCCATTGGTCTAATAAAAGCGGTCCTAAACAAAGGGGTTAAAATCGAGCATGTATATGTCGACACAGTTGGTAAGCCGGAAAAGTACCAAGAATATCTGAAGTCCTTGTTCCCGAAACTTAAGATAACTGTCGCTAAGAAGGCTGACTCGACTTATCCTATTGTGTCAGCTGCTAGTATATGCGCCAAAGTTACCAGAGATCACTCATTAAGTGTATGGACATTCCCAGAGGGTAATGATTTTGGGGAGTTTGGAAGTGGATATCCGGCTGGTAAGGAAGAAGTTTGGTACACTCAGTGGCATAAGCTGTACTGATTTGACAACCTTTCAGATCCTGTAGTAAAAAAATTCTTGATTGATAAGTCTGATCCAGTGTTTGGATATCCACAACTTGTCCGATTTAGTTGGGCTACTTCAGTGAATGCACTCAAGGAAACTGCATACCATGTTGATTGGGAAGATGTTGAAGAAGAAGACTCACAAAAAAATGTGTCCATAACAAACTTTTTTAAAATGACAAATAGGGAAAAACAAGAAAAAACTCAACACGAATTTTTCACCCAAAGGTGTCTCAGTAGAAAGGTAGAATTGTAGTCTTTTTTTATTCCGTTTTTAATTTCCATTTTTTTATGGTTGTTGTTTATTAGTCTGTTAAAGACACTATTTACCACCAATATATTTTTTTAATTATTAATATCCATTTTTTACATAGCATATTTCATATTATAGTTTAATTTTCGTCCTTTTTTAAGTTTAAGTTTGTTTTCGCCCAAAATAAAGCATTTTGACAATAGTTCTTATGATAAAAATGACAATATACTGTTCTTAGATATAATCTTTTAACATCTTATTTATAGCAACAAAATTATTTAATTTTCACAAGGTGGAAAATCTATGCCTGTCTCTGCTTTTGCACGCGATTGTATTCTTTGAGCCTTATAGCCTGTATGTTTATAAATCCAGTCGCATCTTCAGGGCTAAAACCGGCATGCCGATCCATTGATACCAAATCCTTATTATAAAGTGATACCTCTGACGATCTGCCCAGAATATAAACTGAAAAACAAATTCATTCACTTGAACAATAAACATTCTATTACAAGCACCTGAGCCTTTATAAAGCTCGACTTTCACAGTGCCTTCTACTGTCTCTTGCGCGAGATCTAGAGCTTTTCGGACATAATTTCCCTCAGGAGAAAACCAGAACCCATTATAAACATAGTCTGAGAGACGATCACGTAAGTTTTGTTTCACCCTGTACACTTCCTTGTCCAGACAGAATACTTCCAGATCGGTATGCGCTTGATGGAGTATTGTACCGCCCGGAGTCTCATAAACGCCCCTAGACTTCAGCCCTATGAATCTGTTCTCCACGACATCGATTCTGCCCACTCCATGCACTTTACCGATCTCGTTTACCGTGCTGAATATTTTTAGAGGCGTCTCGTAAGTTTCTCCATTTTCAGTCTTTAATGCTACTGGCAACCCCTTTTTGAATACCAGCTCTAACTTGGTACTCTTATTAGTAGCTTCTTTGGGGTCTACTGTCATTTCGAATAAATCTTTAGGCGGGGGATTGATAGGATTTTCCAAAATCCCTGATTCGTAACTGACATGCATTAAATTTGCATCAGTACTCCATGGGGCTTTTGGAGTGGCCGACACTGGAATGCCGTTTTCGGAAGCGTACTTTAATAAATCCTGTCGTCCTTCAAATTTCGACGTGAATTCCTTGAGACGCCAGGGTGCTATAATCTAAGAATCTAATTAACGCTATATCATTTTCTCTAGATAAAAGTTATGATATGCATCTTGGTTTATTTCATAACAAACAAGTGGCTAACAAAAGGGATGACTTTACGTCCAATATTTTAAAAATGATCATTATTTAACCACCAAAAATACCCTAGCTGATCCAATTAAAATTTAGTGTACCTTAACTCGGGGATACAACGCGTAGCACGACAATTCGAATCTGACTTGGTCATTCCCTTTGCCTGTAGCACCGTGGGAGATGTAAGCGGCGTCATTTTCTTGAGCGCACTTGACTAGACCAACCGAAATACAAGGTCTAGCCAGGGACGTGCCTAACAAGTATCGGGATTCGTACAATAACCCATAGCTTATGGCCGGCCAAACGTAGTTGTGAACGAAATCTTCCCTGACATCATCTATTACGACCTAACAAGAAATAGTTTCAATATTAGGAGGACTTTTTGAAGTCGCGATTTTACTTTGGAAGCTCCGATTCCTAAGGCCTTTTTCTTCGCTGCCTCAAAGTCTTCAACCTGGCCTATATTAGCCATATAGCACACTACTTCAAAATCTTGGCCTATGAGCCATTTCAGGATGCAGCTTGTATCTAAGCCGCCGGAATAAGCTAACACGACTTTTTGTTTTGCCATTTCTTGTCACACTGCCAAGAGTCTTCGTCGTGTTTGATTCTTTTCATGAGTCAAAGATTATCAGAATGTTTACAATAATCGAAATATATTTTGGGAATGGTGGGTTTTATTAATCGATTTTTTACAATATCCAATAATAGCATTTTAATGAGGGGACACTATAATTATCTGCATGCCACTTGCGCAATTTTCGATCTTGTTCGGAGTATTATGGATATTTTATTCTATTATTGCAAATTGAATTGGAGTCATGTGATAAATGTAGATAACCGAAGAACTCGCTATTGTTTATTGGTTTGAAATACCCAAGCGAATGGGTCAAATTAAACAATGTACCAAACATATGATTGTATGAGGACAATAAACAAATAAAATATATATTGACATAGATGGGGCAAAAACAAATACGATACCTATACCTCTCGGCAATAGCGAATTTAATATACACCAATTATAATGCAAAAGAAACATATTGTTCCAAAGTGGCGCAGTCTAGCTTTCAATAGCTACTCTACTGAACTAGTAAAAACCAATATATTTCAATACCATTAACCAAAAAATATTTCATGTGTTTATATGGACAATCGACGTCGGAAGTATTTATGAGAAATGATACACGATTGGGAATCGCAAATTTATATAAGTTAGTGTTAAAATGTTTTTTGGATTCCAATTGAAGGCAGCGATCATATTGCCGAATATTCATAACAAAACGGACGCAAGCATTCTGCAACTTCTGATTTGACATGATCATTATCAATAAGAAACAAGCATCAAAGTAGCTAAATAGCTATGTTTAAGATGTCTTGCATAATACAGGGTGTGGACGATATTTGAGTAAAAGTTATTTTTAAAATGTATTTAATCACATTTATTGCACAATTTATTACAATTTCATTAATTTTTTAAATAACTGACTCTTACACTATATAATTATTAATTTTTCAAAGAAACTTCCACAGACTACTTTAATACTTTTTATAGAACTTCTGGATTTCTCCTGCGTTGGTTTTTGTTGAGTCGAACTAGCTGACGTTTCGTCAATCATCCTGTTGGCTTCTTCAGAGCTTGTCTGAAACAGTTTCAGTTAGCTAGTTCGACTTAACAAAAACCGACGCAGGAGGAATCCAAAAATTTTATAAAAAGTATATAATTATTCAATAAAATCCCCATTAGCGGTAATAACAGACTCAATCCGAGATCGGAAACTACTGCATGCCCGCAAATGCTCTTTCTTCATGTTGAGCATTGTGGTTGTTATAGCACCCTTTAGCGATGAAATAAGGTTTTGGGGATGTTTATTGGTCTTTTGCACAACTGCGCCCCAAACATAATAATCAAAGGGATTAAGATCCCGTGAGGTAGGCCATAAGTTTAGGGTGATGTGGTCATAAAAAATTTCTTACCGAGTTTGTGCAAAAACTGAACGCGCATACCGTAGGAATTATAGCACCTCGTGGGCAACTTGACGGATTAGACCCTCAGAGACATTAATAATAGCCCACATTGGAGTTTGAAGAGATTTCGTGAACCATCTCTTGCACTTGTTGGACAAATTGTACATTTCTAGTTGTGTCCGAATGTTCCTCATGTCTTTTGCGTTTTGCAACAGTTTCTACATCGCCAGGTAATGCTTCCAACTCACGGCGAAACTTATGTACAAATGTAGTTAAGAAAATTGGAGATTTTCTAAATAGGCGTGTTTCGCACATATAGCGAGGATAACTGCATGTTTATTTCTAAATTGTTTTCCATAAATTACAGCCACGTATATGGATTCCCTCAAATACCGCCAGCACCCTGTATAATAATAATGCACTAACTTACCTTCGTAACAATTAAAGATGTATTCGTAACAATTAAAGATGTATTCTTTTATGTATTCAGGTCTGGGCTCCCCTAAATAATCGTTGATAGAAAATTTAAAGTCAAGGACTATGATTTATTAACTTTTGAAATTGACATGATTTAGACAATATAATATAGCACAATAACGAATAAGTACAACGTACTGTTTACAATACTTCCATTACGGAAATGCGATTAGTTTTTCACAATACGGAAAATTTAATTACAATGAAATATTTATTTAGATTATTAACAATATTTTTCTACTTATAAAATCCCAAAACTTGGTGTATTCACATAAATACTGGCATAATCAAACAAGTTTCAACAACTGAAATTTACAAGCTAAAAACGAGTCAACCAAAAAATTTCCTACCCTTTCAATCAGAACATCTGGTCCGCGTCAAGAACCCCAATTACAAACCCTCAACCTGGCTTGGTAAGAACTCTTTCAAATAACGAATATAAAACCGATAAAACAAAAAAAAAAATAACTTTTTTACCTTTCTAGTTTGATCAGAGCTATTGTATTGACTTCATACTTAAAAGGATTTTTGTTATTTTCAAAGTTGGTTTTATACCATTTAGATTTTGTTTGCAATTCAGGGCTCTTGTAAACGCGACTGATGATTTTTGGTATTCGTCGTGAAATTCTTGTGAACTTAATTATTTTCTCGTTCGACATTTTTTTTGTTAATTAAAGTCAGATAAGTTCAAATTAAAGAAAAAAAAAACTAACAAATTGTAGACATCCAATGAAATAGGAGAGGTATACCTCAATTTTTGTTTAGAAGAAATTCAAGGATTAACTGCTAGATAAATATATTATGTGCATCGTTAGACTAGATTCATCTACAGTTCTCTAATGATCTAACAATCATTAAGGCAGTAAACAGTAAGTGAATTTATAAAACTTTACGAATGTTAGAAAAATTCAAGAAAGGTGACATATTAATTTCTAACGCAAGTACGATAAATATCACCTAACACCATGAATGATCGCTTCTTAATAGAACAATCACATCCACAGCATTAACTTGAAAAATACTGAATCAACTAAATGGAATACCGAACATTAGTCTTAAACTTTCTTGTTAATACCTGTAACACATTACTAAATAAATAAAACGAGTAACAATACATAAAAGATAAATTATTTGATTATGTACATCCATTATAACATCTCAGAACTCCTAGCTTAGACTCTCAATGTCGTGAATATGTAAATTGTATCAACACAAGAATGCAAAGCTGTATCAGTTAACCGTGACGTTGAAAGTGACCTTCTTGGGTGTGTTCTAGTTTGGTGTGAGGGCTGTGAGTTGTTCAAGGAAAGCTTTTGGGGTCAATATGTGAGAAGATCCGACAATCACTTCCCAATTTTTAAGGGCGTTGGTCACTTCGTATGCGCAACGTATTTCGGAGAAGCAGACACCCCCCACAATAAAAACAATCAAGCGGGGTACATTTTTCACAGTCTGTTGGCTTCTATCCTTGTGCCAATGACCGTACCGCGCGCTGAAATATTTAGAGAGTAATGAGAAGATATTAGTTTCAGTGTCAAACACAAGAATATAAAATTTTGCAGTTCAATAACTTTTTTTTTGTCAAAGAAACTTCCGCACGCTGTGAAACTTGTAGATACAATCCTGGATTTCTCCTCTCCTCATGCTTGCTGACGTTTCGCCAAACATGATGCTGGCTTCTTCAGAGGGCAATTTCAGATATATTTGGCAATATCCGACGCAGGAGAAATTCAGGAGGAGTGTACCTATACAATTTAACAGTGCATTTTTAAGAGAATGCGACTAACCTTGATGGCGGATGATATCCACTACTCTGAGCCCTGCCTGCCAAAAACGGAAAGTGTTTTTGGTCAAGCTTGTCATCTATACAATCCTCCATTATGTCCTTGACAACCGGCGTCCACCGCGACATTTGATATGTCTGTTCAGTGATTCTTTCCTTTCGCGGGGGCGTATAGGGTTTCCTTCGAGTGTTGCCCTAGATGCAAATTTTAAAAAACGGAAAATGGTTGGCAAACTCCACGTTACCTCATTAATCACATTAACTCCGAGGTATTGGAGGTTGGCGATCGTCTGTTTGGAAGTTATCTGAGCGTGCGTGGCAAGTTTGGATAAATTTTCATCGGTTATGCCATTTTTGGTCATCGCGTATAGAGCTATGATGCGCATTTTGTCATACTGATCCGTAATTTTTGGATCTAAGAGAATGGGAACAATGTTACGCATATGATCTTTGATTTTTTCGCCTTCAGCATCTGTGCCCATTGCCAAATCCTAAAAAATGTCCATGTCCATGACCAAAATTAAAATAATTTACTTCCCCCGTTATGGCGCAGTAATTACCTGCTCCACTTTACACAATTTATCAACATATCCCTGGTACTGCTTCATGCAATCCTCAGCTAATTGGAGATGGGTGGCATATTTGGACAGCTCCTTTTGGTATTGAGGCATTTTTTTTATCATAGTAGATAGATCTTTCATTGACTGTTTATCACTCGCCGTCATTCTTTTGGAATCCGTAAATTTCTTTAGATTTTTTGTGACATTCTGGGAAACCACTGCAATATGCTGATGGCGCAATTCCACCCACATGTCGTCATTTTCGTCAAGCAACACTTCCTTCTTTACCCCAGCAGAAGCCTCATATCTAAAGTGATACCACATGACCTCTCACCTCGCTTTCTAAACCCTTACACTTACTCATAGACATCATTTTGAATGTTCAACAAATCGTAAGCCATGGCTTGGAACGTAAGCTCATGCAGAAGGGGCGATACACAGTCAAATCCGCGATCTAAAATTAGCAATTGTGAACGAGCTTTTTCTGGACCTTCGCCCATGGTTGGCTCATCCGCCTTATATGCATCCAATTTTTGTTGGATCAGTTGAGCCAGTTCAACATTGCGATCCCAATCGCTATAATAATTGCTAGGTCAGCTAATAATCGACTATGGAGGACAAAGTTAATACCTTCTGTATCGAACGGAAGGATATTCGCCCAAGGTTGCGCATAGAGTGGCGATCTGTTCAGCCATTCTCTCCAGATTGGCGCTGTATTTTTGGGAATAAGAAGGGTTGTAGTAATACTGAAAAGTTTCGGCGCAATCCAAAGAAAACACCTGAAATGCGGTTTTTGGTACAAAATTTTGTCGCCGCGACCAAAATATAACGAATGTTGTGCGTGATTAGTAGTTAGAAGCATATAGGAAGCAAACAGAACACATTATACAAAGAAAACCACACCACACACCTGCGATTCATATGGCAAAAAGGCAATGTTGATTTCCTTTAGCGTGCGAATTTTCTTGGCCGCACAAGACTTGCACAGCTCATTGAACAGTTCCTCGGGGCAGACTGAACACGTAAAATTAATGTAAAGTTTGGAAAATACTTTCATTTTGACGTTATTTTACACATAAAGCACACAAGTGACAAAAACCTTTCAAAAACCGAATTTTCACACGATTTCCCAGAGAGTTATTCAAGATTCAACAACTTTGGTGCTTTCAGGTTAAGTTTTTATCGTAAATTCAATGGTGTACCTCACATTTGGGTGTCTCCTTAACTTTGGAAATTAGATGATTTCCGATATAATTAATTGCTCTTTGGTTCACAGCATATTATATGTGATTAAAGATCTCTTTAACGGGAAATAAAATAACAGTTTTCCATTTATTTTTGCATAAAATAATTTTATAGTATAAACTATTACAGCATAGGAGTTACTCAATTCTTCCCCCTCACTGCATTTTCTCCTCATCAATTGCAATATGGGGAATTACACACGTCAATGTGGACATTTTTTGAAGATATTAAGAAAGGATTCATTGCGAAAATTCGGTTTAAACCAAACCTAAACCCACACTATAACCTCACAAGACCTATAATTAGGTTACTAAAAGGTCCTCTAGATATTCTTCATCAAAAGAATTGTTTGAATTCCTATGTAACATGATCTGTTAATTAAAGGCTTGTTAAAATGTAAATAACTTTATTTACAATTTTGTTATTAAGTGTTTCCATGTTTGTGTTTCAAACTTGATTAAGGAAATCCCAAAAACTTCGCCATTGAAACAGGTTGTAAAATCCAGCAATAAACTACATTACGCAAGATTATACTACTTGTCCCCGTGGATCAAAGCATGTGATCATTTTCAGCTAAATAGCTAAATATAACAACAAATAGTGAATACCATGGCACAGCTTACAAACACTTTTTTGTCTACTTTATTTTATTGACGAAAACACTTGATGGGCAGGCGCGGAAAAAAGACTTGTTCAGATTGCTATACAGGGTGGTCTGAATCATAATAGAGAAACTGTAACTGCCTATTCAGCAGATAAAAACAAGTAAAAAAGTTACATATGTTCCAAAAATTTTTTTTGCAATATTTCAATACCGAAATGTAGCATTTTTTACATAACTTTGAATGAATTTTTTAACTTATTTTTATCTGCTGAATATGTCGTTAAATTTCTCTATTATAATTTGAACCACCCTATATATGAAATAAGCTTTTTGAATATTATAAAGGCGAGTTACAGTTAGAGGTGTTAGTAAGACGTTTACTAAGCGCCAAACCTTAATGTTGCATTAAATATTATAATTTCTATACCTGCGCTTCATTTGGTATAAAAGCAATGTTGATTTCTTTTAAAGTTTTAATGTATTTGGCTACAGGATGGTGCACTAGCTCATTAAATAAAGTATCTGGACACGCTGTAGAATAAAAGTAACCTTGTTTAGCACCTATAGAATTAAATTCACTAAAATTTACCTTCTGTAAAGAATACATGGGCACCTTTATACATCACATGTTTTGATGAATCAAAATCCCTCATCAATGCTTCGACAGATTCCTTGCAAGGGGTTATAAGATATACAGCTTCCATGGTAAGTAATGGTTCTCTCGTTTTAAAAATGTCTTCCACCAAGGTTATGCCTTCTGCAGAAATGTTGTGCATTTTGCAACAGGCGGAAATCATTCTCATTGCCAGTTTGTCTACAACTAGGACTCGCCATTCTAAACGATGACCGCCCGTTGTGGGTCCATTTTTCTTTGGAGGTCTGTATTTGATCACCTCGTTCATAATTTCTGCAAAATAAAATTTATCCACGTTTTAATTAAATTTTTAATGACAATGTACTGGAATTTTGTTTATTAAATTTTAATAATCCGGAAATAATAAAAAAAGTATGATAAACAACAATTTACTATAAATGCCCTCTGACTCAGTGGATTGCTGATTACATCTCTGGTAAAATATTGATGAAATGACGTCAGAGGACTTGCATCCAATGAATGGAATAAAATTTCCAGAAATTTGGTTTTAGTATATTTTTAGATGTTCCAAAATGATCAAAAACGAAACAAAAACAGATAATCGGACACAAGGAATTATTTGTTTGAAACTTTAAAAATTATGAAGTAGATACAACTAGAAGTAGAGATAGTTTTCATACATACTTTGACCCACTTGAGCTTTCAGTGCCATTACGTCGGATATACACTTCAACAATTAAAACAGCCCTATTTTCAATAAAGTACTAGCAAAAAATCCCCACAGTTAATCACTCGCACTACAAAAAATGAAAAACAATAAAGTCCAAAGATCATAGGTTTGCGATTTTGGTATAATCCGAAATGAAACAAGTACCCATGGTATATGGATAGAATTTCCGCACCGCGACTTACCTTAGTTGAAATGCTGTCCATAACGTCAATGAGTTCACAATGTATTATTTCATTTTTTTTTTGTTCTGCGTAAAATTTCGAACCCTAAAAATAATGTCGCTTTGTGGAGCGTTTATCTTCAAGCTTGTGAGATATAAGAGAGGGAAAATACTATTTCCGATCAGCTGGCCAATATTACTAAGATTATCCGCTCAATATTCGGCATCCGTAATTTATCAACAATTTGTGCACCTTGAAAAAATTTAAGTTTAACTGTGGAATCAATGACATAACAGGAATTTTGTTTTATCTTTCATATTTGAATTTCAAAACAATGGATTAAGTAACTTTTTAAGCTGCCCAACTCTGACAAGTTGTGATGTCATTGACGGCTTGTTTCCCTCTTTCGTTATGCTTATCCACATTTTTATAATCCTGCTTTTGTGGAGAGAGAATGTAACCGGGAAGGTGGAATGTAAGGGATTGACAACGATAACTTCGGTAAAAAGTTTATTTCCTTCCAGAATATATTATATCCATTTAATAGTAGAAAAATTATGGTTTCGCTTATCATGATCACGACATTTTTACAGGATTTAAGGCACAATAAACGCTAATACAGCAAACAAATAGGACTAACATATAACATTGGGAACATACAATCTATACTGTCCCTGATATTAACAGGACTAGCAATTTAAAAAAAAATACGAATTAAAATACAACAAAATTCTTTAAGGAAGGGCTGTATAAAATCAACTACAGATTTATTTTCTTCTCATTATCGGTAATTTCATATGAAATAAGTACTCAAAATTTTAAAAGATGCGTGATTCCGGGCGAATCTTCTTATGACTAAAAATAAATATACTGAGCAAATGCACTTATGAGTGTATCTATTGGCTAATAAGTAACAGATTATAAATTTATTTATAGCGCTTTTGCAAACCGCTTAGTATACTCTTAAAATCGTCGGTCTATAATAAATCCCTCATTTCATAGAACCTCAATTTGGTTCAGCAAAAAATATTATTTTTATAATATCCAGATAAATACCCAGGGAGCAAATCTTTGCTTATTTTTTCAGAAGAAATATTATTCGTTTGTTTTTTTTGTTAGTTCAATTCTGAAACATAAGATAGAAATATTTTTTGCCGATTTTGCATTGGTATCTATACTTGAGACTCTATACAATGAACAGTTAAAAATATCAGTCTATTCTAACAAAAATAGGAAAATGATCGTTTATAGTTTAAAAAAGTCTTGTAGATGCTAACGAAACGTGTATAGTATAGCGATAATGTAAGTATACTTAAAATATTAAATATCATTCAAGTCTACACATTAGGCAGTTTAACTAAGTTACAAATGTCATGATATTGGATCCGTCTAATTATGGCTAATTTAGATGGTATTTGTTAAGCAGCCAATACAGGAATATATAAGCATATATTAAGTAAAATATATAGGCTATACTTGGTATATATTTTCAATTTTTTTTTTGTCAAAATTTACCCTGGATTTCTCTGCATTTTCAAACAGGTATTTTCGTGAGCAAATACGTAGTGATATATGTACACTAGATAGAGATATATAAATATGGATAGGTAGGTACATTAAAACCAAAGAGCCCAAACACCGATCGAATTTGAAGACGCTAGAGGAAGATCTACATTTTTCGTAAATGTATTTCGATACCCGACTTTGAATAGCTAATGAATACATCAACCTTAAGTAGGTACGATACATAGTCCCATTTTATGAGATCGATATTATAAAACAATTGCGCGTCAACCCTCAACCATGAAAATTAGAGCTTCCCCTAAGTCTAAGTTTCACCCTAAAACGATTAAAGTTATCAAAATAATACTACGCTAATAGGTACACAACAATTTTAAAAATTTCCCAATCGCTCATTACGTTCAATTGACTACAGCGAACCTCCGATTATCACCGATCTAGGCTTTACTGCAGACCCACTAGACGCTAATTTTTAAAAGTACTACGCAATCACATTTTTCCTTAAACGTCGCTCGCTATTCGTACGCTAAACTCGGTGTCCATTTAAATTACATGGGTAAATCGCTTGATCGCGCGCATACCTAGACAGCACAGCCTTTTTTAATGCCATACAACACTTTCAGTTCCGGGAAAATTATCTTCTTGATCAGTTGATTCGTTTTCGCGGCCAGCATCGACCTTTTCGGGTCCTGTTTGTAGACCTTTATGCCTGGCTTGTGAACCAGGAAAGCGTTGTCCAAAATGAGAAAGTCGTAGTCCAAAACGCACAAGGCGTATCCCTGCAAATTAAAAAAAAATGGTTGGATTTTCTATAGTCCACTGATAAAATCAAACGAATGCCGTAAGTAATTAACTCCGAACCTCACTCTGAACTTTAATTTTATTTATATCTAAATGTAAAATAAAACACGCATGTGCATTTCAAGAACAGTTCAGGCTTTCCTTCATAATTGTCCGATTTACGATCCGTCCCAGAAGGGTTCGTAAGTCGATTTGAAATGGATCAATCAGAACTGATTCTTGTATGATGACTGTGTATGAGGTCTGAACTCGATGCAAAAATAAACACATCGCTTTTAAAATTAGATTTTTGTTTTTATTTGATAGCAACAATTTTGTCTTCAGTACCATATAAATTCACGACTAAAAAAAAAGTAGTTCTGTAGTAGTAGCAGAACTGTTTAGTGGATAAAATGTAGGGGTATGCGCGGAGAATCATTATATTGGGTTGTTCGGAAAGTCATTTCGTTTTTTTTGGGGAACATGAAAGACAGTTTTCGTATAATGAATAAATATTTTATTAAATTATATATTGGCCATTCTGGTCCAACACCTTTTGCCACCTTTCTGGCAGTAACATAATTCCCCTCTCATTAAAGTTTTGGTCCTTGCTGGCAAAAAACTGGTTCAGGTGGTTTTTGACATCTTCATTTGAGGTAAAGGTTTTGCCATCCAAAAAATTTTGCAGGGACCGGAACAAATAGTAGTCGGAAGGCGCCAGATCTGGAGAATATGGTGGATGTTGCAGTACGTCCCATTCAAGCTGTAAAAGTTTTTGGCGAGTGACCAAACTTGTGTGAGGTCTCGCATTATCCTGGTGGAACACTACACCCTTCCTGTTGATTAATTCGGGCCTCTTCTCTTTAAGTGAATCATTCAATTTGTTCAGTTGATGACAATAGCCTTCTGAACTAATCGTTGTATTGTCCGGCAAAAGCTCAAAAAAAAACGATTCCTTTGACATCCCACCAAACGGAGAGCATCACCTTTTTTGGTGAATGTTGGCTTTTGACACGCTTTGAGCCGGTTCATCTTTTCTGCTCCATGACCTCTTGCGTTTAACATTGTTGTATACAACTAATTTTTCGTCCCCAGTAATAATCCGCTTCAAAAATGGATCATTTTCTTGACGTTTGAGGAGCGAATCACACACGTCAACGCGACGACGCAAATTTCGCTCCGTAAGGACATGGGGCACCCACACATCGAGCTTCGAGGTTAAGCCCATGCCTTTCAAATGGCCATAAACAGTCGAATTCGACAAATTTAATCTCTCACCGATCTCTCGTGTGGTTATTCGCCGATTTGCATCAACTAATGCCTTTATCGCATCTTTGTCAGCTTCGACCGGCCTTCCAGACCGTGGTGCATCTTCGACATCAAAATTGCCGGATCGAAATTTTGCAAACCAGTTCTGGCACTGGCGTACTGTTAACACGCCTTCTCCATACACAGCCGTCAATTTTTTTCTCGCTTGCACAGCATTTTTACCTTTTCTGAAGTAAAAAAGTAAAATATGACGAAAATGCTGCTTATTGCTCTCCATATTTAAAAGGGCACCAACCAAAAACTACTGCGTAGAATTAATAGAACTTTTTCACACACAAGCCTTGCAATATCAGCTCTCAAGACATGTAATGGTTATGCGGCTTAAGTGTGAAGTTGGTTTCGAAAAAACGTAATTAAGTCCTCTGACGGGAAAAAACGAAATGACTTTCCGAACAACCTTATATTTCCACACACTTAACTCGGAGAACATCTAACGAGATTTAGGCATATTTTGATAAAATACTGCCGCAAAATGCTGCCTACAAACTTATTCACATAGCAGCATAAGCAAGGGCCTCAATATGTCTAGTAGCTATATGGTTCCCACACATGTTATAAATCAAAATACGCCAAATGGCGCTTTTAACGCGACCTGAGTTTCTAAATGAATTTCGGGATTTTAAAACAAAATGTTTTTGTGTAACAACATTTTTACAACAGCGTGTATGGCATAATTTCAATTACATTCTTAGAAAACATGATGATCCCTTGCGAAAATTTAATAGAAATGTAGGTAGAGATAAGTTCAGAATTTAAGTTGTTCTGAGAAATTTGCGGGTGCTAGTTAAAATAAAAATAGTTTAAAAATAACCGGCTTTGTCGAAAAAGCAAAACTGGTGTGTCAACATTGTTTTAATCACGTTTATGGTCGGTTTATGTCTGTAACGGCCATGAATTTCTCGGCGTGAATGAGCGGGTTTTCTAAATTTATTTTAATTTTTATAATATACTCCTCGCTCGCCTAAGCAGAATCTGACATATCATTTTTGGGAAACAGCAATGATATTTTTGTGTATAAGCCACCAAAAAACAATTCATTGTAAACTCGAAACCTTATTCATAATAAATTCATAGTAACGGTTAGTATTCCCCGATAAACGCTGATCATACTAACGAAAACAAGAAATGTGATTAACACCACCATGTAGCGGTCAAATTAATAATTGCGTAAAGCGCTGGTACATCCGAGACGTTGCAGTACAATTTTATTACTTTCATGAAACCGATGAAATCGTCTATTTAGTGCGTTGGGTTGTTCGTGAAATTTACATTTACATCAGAAGTTTACTTCAGAAGTTAGGAAATTATTTTAATAGCGATGAGGATTGACAATTCGGGTCAATTTTTTATTATTAACAGTCTAATTCTAAATCAGACATCACCAATAAGGTGTCTTGAATATCATTTACACTTTTTCCTATATAAAAATACATAAATAAATACTCTCAAATATTTTGATTTCCTGCAAAAAAAGTGCAATTGTTATTGCTCATAAATTAAACATAATTTGACAAAAAAAAATTATTTATCAATCCAAGATTTTTATATTGTTTTTTTTTGTCGGTACTTTGTTAATAAAATCATTATGTTAGGCGGAGGTGTAAACTGAGTTAATCTTTATAATCTTTATTAAGTTTAAATTTAAAGCTCTTTATTTGTCGACATGTTTAATAACTTTAATTTAATTGTTTCAAATTAAATAATTGATTTAGTTTAGTTGCTATAATAATTAGTTAATTTCCAGGAATATTGGGAATTTGGAATATCCTCGTTACAGGTATATAGATATAATGGTTACGAAGTACGCTCCCGTTATATTGATGTAAATAAAGTTACTGACCTGAGTCATCTTATCACTCTTCCCTTCCCAGCTGAGTCGTTCGTCATACAACGGGTCGAAATGGGTACCGATATAAATGGGTTCCCAATGCACGAAACTACCGATTCGTTTCCCCACATGGAACACGTGCAAACCTTCCGTCTCGTTGGCGGTTTGCCACTCCTTCGCCTTCGGCACGCTGTGACAACCCGGACAGAGCTTCTTGTGGAAAGGCAATGCGGTCCCGTTTCCCAGCATCTCCTTCAGCATGTTCTTCGTCTCGGGAACCGCAGCATTGGCACTGACTTCGAATATGTGCAGTGGATACACCTTGGGGTTCTTGCTCAGAAGAGGCCCGGTGTTAGTCGCGATCATATCTAGGAACTTGGTGCTAATATTAGGACTAGGATACAGTTCAATATCAGACGCTAGAACGTAATAGGTCTGAGCCATTTCCCTAGCGACGTTACGACCCACATTTACAGGGTAGAGAAGATTTTTCTGAGCCTTGTACATCTGATCGGAGGATACGTTGAGATACGGCGGAGTTAGAGAACAGTTGTAGGGCTCTTCGAACACGTGATTATGTTTGGGAACCTGGAAACGAAAAGGATACGATTACTCTTTATTTTTTAATTGCGTAATGTCTGCACACACACTGATGTTTGTGCTTTATGACAAGTACTATCAGCGAAATCTGCAACAATCTGGTGACTTAATCAGCTTCTGAGGGATTATTATAAGTCTACCCCAGTACAAATCCGAGAAAATGATAAATCACTCTAACTAGATTGGCAGGTCAGTACAAAAGTTCAATATGGTTAGTAGGGCACAACCAAAGTAATAACCAATAGGGCCCATAAGCCCTTAATCTTTCCGGGCATATTTTACTACTACGCGTAAAACTTTAGACTTATCAGAGGAGACGGATGCTTTGGGACTTTTTACATTTTGAATTTGGACGCCGATTTGGTTGTCTGCTGTTAATGCTGTTAGCGATTTTTGCGACTTGAGAGTTGCTTTGTTATTAAATATTAATTACACAGTGATTTAAAATAGTTCTCCGATCTTTACTATGTGGAATAACCAGATAACATCACCCTGACTTCAGGTTCCATAGGCACTTAGCCCATATGGCGACATCGCGAAGCATAAACTGAAACCCTTGACAATTCCAAGACTTGAACTATTCAACTTCAACTATATGTTGGTTATTGGTTTCGACTCACTTTATAACTGAACTGTCGTGGCTCCTTTACATATAATTTGGCCACCACAGACTGAAAGAGAATGAAACTGCTGAACTTCCACAGAATTGGATTAGCAAGCATTCCCGTAACCGATTTTGGGTAGCTGGTTCGACACCAAAAGAAGACAATGACAAATTTGATGTCTTATTGATTATTGGTTATATGAGGCAGATATTGGTAACGAAAAACTAGCAAATAAGGCCACTACTAAGATAGCCAATACCAAAACCACTAGTCACTGAAAACTTGCGAAAGTTTCAGGGCTACTCCTAAGCACATTCTGTGCAACTGACTCGCAGCAGAAAAAAATAGTCACTTCATTAGAAGCTACACATGTTGATATAATTTTGGATACTTCGACCAAATTACAAATAAAAATATGAATAGTACTTGCCTCTTTGGGTACGTGTTTGGTGCTGAAATAAATATGAAAAGTGACGTATTCCTTGACCAGTGACGTGGTACAGTCTCTCAGGTGCGCGATCGATTCCAGTGTATTCGCGAAATCGGAACCGGGTGCGTGCAGGGCGATACTAATCGGCGCCCTCCACCTTTCTAACAATGGCACTAGGTTGTCCATAAAGGAGTAGTCCGCGTGGGTGGTGTACGTAACACTTTCCTCACATTTAAACGTCCTCTGCGCGGTCACGTAGTTGTACAACACCCAGTAGTCACCTCGTTGCTGCGTTTTTGGCACTACAGATCGATCCAGGCATTGCGTTACCTCCTTCACCTTTTCGAAGACCGTAAGTACCCGTCTGACATCTTCGGAAGCGCGAGACGCTGCCGAAGTAGAGGTCTTGGTGATGTTGACGGTGGTAGGTACCGCGATTTCCTGGACCAAGGACGTCTGTTCCAAACTCTGGGTGTCCAGAGCGGCCAGGCTCCTACCCGATTGTTGAAGTTCTCTTATAACGGTGGGGGCGCTATTGGTGATGATGTGTATGGCAAAGTAAATCAGACAGACTATGATGAGGACTTTAATAATGAGTGACTTTCTATTGTTGTACATTGTGATTATGCCGTTCGTCTAATTCATTTGCTCATGACGAATTCGCTTAGTGATTACACTTTTTGCGTCCTGGCGGTCTGGCGTGCAAGTAACAGTTGATTTCTTGTAAACCCATTGATCGTCAACAGATTTCCGGAGTTGGGTTCATTCTCGACGAGACCTGCAACAAGGAAGGGGCGTCACTGCGTGATTGCTTGCTTAAGAATAGGCCGTAGCGTTTTTTTTTTTCGACAACGCAGAATTCACCAAGATCTTTTAATATATTTGTAATGGCACGCTCGACATGTTTGGTTGTCAACTTATTTACTCAAAAAATTACTGATTTGATTCAACTTCAATTTCAAAACCTGGGAAGAAATTTTCGACATCCTTAAAAACAAAGAAGAAAGAATCGAATATTTTTTTTAATAAAATTTTTACAAATTTGCAGAAAGATGTAGTTTAGTTAGAAGTTGTGTAATAAGTTAATGCGCTGAAACTCAAAACAAACAACTCGAACACTAGTTAATTATTAACCCAGCTGGTGTTTTTAAAAACGTATTAAGCCTATATTACGTCGCCATTACGCGACATGGTATTGTCTAATTTTGGGTCAAACCAATCTTCTTCTTAGAAGAGTATTTCAACCACGGCGCGAATTATGTCATTATAATCATCTTAAGGCTTCTTCGCGAGTGAAAGGACAGCCTCTTCGAAAAGGTTACCATTTCGCAAAATTCAAATGAATAACGTTCCCACAAATCAAACGTCTTTTAACACGGACCATACAGAAAAAAATATGCCTGATACAGTTCCAGCGTACTTAACATATCCAGCCTATGAAATAGGTTTTAAGGCCACAAATATATTGACCAACGATATTACACGACGTCGATTTTATGAATTGTATCCACAAATTACAATTATTAAAAAAAACCCACCACATTAGATGCAGTTTATTGCAAGTATAATATCTATCTAATCGTCATTCTTTAGGATGTCCACGAAAACAATTTTGGTTAGTAGTCGTACGAAACCAAATATAACATTTTGTTAAGCTATACCTTAATCTTAGCTTACACACAAATATTTTTTTAAGCTCGAGGCATTAAATTCTTTTTTATCAGACCAGGAACAGTTGGTTTAAGCGAACGAATAATTACATAACAGTTGATAAAAAAAAAGAAAAGAAACATTTATATTCATCAAGACTTTCTTAACTCGTTTATTTAATGATCATTTTTTGACACTTTGACATTTCGAGATATTGTTTTTACGTATGTGCGTTATATACGTGCATGCCAAAAGTTTTGTGGCATATATGGGAAAATTTGATAAACTCTATGCTTTCATAACCAATTTCTTTGATCAGCGAGCCATGTAAATTTCTGTTATTTCACTTTAAACTTGCGTATTTAACAATCATGACAACTGCGTCTACGCAAATATTCACTTCTTTTTAAGTTTAAGTCAAATCTAATTTAAAAGAAAAAATAGACAATGCAGAACAAGTTCTTAAATAATATTAATAGATGTTCAACCAATAAGAAATATTACTACGGGATGCTAAAAAAAGTGTGGTAGTAAGTGGTAAGTCGTAGGAGAATTACTATAAAAGTAAACCATAGTTTTATCGACACATTTCTTTCTTATTAATTTTAAAATGGCGACGGTTAAAAAAAACCAACCCGCCATTGTTTTCAATCCCGAAAAAAGGTGAAAACCTGCCTTGTACAATGAGCGACAAGCATTATCATCGTAGAATTGAATTGACGTTAATTTTAATAATCGTAATTAATTTTTCCGGTTTGACAAAAACGCGCGAAAATTTAGTGTCAACCAAAAAACAAACGAATTACGTCAAAATGCGTGCAAATAAAACCGATGATAATTAATATCTCAAAACCACAAAAAAGTACACGTAGTTAATCGGTTTGTAAATTTTGATAAACCTGAACTCACCATCGCATACGCACGCACAAATTCTTCGAGCTAATTGTTACATCGTTAAGTTCTCGTTGCTGTCGAGTGACTAATCACCGACATCCGGAAATCTTTTCAAGAACCAAACAACCTGCTCAGCACCGGCTATGAGTACCATGAATAGGACTGAGTTCCTATTATCTACGTCGTACTATACTACGGGCGATGACGCAATATTTTTTAAATATTGTCTCTTTTATCATTCTTCCTAGGATGATCTCTTGTTCTACCAAGGCCGCGGTTTGACTTTTTTTAGCAAGTCGCGAGCTTAAAAATCGCTAATTGATTGAACAAACGTCATCGTTCGCAGTCTTCTATTATACGGGTGTAGATAAATGGTGTCAAATCGGGAAATGTAGGGGTTGCTTTAGTCAAATGAGGCTGCATAACTAATTGACGAGAATGAAATTGAATACCTAGACTAGACTGATTAGAAACTGCTATGGGTTAGCAGTTAGATCACTTTATTCCGAGTTTTGACTTTGAGGATTTGAGGTTTGAGACCTGCTGTGAAAAAACAATATCACGCTAATTGTAGAATACATTACATGGTACATTTTCAACAAGGAAGTGAGTAAGATGAAAACATATGTTCAAAATTGTTGGACATTTATTAGAAATATCCTTATCTGGATAGTTACTTACATACATTTTGATTAAATGTTTGGAAACCCGAATTTAATCAAAAAAAAAAAATAATTCAACTTTAAATTTATAACTAAAAAAATGAATTTGGATATTTTGTGCGTCAATAAGTGATTAATGCCCGAAAACACATTTATTAAATAACGAAATAAAAACTTGAATGATTTTTAGCTGCGCCTAATTACCCTGAAATATTTTTTACTTTTGTAACTTATAATTCAATTCCTTACCTATTAAAGTAAGTATATAAACTAAGACTTACTGCACAATGCACTTATTGCTAGTAATAGGTATTGATCTATCCGCAAAATCAGTAATAGCATAAATTAATATAGAATAATCTATGAGTGCCACTGTAAACCCGCTCACCAAACGTTAACTTCATATATCAAGTTATTAAAAAGTACCGCACCACTTAAATGTCTCCAAAACTGCCAAAGCTAGAACTATAAAATTCAATACCTAGAGGTTCTTGTTTGTAGTTTTCACTGAAAAAGCGGTGTTGCTGTAGCTTGGTAATTAACAAAAACAAAATTTTGAAATTATGAGGCCTTACTATATTACTAATTCACTGCAACAAAAATAAATGAGCATTCAATTTAAAAATTATGAAGTGTGACTCTTTCATGTTCAAAAACCCTGCTTTCGCAATTTTGGTGATATTTAAGATACTCTTTTCTAACCGGGTGTGTATAGTTACAAAATACATGGTGCCCATGCCCATATTGCCTATGCCATGCGTTTGAAAAAAACATCAAAAAATGTTTGAGAAGAGACATTTAGGATGCGCAATTTATTTGAAAACTCGAGACTTTCGTCAATCAACATGGCCACTCACAGTTCGCAAATTCGACAGTTTTCAATTGGAACGTGGCATCTTCGGCAGTATTTTGTCAAAATATGTCCAGATCCGATTAAATTTTCAGGGAAAATCCAAGTTAAGTGTGAGGAGGTCGCTGATTTTTTTTTTAGAAAGAAAACGGTGGAAAGTACCGGTATATGAACATTCAAGCTTATTAAGATAACAGAATAATAATCTCAATTGGAGAAAATAAAAATACAAGTCAACCAATCACATCTCTATAGCTAAAGTATTATTTACACACCCTGAACTAAAAATCATATTAAAAATATTTCTTACAAAGTGAACCGATATCTATTAAAAATTTAGAGAGCAGATAATACCAGAAAAATAGAAGATTATGTAACCAATTCCACTTTTTAAAATTTTATACCTCGCCTATTTCCGAATATCGATGCGTAGAAAATATTTTAAAATATTCAAATGTTATGCTAAAAAAATCAATTAAAATTTCTTTGGAATGCTGATGGGCAATATCCTTCAACAGGATTGAACAAGATTTGTGTGAATTATTGTTCGAATGATTTAACCTAAAAAAACAGTTTCCAAAATAAAAGTGCAACCTCCAAATTTAATACCGCCCCTCGTTGCGAAAGGCAAAAAAAAACAAAGGCCGCACGCTATTTGTTTTCTATTTGAAAAGTTAGTTGCCCATTAAGACAAAAGAATATTTACGCAATCAATATAAATCTTCTTTTATTTGTAAGCCTTTCGACCTTGTCGGCGCAAATAAATTTGGCTAACGTACAGAACTTATTCGGCCTTAAAGGCGATAATTATTCATGTGGGACAAGGTGCCGCCGCCTGTTTCCATGTCTTCACACGTATCCCAATAAAAAAAATTAGTATTTAAGTCGCGCGGATTTATTTACGCCTCATTAAGCTTTGTGCGCGGACGCAGCTAACTCAAAACGCCAAAGAAAAGTTTTCAAAATAAATAAATGCGCTGCAAAATCAGCACCGTTAGAAAAAAAAATATGTTTAAGAAAACTCCAAGTGAAATCCAGTACTAAAAAGTAATGTAAAAGGGATATTTTTAAAGAACTTAGGAAATGGTATTTCTGGATCCACGTTTTCCGTGTAGTTTCTTATGAATTCCTTTGCTGTGGCCTGTCGAAAAAGAAGACTTCATCTTCGGACAGGATTTGCAATCTCAAAAGACCGAAACACAAACGGGAAGCTAATGACAACTCCAAGAAATAGTCAATTTCAAGTACAGTTTGCCATAAATTGAGCTTCGGTGATTCTTGACAGCCATTTTCTCTCAAAATGCGTTGAGCAAGAGAGCATCGACGCAATAAACAACATAGACCACATTTGCGCTACTCTTGCGAGCACTGTTATTATTAAAACGCATGTATGAAGTATTAGTACTATAAATAAAAAATATATATAAAATATGGCTTACTTCGACCATAAAAAAGGGTTCAACAAAAATTATATTTTGTACCATTTGGACCACATGCAAAAGGGCACTTACTATAAACCAGTTTAATCAGAAACTGAACTAAAAGTGACTACTAAAAAATGTTCTAATTAGAACTTTTTTTTGAATTAATGGACCCGAAATTACAATGTTACCACCAAAGACTATCAAGTTTAGGTGATTAATTTGCTGTTAATGGATCAAAAACCAAACCAAATCTATACTCTATACAAATTAGTGTTTTGACTTGTGTTGAGTCTACTACTCCACTTTGAGGATAGAATACTTTTCGAATTTTAATTATTTCGTCTGACAAGGTATGCAGTTTTAGTTAGTTACTCTACACATTTTAGACGAAGATTTTTCTTTCGACTTTTGTGTGGCTATGTAATAACAATAATAATAATCACAAGCTACTCACCTAACCACCCCGAATGAAGGGATTTTATGAATTAATCTTAGAGCCATTCATTAGTTGCTTAAGCATTTTTAGGTTAGATCCATACAGCAAAATTAAAATTTGAAGCCTTCAGATGGCAGAAAACAATTAACACTTTGCTGAAGTCATCACCTGATTTCCTTTTGTGTAAATTTATAGCGAATGTTTTTGGCGGATGAACATACTATAAACCTATGGTAATTGCTTTAAAAAAATGCACAACGGGCAGTCTCATCAAAGAATCCGCGCAAAATAGAAAAACCGTGAGTTTAATCGTTTTTCCGAAACACCGACAACGACTAATTAAGACATCCATTAAAAGTATTAATTTGTCAAGCGGTGTTAGATCAGTCAGATAATGTCAGTGTTGCGCCATTAAAATAATCGTGTCCACTTATAGATATACGCACGTGTGATTGTTTGAAGGAGGCAAAATACGAATATCAAATCATTCGTACAGCCAAATAATTTTTTTTTACAAAACACAAACACAAAAAATTGTGATGGGTATTATTTAGTGTTTTTGATTGAGAAGTTGGTGCTACATATGTACTATCTGGGATGATTACTTTGAGTTAGTTTACTTCTTGATGTCAGTTATCTGCATTCGAATATATTCTGCACCGTATACAGGGTAGTCAAAAAAAAGTTCAACTTTACGATGAATTATAGTAAAACCTTGAACTTAATTTTGAAATTATTAATATATGATTTTTGCAATCTTTATAGCAGTGGTTATTTTATAATATATTTTATATTATTTTTTAATATTTCCTTCCAATTACATTATCCGTCATCTTACATTTCTATAGTGATGTTTCTTTGAAAATCACCTAGTAAATGCCACAAAAAAATATATATTGCTTTTAATGCTACGTTTTAGAGTGATTTTTGCTTAAGATTTTTTCACCTATTTTCACTTAGACATCTCTTGTTCTCTCTTTTCTGCTCTTCATATTCTGCCTGTCCTTGCACATGCATATTAAATGTTTTTATGATTTGAAAATTATGAAAATATTGATTTTTTTTATTGAATCTTGAAAGAATACAAATAACTCACAACAAATAGCAACGCAATGTATTTTATAAAAATTAAATATTGTTTCTTCGGTATGTATGTATCTTTATAAAAAAAGTCTTATTATTATACTTGACTTTTTAGAGAATTTTGCATTTATTTGCTATTGAATCTTAAGACGGGCTCCAGCGGCGTGACTAAGCAAAAGACTTATCAGAGATAAGACGAGTTTGATAGAGCAATAAATACTTTTTCTAACCACGTTTGGAAGTTATAACTGTTTATTTAAAATAACATTGAAACACCTCTAAACTTCAAAACAGAAAACACTCGAATAGAGCTTAACTTTAAAAAGCCTAGATTTTGTTGGATCATTTACTAGGTGCATTAAAAAAAAACTTTAAAAGTTTCCCGACCATCCTAAATATCTGAAAATGTTTTCCAATTTGACCAAAGCTCCTACGATATATTTTGTAGGCTTATATTTGGCCACTTTGTACACACAAGCGGCGTATAATTAACGCGCATGTCAACAGACATAACCATATAATAGATGAAAGCAAGCAAAATCCCCAACTCGGACGCAGATGGGAATATACTTTTTAAAAACCACTTAAACTTGATGGATGTGCCTCCGCGTCCAATTTGCTTTAAAAATTGATGACAGAAATCCAGATGGTGAAAGAAAGGGCCAAAGCTGGTAAAAATATTCCAAAGCCGGCCGTACGATCATTTTTTGGAATAAGGTGCATGTATGGGTCCAAAAAGTCAAACGAGGCGACAAGAAGCCTTTTTCTTCACGAAACTATGCACAACTAATTGATATTTAGTACTTTATTAATAAAATAACATAATATCTATTTTTAATGAGAATAAATTAAATCAAGTTCTTGCTTCTCAGTTTAAGTTTTCAAAAATCCGTTTTTGAAATTTATCTATTTTTACAAAAACATTACAAAAAGTTGTCTCGGTTGTAGTGCAGGGCTACAAGACATATCGAAGATGGTCAGTATTCATTGTATGAGACTGGACGAAGAAAAGAAGAAACTATCGGGACCCGAAGGCATAAAGCGATCAACAGCTTCCAAACGCGACATAACGCAGGTAAAATTCTCAAAATTAGATAGAAATACCTAATCAAAAATTTCGAAGGAAGCTGTTTCAATTTGCTAAATTTATAGATATTTGAATAGGAATTTCTGTATATCAACGAGATGCTTTTTAAATTGTACAATTTTTATTAGGGTTGTAAATTTGACATAATTTTTGCAATTTTTAACCAAATATAATTTTTGTTATTTCTTGTATATAAAAATTAAAAAAGTGCCATTTTCTCATATAGAAATTTTCCGGAATAGCAAGGGGTGGTTGATTTTTACACTAGCTTATGTCAATTTAAAACCGTACTAAATTTGGAGAAGATTGTAGCTCTGAAGATTATAATTATTTTTGCGTATCTTGAATTTGAAGTCTCTCCTGGAAATCGTAAACTAAGCATTCGTTCTGTTAAAGCCTTATACAAAATAAACGGATACACCTTATATACTATTTTACTTTTTAGGTCATCGAAGCATTTGCAGTGATATCGGTGTAGGACCTCGATGACCATATATAGCTACCAAATTATTGTTACCTTATTTGGTTAGTTGTAGAAAACTAACTAACAAAACTATCGAAATATTAGAACATCAAAAACAAAAGAAATTACTTTAGCGAATAGAAAATCCGAAACAAAGGAGACTACGATATTTTGCGGTGAATTTTGGGCGAAAAAGGGGCAAATCCGCATATAAAAAAATTTGCGACAATTGGAAAACGTTAATTTCGATTTAATTGGTCGCGTTAATAAATTCAAAAGCCTCTCGTCCATAAATTTGCGTATCGGGATTCGATCTACGAGGGGAAATTACCTATTTCGGCGCCTGAATAGCGAATTACCCTCGATTTGAATAAAAAAAAATTGAACTCACCTTTACAATCGCGCCTCTGCATGAAGCGATAGACAACATTCGCAAAAAAGAAGCACATTACCCCGACTCCCCAAAAATTCTACGCGATTGTACGTATAGATCGCTTGTTTTCGGAAATAAGATATGGTCTGAATTAGTAATAGAATCGCCCGAAACTGCTTTCTTTGAGTCGAATGCAAACAAAAATTCCCATTGATGAGTTCAGGGTTTTAAATCCCTTTATCCCTTTATCTCGAAAATTAAGCTACGTTGAATGTAGAGGTCGTTTTAATTTATTGATGTATCAATATAATTTGAAGATAATAATAAAAGGCGGGGTCTGACACGAGCCGTTCGAGACCACACAAGCGCTGTCTCGTGGCTATTTTAGAAAATTAAGATCAGATTTATTTCATTGCTGATAATAATCTTGTCAAAATGGATTTCGTTGGTATAAAAATTATCACAACAAAGAACTCGTCATCTAGGGCAATTTGCTCGGGTAAGCCGACAAAAAACAAAAACAAGAAAACCAATATTAGAATAAGAAGGATACAATAAATTTAAGAAATAAATAAACAAAGGAATAAAAAAATCAAAAGTACGGAATTGCATTATTTTTATTGTTATCATTTTCCCCTCTTTGGTACTAGATTAACTGAGCATAACAGTAATTAAAAACTTGAAAATATCATAAAATAACTAAGAATTTACAAAAATATATATTTGAGGAATTTTTAATCGTTTCTATGCACACAAAAAGCGATGTGAAATGTCACGTGTGAAGAAAGAAGAACCAGAAAGACGTCGGTATGGAATGACAATTTTTAAACATTGCGTAAAAAAAATAAATATACTTATGTATTATTTGACTTCAGCTGAGATAAGTTTTATCTCCTCTAGAAATAGGAAAAATAAGTTTGACATTGAATTAATATTGGTAACTGAATGCTCATTTCAGTGCCACTCGTCTCGCGGGAAGGCTGTTCAATCGCAGTGCATTACGAATTTTCATACCATTTTTACGAATTTTCATACCATTTTTACCATTAATATTGATATTAATAATTCATCACAGTTTTCGATCGCTCCAATAGGGTAAGTATAGTGGTTAAATGACAACAGGCAATCTGAAGCTGATGAAACTTATCTATCTAAATTATCTTCGAAAATAAGATGTTCCTGTGGTTTTTGTAATTACACAGGTTTACAGTGACTTGATATTTGAAAGCTGTTTGCTTATTTGGGGTCCTTTTTCCAAAAAAATGCAATATTTTTGCTCTATCACGTCATTTGTTTTTGAACTGAATTTTATGAAATTAAATCTTAGATTTCTCTGCAAAGCAACGGAGTTGGCGCACAAGGGTCAATATAGAGTTGTAACCTGCTAATGCCCAGTTTAGTCGTATTGGTCATCGTGCTACTGGCAAGACAAGTCCTGAGCTCCTCATACTGTTTGTTCCGTTTGCGTTAAGGCATTAAGAAACTTCGGCGTTCCTATAGTATGGCGATAGCCTAGGAATCACAGTGATGATTGTTATTTTTGTTCGTATAATGTTCAAGAATTCAAGACAAAATAAAGAAACAAATTGTGTATCCCAATCTTGACTCTGCTATTCGACCAGTTCCTCATGGACCAGATGTACCGATACCTACCGCCCCAAAAAAATTAGAAAACGTCATATCGGTGACTCAGATTTCACAACAGATTTCAGAGTATTTAACCAGAGCGAATTAAATGATTTAATTAGAGATTTGCACCTTCCAAAGGATGCATCCAGGCTTCGTGACAACCATTTACTGGCACTTGGTGTCACATCAAAATTTTACCAGGATCGCGAAAAAGAGTTATGTCAATATTTTACTCAGGAAGGACAGCTAGTGTATTGCAACAATATTCCTGACTGGTTTCAAAATTAAGAAATGTGCAGCACATAAAAGAAGAATGACGCATGTTTATTGACTCAAGTATGAGTAGTTTAAAGTAGCAAGCGCAAGAGATAGAAATTGGACTCAAATAGAATGGCCCCTGAGAACATGCCTTACATCTAGTAGCAAAAATGGATTAAGACATAGCTTAGTTGACCCCAAAAAAGTTTTACCGCCTTCTCATATCAAACTTGGCTCGATAAAGCAATTTGTTAAGGCCCTAGACAAAAATGGACAGTATTTTAGAAATTTGTGCGAGAAATTCCCAGCCATATCTGACGAAAGAAATTATTTTTGTTGAGTGGCAGATAAGAACATTATACAAAGGTACAAGGACTTTCAATGTTACAACACTTTCATTGTCTAGGATGTAATATGAGTTTGAAAGTGCATTTCCTGTTTTCACTCTTGAAGTATTTTCCTGAAATCTTGAAGCAGTTAGCGAAAAACAGGGATAGAGGTTTCACCAGGACATTAAGGAAATGAAACGGCGATACCAAGGCAGATGGAGCATAACGATGATGGCGGACTACTGCTGGATATTAAGGCATATCCCGTGCCCTTAAAAACACACAGCCGAATGTCCTGACAACGAAGCTTTTTGGCAAAAAGACGAATAAAAAATAAATTACTTTATAAATATCGTTTCTTTTCTTTAATATTAAAAAAAAGAAAACATTATGTGATGGAAATAAATGCACAGAATTTGTGAAAACAACCTACCAAAATTACATAAAATCTATTTTCAAAATAAAAACATCTGTCAAAAAGTTTAATTTTATACCTGTGTTATTAATGCCAAATCAATGATTTAACAAAATCGGAACGACGGTGACAAACGCCATTGCCGTAAAATGAGGCTTTTAAATATTCTCCAGACCTGATTGACGCTTAATAATTTCCAAAGGAAAAGAAATTTGAAACCATAGGAGCCAATGACCGCCTAATAACTGTAACTATTTTGGTTAGATATTCGGGAAAAAAATGCGTGAGATGGCTCGCCGCGGAAGCTGTTTATTATTAAAAGTCGTTATGAATGTTTAATATCGGTAATGGTAAGTACTGTTCTTTTTCTGGAATGTTTTGCTACGAGTGAAGGTGCCCAATCATGAAATTCGGACCGTTACCGTAGCCGGTTTTTGGAAATACCAGATTGATCACGAAAGAGTAATTAAAATACACCGTTCCTCAGATGAGAGTTACAAAAGGGCTACAAAACAGTCGCATTTTTAAAATATCATACACATAAATATACAAACGTTGACTTAGCAGTCGTCTGCATTTTTGTTGGAAGAAAAAAATCACAAAACAGCGATTTTATTTATTGATTTATTTATTATAAGTTTATTTTTAATGAAACTGGAACTTGTTAAGCTCACAAAAAATGAAATGCGTTAACCGGTGCGTTACAATTGTCAATTTTTTTTATTTAGCTTTACCATGTAACATTTTGTAAAGATGGATTATTGATGAAATATGATGATTGATGATTTTGATATATTGCGCATTATAATCATATAGTTTTCTAAGCTTTTTTATACCAAAATGTATACCTACTGTGAAAGTCTTATAAATTGGTGAGATGTCAGTCAGTGGGTAAGTCTTTTAGGATTGGAGTCCGAAGTGACCAGTACCGTAGATCAGACTGTAGTTTCAAAAAAGCCGTTAGCCAAGTAAGCACCAGAGGTCGCCTACCATCTGAGGTTATAAACCAGAAGAAGGTCGAGAACAAATGACTCCTGATGCTTAAAAGCGGCGAAGAATGGCCTCGTTACCGTTTTATTTTTCTAATAAACAAATTGCTAAACGTGCAGTTCTCACAGTCAATATTTTAACATATATTATATTAATTAAAAGAGACCCTGGTATTTTCATGCAAGTAGCAATAAAAATCCCTCTCCAACTTTCGTTGATTTAACGTACGTACGTATTGCATTATTATTAGAATCATATAGGTACCAGAGATATAGAGGCCCTGCTTATGCCGATAATAGGGGAACTTACGAAGCAACTATCAAAAAAAAAAAAGAAGGTCCACTCAACATGCACATAATCGAGATTCAAACACTCGCTTTTAACCAATGACCCTTCAACCATTCACCAACCAATATGGCCGCTGACAGATTGCCAACAAGTTTGGATGTGGAATTATGCTTATATTATCTCATTAAATGCTCTAGAAAAACGAATAAAGTGTGTGCAAATCGCTGTTTAAAAGCAAATGGCACATAGTGCAAGTTATTCGGTGAAATTTAGAAGCAAGACCGGATTTCTCTAGCATTCTGGCATTTGGTTGTAGCCATATTAATAGCACAACTATTGTTCATTTTGTTTTTAAATTGGGACGAATTCAGTATATGCGAGGCAGATAACCAATAAAAACTAACTTAAGTTATGGTAAGAAATTTAAAGATTACCAGCGATCTAATGTCATTAAATCTTTTGTTGGGTATTAGTGTTTCGATATAACGTTTAAAGTATATAATGCGACAAGTTTGACCGATGTCACTGAAGTGACCGAGTGACTGAAGAAGTTTATGAACGTGTTGCATTCAAATTGAAATCCTTTATTAGTAATATTTTTACAATAATAAGAACAACTGACTAACACATAAACATATACTTGTACACAACATAACAACACAGATTCAGACACTAGAGTAAGACGGTGCTTAAAGCTTTTATTTAGTATTCTTGGCTTAAATTCCAAAATTGCGCCATATTTTGTGTCCACCTACAATTTCTCCTGGAACGAAGCTGACATTTCAAAGTGACACTTTCTATCCGGTATTTTAGAGTGGCGAGTATTTTTGTACATGCAACTGATTGGAAATAAAACTCGCAGCTTATTAGTTTCGAAAAATTCGATTTTTCGAAAGAATCTACGCTCGTATAAAAGTTGTATCTGGCTGTTTGTCCGTTCTCCGTTCTCGTCTTTGGGTTTTTCCTGAATAACTTTCGAACCGTAGGAGCTACAAAACAGAAATTTGCCTCCTTTTTAACCCTTCATATTTTGCACATATATGCAGCTTTATCCCGTGACGGCCCCTATTGAAAATGGGGGGCTGGGAGGCCGGAAAGTATTTAAAAAAATTAAAAATTACGTGTGCAAGGGTCAACCAAAAGATCATTTTTCGAAAACCGTTTACGAGACCGCAAAAATTCTTGAACCAGAAGATGCATAAGACGCGGCTCCAAAAACTTTTATTCTTGACAATTTGTCAAAAATAGACAGGGTGCGCTGCAAATTCAGAAAAACTGAAAAATAGGGGCCCCTATTATGGAAAATTCGCTCTAACTGAAAGACTATGATTTCTTTTAAATAGCCCGTATAAGCTACAACTTTCGTATTAAAGGTTTTCACCAATTGTACAGGATGTTCCCGATATTCTGTTTTATATAAGAAATATGTTAAGTGTCTTAAATTAAACATTAAAACATTTTTTAAATTTTTTTTTGGTTATTTTGGGGTCCAGAAAAAAATATTTCCTCAAAAACTGTTAACGCGATCGACAAAATTCTTATACTAAAAAAAGCGGAATACTATAACTTTTTTTTCGGTTATTTACAATTATTGACAAAAATATAAGAGACTCCGAAAATTGTTCTTTTCCAGAGTAAATTATTTGCCAGAAACCAAAATTTGTAGAATATATGGCTAATTGGTTTAAACGGTATTATGGGCCGTGTCAAGGGCTACAATTTCTGTATTTACGGTTTTCGTCTATCAGATACGCAGTTCGAGATATTTGAAAAAATCCAGATGAAAATCATCATTACCACGTACTGCATGGTTTCAGAAAACAAGTATTTTCTTGAAAACCACTTACTCTATTGGAAAAAATCATATACCAGGAAACGTGGGAGATCCACGGCTATAAACTCTATTTCGAATAGTGTTTAAATTATATGTCGTTTATGGGCAAAAAATTATGAAATATCCTAAAAAATTCAGTTTTTGTGGGTAAATTATTGTGGATAAATGAAAAACTGTTAAAGATTAGCGAGATATTTGAAAAAAATCATTGGAAATCGCCATTCTTAGTAAAAAATGTTAATATTTATCAAAGTTCGCCGTAACTTTGAAGTTCGTGTTCGTGTACGCACAATAAAATTACATTCGTTTTACGAAATTTCCCATAGTAGTCCGCCAGAGCACGATAGAAAAACAATGCGGTATCCCTACGACAAGAGACCGCGAAGCGGCTCGTTTTCAAAATACAAAGTTGCTTCCCGCTACGCCCCACGAATCTACCCGCCCAGCTACGATTTTTCGAAAGCAATCTTGTTATTTACTCCACTTCCATTTTTCCAGTACAGGCCTGTCTAGTCAACCTGTTTACTATCCTTCAGGTTTGCATTAGAAGATATTTGTTTCAACGTGCCCCAGCGTAACTGTTCTCTTGTAATAAGTTACTGACGTCAAGGACCAAACTCATTAGCTTTTTGTTTAAATGCTAATTTAATATGCAAACTAATCTGTGCAAACGCATTGCTTAATGGTAAACAAAATCGAGTTTTCAATCTCTAATTGGGTAAAATATTAGAAACGTGCACGATTAGAGTTACGCCACGTTTTATTGTCATAATGGCGGGCAATTAACGCTCGGGTATACCTTGATTAACTGCCCAACTACGGATCATTGGAACCAGATACTCGGGGACCTGCTCATAAAGCCGAATGAGATCGAATTGCTTTTCCTAACGAACGTAAATTCAAATATAATTATAATCAAAATAAACAAATTTTATTTTGGAGTAAAGCGGAAAGTTATTATAACGTACCACAACTTTTGAGTATGAAAATTGAATACAATCGCTAAACAATTCGGCGTTACGCATTTTGCCTATCTACCGCCATACCGGTATTTAAATTTTGCCGTTCTACTAAAAATGTTGTAATTTGATAACTGCAGTTGATAAAAAATATCAGCAATAAACGCAACGGGTTCGTGTTGGCGTCGAAACAACAACTCCTGTCGATTATTTTTACTTATTTCGCCAGATATTTAAAAAAAATACGTATATAACAAAACGGTATCAGTTTAGTATGCGATCTACGTAATATTATTTTCGATTAGTTTTAATTTGTACCTATAACTTATACTTTGCCTTAAAACTTACAACCATGAGTCATACAAAAATGCTTTTAGACTGAAAAAAATGAACTTCGAGAGGTATTTATTTACTTAAATAATTAATTAAAAAAAAATTGCTACAAAAATCACTTTCTCAATCCGGACAAATATATTATAATATGCTCCCTGCTATAATCAGAAACTTAAACCAAAACAAATTCAAAAAAATATTTAAAATCTGTACTAACCACAAATTTGTTTTACAACATACGTGAATACGAAAATCACATAAAAATAAAAATGTTTGTATTTGTTCGTTTTATATATCTTATGCTAAACACAAAAAATAACGAAAACCATCTTGTCTTTTATTTTGCACTTTTAAGGTAGAACACGTGCTACACCAAAAACGCTCAGTTAGAATAATAATGACCAGCTGTTAAGGATATGATACAAGAAAACTAAGCAATCGGTCTCTTTTTTGTGAACAAAGAAGACCAAAGAGTTAAACAAACCAAAAGCAACCAAAACTAAATCAAAACCAATCAAAACCAATGCTAACCAACAGTTTCGTTTTTTATTTTGCGTTTTTAAATTAGAACGCGTCGGATCAGAAAAGGAAACCAAAGAATTTGTCTCTGGTATATCAACAAACAAGACAAAAATATGTTGGAAAAACAACTTAACTTTGCATTCTTGCATTATATTATATGCAAATATTTTATTATGAAAAATATGTAAATTTTTCTTTTCTTTTGTTTTGAACAATAGGAACTAGGTGCTAAAAGGAATCTATCATTTTTTGATTCCTCTCTCTTGACTATCGCGATGTAAAAATAAATGCTTCTGCTCTAAGGCCGACTTTGTAATACTCCGAAACTCGAAAGGATTTGAACTGAAGAAGGGACTCACCGACGCGATGGAAAAATGGCCGAAATTCTTCCAAGTCAACCAACCGCACGTACGGTCGCACAAAGTCAACTCGAGAGTACCTTTCGCTTGATTGCAGTGCCACGGTTGAGTTGCCGCTCAAGACTGTCCGCGCTATAGTAAGGAAAGTACTTGGCTCGGCTTAAACTTGACATTTCAATCTGTGGCAAGGTTGACGCAAAAAATAAACGACGATCCACCTACGATTTTTCATTAACATTTTACAGTCAGTCATTGGGAAGTAGACCGCAGATATCGAACTGGAAGTGACATCGCTAACTTTTTATTTCTCTTCTTCCGTTTTTCTACCAGACGTACGAACATACCAATAAGTAAATTAAAAAGAAAAGGAGGAAAGTTTTTCACCTCCACGAATATGTCTTTTTTTTCATCCAAAATTTAACATAACATAATTTAACATAAAAAAACAAATAAATCATAAATTATAACAACACCCGGCAGTACCAATCGAAGCCTCTACACCCATTGTTATGTGTTTCCTTGAAGTGTAGAGTAATAAAATCTCCTTAAGGCAAGAAAAGACCTATAAAGTAGCGAACTGATTTATTTGAAAATGTCTTTCATTTTATCAAATAATAATAATAATAATAATAATAACATTGTTGTCCAGTTAGAATGATAACTGCAACAAAGGTGCGCACGATGCAGGGTAAATAAAGCGAATACATAAACAAATCGTACATCATAACCGCACCCACTAATCGAAGCATCTACATCTATTGCTACCTGCTTCTATGTATTGTAGATTAATAAGACTTCATTTAAGTATGGAAAGAAACGTGGGACGACACACCCGTGCGGCATTTATAGTTTTTTTTATTTCATTTTATCCCAGTATCGCTTCGGTAGTGCTCCTATTTATGTAAGTCGTCTATTGTGATCCTTTAATAGATATGAGTGCAAATAAGTGCGTGTGCGAATTAAACTAAACAGCACACCAAATTTTTAATTAAAATAATTTTGGTTGAAAGATACAAACTAAAGGGTGGTTATCCATAAACTGATTACAACTGGAATATCGAAAAAATCGGAATCTGTCAATTCCTTTAAATTTATTTATCGATTTAATTTATTTAGTGCTTCGAACGCATTTTTAGTTTAGTTCTTAGGGTGTGAAATTTATAGGCATGCGCTGTCTGTAAATGTCATCAGCTTTATCTTTTATCTATTACTCATATGGTCTATTCATTCTAATTTATTTTCACGCTAATGCACATAAGCGTGCATCTGCAATTAGCAGGATACAATTCCGCTTTTTACTACACTTGCTAGGGAGACAAATTATAAACGATTTCAAAGGAAATTGTGGTCGATTTATCGATTTCTCGAATTTATTGTCGGAAAGACAGATACTTTATCGAGGCATTAAATATTCAAAAATTGCAAGCACGCCCGTTGACATCACAGGGACCATTAAATATTCAGATATTGCAAGCACGTGGGTTGACCCAAAACGCCGGCCAATCGGCTGCAATATGAAATAATTAGCAAATGATCCATTTTGGCAGTTTAGTTTTCCTAAGGAAACATAGGTAAACATTCGTTGTTAAATTTGGTCGAAATTATGCGCGCATGTTCGTTGTGCAAAAAATGAGAGTTTCTAATTACGCAAAGCGATTGAAATTTCGATTTTTCTCCGAGAAAAACGGTTACGTTACGTGAAACTTGAGAAGATTTCTAAATTGCATGCCGGTAAGCCTATAAGAAGAAAGGGTATTTAAAATCATGCGGCGTGATTCATCTATGGCAGGAAATATTTTAACTATACACTGCGTTTTGCGTTTTATATAGAATATATATCAAATAACAGGGAACTTGAATAAAATTTTAATTTGAAAAATATTGCTTCAAAAATAAATTAATACTATTAAAAGAACCGCAGTTCACAAAAAAAAAATAATTTCGTAGTTCTATGTCATAAATATAAGCAATTAAAAATTGTAAAATTTAAATCGTTTTTGAAAAGCGCTGTCATTTGCTGTGACCGATTCTGACGTCAATTCGCTCGTTAGTCTACGCGCCAGCCGGACGGTAGCATAGAGAAAGACCTTTATAGAACGACAACGCGTTCGCTTGTGGTTTTAATTTTAATTTTAGTCTTGATTCAGGTGCTTGCTTTTGTTATCTTGTGTTTAGTATCAAAAAGAAAGATATGTTTATGGTGACATCTTACATACAAAACACAGGAAGTTTTTCTTTCTAGTTTTTATTCTAGTTTTAAAGCAATATACTGTAGTAATCAGCTTAAAGTTCTCTAGTTTTTAAACTTCAAATGGTATATCAAATAAAATATAAATTATTAAAAAAAAACAAAAAGGATTTTTTTAAAACTGGTGGAAACTTAAATAATGGTAAAGTAAATTGGCATTGATAACTTAAAGAATTCTTTATTTCATATAGATCAGGAAGCCATATGGAGAATGCAATAGGATGGCTGCAAGTTCGAAGGGTTAAAAATGTTTGCACGATTAAGGATAAAGTGATACCTCAACATAATGTTAACAAAAAACGAAGGCTTCTATTTTCTAGTAGACAAATAGAAAGTTTATTTTTCGTTTTACGGGTTGTACTCAAACACGAAGGCACGATTCGCAATATTGTGTTTGTGTTCCTTCCATTATCATCATAATAATAATAAAGGCTATTTATTAATAATATTATTGACTGTCAAATTATGTCAAGTAATATTAACTCGAAAATATTGAACATGAAAAATAGCTATGATTTTCCAACATCTCTGGTAATGTGGATTCTTCTACAAAAGATTGCTGCAAGGTTCCGGCGCCACGCGACTACGTACGTTGAATTGCCAATTCATTTGAATGGCGGGTATTACGTCGAACGCAAATCAGAGCGAGCGTGTTAACAACAAAACAAATCGAAAAATCTTATTGGGAAAAGAAAACCAGCCAGTCACACGGTTCGACTTTCAGCAGTCAAGGCCGCTCGTAACCACAAGATTTGTATTCGCAGTAACAAAAAACGGACTACTTATTAATAATTAAAAGCTCCATGTATGACTCATGTCTGCGCTCGAACATACAGGGTGTTCCGAAAAAAGACGTCAATATTTTCTTTAAGTATTGTCCGTATTGTATTTGATAATAAAGATAATTGAATGTATTTTAAACTCAATCGAAACAATTCAATGCTACTTACACTACAACTTCGGTAATCTGGACACACATCATTGGCGTCAATGATTGATGATCGAGGTATCCGGACCACTGGAACTATTTATTTTACCTTACCTAACCAAACTCATTGACATTTACCAATCAAAATTCCAATAAATGACTGAAGACAGTGTAAACAAACGAAAAAAAAAAGACAAACATTAATGCTAATACGTAATAAAAAAAGGAACATAAATTAAATAAATTAATTTACATTTATTAAAAAAATCGGAATGGACTACTACTATTTAGTCAATAATAGCACTTCTGGTTTTCTTACCGAGGCTGTCACGGAAAGTGTTCAAAGATGAAGAGAGGGATAACTGAACTCCTTAGCTTACTGGCAATTGTATAAATCAATTTTTGGACTTTCTGATGAATTGCATTTTACATGAAATGACAAATTGTTATTGAGCATATATTGATATTGTTATTGATATTATATTATATATTATTTTGACAAAAAGTTTCGTCTTCTTTACTTATATCAAAAATCCGTGGATCTAGACACTCTTTAATATTTCACATTTTTGGTTAATCTTTGTGCGGCCTTTTGTTTGCAGCCATTGCCAACAATTATGGATCTCACATAGGGTTGTGACCGCATCGAAGTTCTCATACAGCAATGTCTAGATGTGACCGTTGAGGTATATGCCCGCTTGGTAGATTACGAAAATGCATTTGACACCGTTCAGCATGATAAATTAAGAGCCATACTGAACAATGTAGGTCTGGATAGTCGGTACATTCGGATGATAGCCAACTTATACTGGAACCAGAGAGCCGACGTAAGAGTTAACGCCCAGAAATCTGAAGAAGTGTCTATTATGAGAGGAGTACGGCAAGGATATGTGCTCCCCTCCCCCCTTTTGTTTAATTAATATGCAGAAAAAATCTTCACAAGAAGAAAGAACAGTGGATGTAATTGCTAATGGAATCGTCATCAACAATTTAAGATATGCTGACTACACGGTCTTAGTAACAACAATTAAGGATGATTTACAGCTACTTTTATCAGCAGTAACAAACCAAATGGATGGGCACCAACAAAAACAAAAACATAGTGGGGAGAGTATAAACTTACCAGTATTTGGTGTGCTGGGTGAAAACTATAACTAAAAGCAAGAAATCAAAAACAGAATAGAGCAAGCAAGAACATCTTTGAAGAACATGCAAAATGTGATAAGCAACAGAGCCTTAAAAATTCCCTTAAGAATACACTAATTACGTTGTTATGTCTTTAGCATTCTGAAGTATGGAAGCATGGACCCTCACTAAAACAATGTGTTGGATTGAGGCTTTCGAAATGTGAGCTTCTGCAATATATGAACGAAGAAAGAGAGGTACTTAATACCATCAAAAGAAGAAAGCTGGAGTCTTTTACCCGCGTAATGAGAAATAAAAAATATGAATTGCTGCATATAATAATGCAAGGAAACTTTTCCAAGTTAAAATGTTTGGGTTTAACTGTCATTCGGTTTTCTTTACCTTTTCACTGTACCATAAAATCAAGCAAGTTCATAAAAAGATTTATCTAATTTCGCGACACCCTGTATTATCTTCGTTTCTATAGGACGTATAAACCGATTTTTTAGCTGTGGGTTGTACTGTCTTTCGCATAAGGGCTGGACTTGAAGCAGTCGTTCCGTTGGTATTATTAGCAAAACAGAGATGGGGGCAAAAGTGCTATTATCCCATGATTATGACGCCATTACTTTAAATTGATCTCCATTTTGCATTGTTTTTTTCCTCCTTGACCGGGGCCGTCAATTACGCGAACACGAGGTGTTTTTATATGTAATAAATCGCTTCTGAAGAATTTAAATCAGGCTGTTAGTTGACTGTAATTTGGTATGTAAATAGACTCATTTACGGAAACCGTTAAGAAAAAAATCGTCTCACGCAAAATTATACAATAATTGTTAATTGGAGACCATTTCCTAGACAAATAGAATATTCATTCAACCCGAACGAGAAAGGTTTGTGGAATATGGTAGCTTTCGGTCCAGATTATTAAGCGTCATCGCTACATAATAACGTGTAGACCAACTGCAATACCGATAAGCTGTTATAGACCATCGAAATTAAGTTAATTATCATTGATCGATTTTCTAATCAGTTTCATCAGTTCAAAAGCTCCAAAAATATTAAACATCAAACATTACCCATTCAAAAAACAAAAACAGCTAACATAAAAAAGTAGAAAAATATTGTTTTTAAATTGCAATACGCAGATTAAAATGGCAGCAGTAGTTTAATGGTAGTCTGTTCATAGATATAAGAAACTGACTAACTGATACGAATTAAGGAAAGACCCAGGCAAGCTGTAAGAATGAAATATGGCCGAACAGGTCAGTACTTTGCTTAGAATTTAATTATTTGGGATTTTGTTAGGACAGATACTAAACAATATTTATTTATTTATTTATGTATTTATGTTTCAATCTAAAATAAAATTACAAATTATTTTTATTACCTACTTAAATTACTTAAAATTATTCACATAATATATCAGTATCACTGTCGCTATCACCATATATACGATTGTTCTGCTTTTTCTATATGTTTAACAGAATTTTCCCAACTTTGTGGAGGGATGTTAAAAACTTCGGTTCCTATAAGTTTGAGGATATTGGAGTTAACACGAGGAAAAACATTGTTACGACGAATGACAGATTTCAGTTGGTGCCAAACATGTTCAATGGGATTAAATATACAGTGGTAAAGTGGAAGCCTTAAAACTGTATGCCCTAGATTTTTTGCAACATTATCACAGACGTATTCCTTTTGTAGGTTCAAGCTTTGTAGGACCTCAATTAATTGCTTTTTGGTAATCTTCGTGAAAATAAATGTCGTTATTATACATGTAGTTTTGGAATGTTGCTTTTGTGTCACATGAGGAAGGGGTTTTAGTAACTATCTACTGTGATAACTTGCATTGTCCATTACAATGACGCTATTAGGAGGAATGTTTGGAATTAGTTTGTTTTTAAAGCAACTTTCAAATAAATCAGCGGTGGTGTCTTCATGGTAATCCAGAGAAAAATCTTTAATATTTTTCGCAGACAGAGAAAGTCCATTTGGAATCCAGCCATCTTTAGAGCCAGAATGCAAAATAGTTATTCTTTTACCTCTTTTTGAGGGCGCGTTTAGTTTAGTTTAGTACGTAAAATTGGTAAAACGCGTTATTGTGTGTTAGTGCAGTGCCGAAGATTCCAGTCA